>NC_057739.1:34890341-34942337 GCF_004010195.1 Chiloscyllium plagiosum | reverse complement strand
ACAAATTCACCTGCACCTCCACACACATCATTTACTGCATCCGCTGCACCCGATGTGGCCTCCTATACTTTGGGGAGACAGGCCGCCTACTTGCAGAACGTTTCAGAGAACACCTCTGGGACACCCGCACCAACCAACCCAACTGCCCCATGGCTGAACACTAACTCCCTGTCCCACTCCGCCAAGGTCATGCAGGTCCTTGGCCGCCTCCATCGCCAGACCATGGCAACACAACGCCTGGAGGAAGAGCGCCTCATCTTCCGCCTAGGAACCCTCCAATCACAAGGGATGAATGCAGATTTCTCCAGCTTTCTCATTTCCCCTTCCCCACCTTATCTCAGTCCCAACCCTCGGACTCAGCACTGACTTCTTGACCTGCAATCTTCTTCCTGACCTCTCCGCCCCCACTCCTTCTCCGGCCTATCGCCCTCACCTTAACCTCCTTCCACCTAACACATTCCCAACGCCCCTCCCCCAAGTCCCTCTTCCCTACCTTTTATCTTAGTCTGCTTGGCACACCCTCCTCATTCCTGAAGAAGGGCTTATGCCCGAAACGTCGATTCTCCTGCTCCTTGGATGCTGCCTGACCTGCTGTGCTTTTCCAGCAACACATTTCAGATCAATTGGGCTCAATTCTCTGACAGAATTAGGCCACAGAAAACATTAGGCCACAGAAGTAGTTAAGAAAGAAGAGGATAATGATATTGTGGTGGATAGATGTTACTACATCGAAACCCAGAGGCTACTATAACATGCCATCTCTACTACTGAGGTCTGGAACTGGTCTCAACTACTGCATAAGGAATTCAAACTTAGATGGAGGAAACTGAGAAAGAAAAGTTTCACTAATGGCACAATAATTAACAGTTTATCAAAAAGTTATAAAACACCAAACATAAAACCAGAAGTCAAAAGACTAAAATTTATATCCAAGCATATTCTGGTTACTTCGTTTGTCAATGTTTAAGGTCAAGATCAGATTAACATTTAACAAGTGAAATACTTATTGACCACATTGTCAATTAGCCCCTTAATGTTGTGAGCCAAACGTCAATGCTTCAAGCAACCTGTAAAAATATCACTTGTGTTGTGTGCAAGTTGCCTGAGCAACTTATTCTCTAGCATGTATTAACATTTAATAAAATGATACATACATTTAAAATGGCTTATTACACCAAATTCTTTTAAAAATTTCTTCATCCAGAGAGTGGTGAGCCTGTGGAATTCGCTACCACAGAAAGCAATCGATGCCAAAACATTCGAGGAGGAGTTAAGTACTTCATGACATGATTCAGTTTCAGGATGCAGTGACTCTTATAGAGTTAGATTCATTCAGCACAGAAACAGACCCTTCAGTCCAACTTATCCATGCCTACCAAGTTTCCCAAACTAAACTAAACTTGGCCCATACCCCAATAAACCTTTCCTTTTAATGTGTCTATCCAAATGCTTTTTAAAATGTTGAAACTGTAACTGCATCTACCACTTCCTCCGACAGTCCATTTCATACACTAACCACTATGTGTGTGTTAATAAAAAGCTCCTCAGTTTCCTTTTAAATTGTTTTCCTCTCACCTTAAAAATACCTCCCCTAGTTTTGAACTCACCCACCCTCAGGAAAAGACATTTGCTGTTCATTTTATTGAAGCCCCTCATGATTTTATAAATCTCTACAAGGTCACCCCTCAACCGCCTATGCTCAGTGAAGAAAAGTCCCAGCCTATCTTTACAACTCAAACTCTCTAGTCCCAGCAACATCCTGGTAATTTCCAGAATATCAAAAGAAAGACATTATCAAAAATCTGGACAATAATAAATATTTATTTAAATCAATAAAAGATGACTATTCAGTGCATTTAAAATGTTCAGTAAACTGCCAGGCAGCTGCTACTATAAATGTCTGCAAATTGATAGGTTATAGATGTAATAGATGTTTGAAAAACAGCAAAATCTTTCAGTTCTTACCTCCTTCAGTTTGCGTCCAAGTTCCTCCCTCTCTTTCTCCAATTGTCTCTTTTCTCGTGTTGCCACTTCAATCTGGAGAATAGATGACAAGATAGAAAATCTTTGGTTTCCAAATGATCTCTGAAACTGCCACTCTAATGCTAATAACTTCACAGTAATCAAATAATTAATTTGTGAATAAGATGTATCCTTCTTTTAAAGCATGAGTACAGCAACTTCAATATTCTGGAATTACAATATACAAATTATTAAATATCCATTATTAAATTTACTACTTCTGTTTTTACAGGCACCCAAACAGACCCTACTGTGATTTCTCTTCCTGTACATGAACTCTACTAGATAGATTCATGTTTAGATGGAGGTCAAACTCTACTGTTCTCAGATCAATTCTTCAATAATTATGCCACTATATCCACAGTGACAAAAGCTTTCAATAAAAATAATTAAAACAAGGATAGCAATTTAAACATAGAATTAATATATTTCAGATGATAAATTCTCCAACTAAAATGCGTTTTAAGATGCAAATGATGCAACAGTACATTTAATCCTTTTGTGCAAGGTATTTTGGAAGAGAATCATTTTATCATATTGCTTGGGACTGACTATTTATTCATAGCACGTAGGTCAACGCAAGAATGGATACAGACAGAATCTAAAAGCAAATTTTTAGATCAAACAGGAAATGACAACAGGAAAGGAAGCAGGAGGCTAACTGGGAGAAAGTTATGATTCATGTAGAGTTGAAGAATGATCAAGGCAGGAATTGTCTGCTTTTCATATTCACCTCTACGTTATCTAATATGATTGTATTTTACACATCAATAAAATTATTGCAGATCCATCACCCCTAGAATGCTTGCATCTTTCAAGAGGATTATACTGATCTTTGCACAGAAATGGACCATTTGGCCCAACAAGTCTGAACCAGAATGTAAATATCACACAAGCCTCCTCTTGCCCAACTTCAGCTTCAACTTTGTAGCGAGTATGTCAACTGATAAGACAAAGAAACAAGATTCCTTCTTCATATTAAATCAAAATAATTACCAGATAGTAAACGGGACTCCCTAGTTAATAATGTCACTTCTTGAATGCTTCTTTGACATTCTAATAATTCTCATTTATGGTATTATCGCTAGGCTCTTAATTCAGAAACTCTAATGTCCTGGAGTCCAGGTTCGAATCCTGCCATGGCAGATAGTGGAATTTGAATTCCATAAAATAAAAAAATAAAATCAGGAATTAACAGTCTATTGATGATCATGAAACTATTGCTGATTGTTGGGGAAAAAATCTGGTTCACTGCTGTCCTTCTGGGAAGGAAATCTGCCATCTTTTGGTCTAGCTTAGATGTTATTGCCAGAGCCACAATAATGTGGCTGACTCCCACTCGCCCTCTGAAATGTCAGTTGTATCATTCGCTACAAAGTCTCAATAAAGAAATGAAACCAGAAGGACCAGGTGGCATTGACGTAAGAACTGGAAACAACAGTAAAAACAGCCCTGACAACCCTGAAAATCTTACTGGGGAGGCGTGTCAAAATTGGGAGAACAGTCTCACAGACAGGTCAATCAGTTTTTCTCTATGTTGAGCAAGATTTGGAAGAAGCAGTGAGGGTGGCAAGAGCACAAAATATACAGCTGCTCGACTGGGTCTGCAGCAGATTGTAAAGGAAGCATCAAATAGGAAAACCATACATCACATCATCAATCTGCCTACTGTAGATGCATCTGCCCATGACACAATCGGTAAGATTGACCAGCGCACATTCGTGCAAAGTTTAAATCCTTCTTTCA
The DNA here is from genome assembly GCF_004010195.1 of Chiloscyllium plagiosum. Lineage (NCBI taxonomy): Eukaryota > Metazoa > Chordata > Chondrichthyes > Orectolobiformes > Hemiscylliidae > Chiloscyllium > Chiloscyllium plagiosum. The sequence continues at coordinate 34,938,569 of NC_057739.1, read as the reverse complement.
CACTGAGAATACCCACCACTGTGTTGTGTGGCACTAACACCAGGCTAAATGGTATAGACTTTGGACAGATCTACCAACTAAAGTTTGGGCAACTACAAGACGCTATAGAGCATTAATAGCAGAATTGCACTCTAACACAATCTTCACAACGACAGTGTGTTTAAAAAGGTGTTTAGCATGCTTGCCTTCTTTGATCAGTCCTTTGAGAGAGTAGCAGTTGGGAAGTTATGTTGGGGTTGCAGAGGACATTGGTGAGGCATCTTCTGGAGTACTGTGTTCAGTTAACTACACCAGCAACCATCCCAACACACACAAACGAAGCTGTATCAGAACACTATTCCATCGAGCCACCACACACTGCAGCACAGACGAACTTCGGAAAACAGAGGAGAACCACCTATACAACGTATTCAAGAAGAACGGATACTCAAAAAATACAGTGCGCAGATTCCTCAGGAACAAACCACGACAAGCAGACCAAACACAGCCAGAAACCCTAACCACCTTACCATACATCAAAGAAGTTTCAGAAATGACAGCCAGACTACTAAGACCCCTCAGAATCCTAGTAGCGGACAAACAGGAAGAAAGTTAGCCACCAGGATACGCTAACACCAGCTAGCCACAAAAAGACACGACCCTCTCTCCTTCGTAGCCCTACATGCGGATGAAAAAAACCCACCATTTCGACTGGGACAACACATCTATCCTGGGACAGGCTAAGCAAAGACAAGCTAGAGAATTCCTAGAGGCCTGGCACTCCAACCACAATGCCATAAACAAACGCATAGATCTAGATGCCATCTATTAACCCCTCAGGAAACGAACAGGAAATGACACCACCACAAACCCTAGGAACCCCATCCAGGAGAAAGATATAAATAGAAAGCAGGAGGGAACAGCTTCGCTTCACTTGGAGGTCGCCACTGATGAGGTCGCCAGGCAATGAAATGTCTGGATATCAAACCTACAGCTCAGCGAGCAAACCTACACCCTAGTCCTGTACATCTTTCACGAGAGAAGAGGAGGTTAAGAGTTGACGTTTTATAAGCTTATAAAAATCATGAGGGATACAGATAGGGTTAATGATAAGTCCTAGGATAGAGGATTTCAAGACTAGGGGGCATTGTTTTAAATTAAGAGGAGGGAGATTTAAAAAAGACCATGAGGGGCAAATTATTATTTTTTAAACAGAGTGGCTCATGTGTGGAATGAAGTTCCTGATGTTTAAAAGACATTTAGTTTGGGATTATGTTTGGCATAGACTGGTTGGACCAAAGACTCTGTTTCCATGCTGTATGATCCTATGACTCAGGCCCAGCATATCACTCATTCAACCATTATCATCAAGGCAGGAAATTAACTCTGGTTCAATAGAGAGTGCAAGAGTGCATGCCAGGAGCAGCATCAGACAGACCTAAAAATGTTGACCTGGTGCAGCCACCAAACTGGACCACTTTCATTCCAAACAGCATAAAGCAGCAAGTGATAGATGGAGCCAAGTCATCTCACAAGCCGACAGATCAGATCTAATCTCTTGCAGTCCTTCCACATTCAGGCATGAATGATAAAGGACAATTAAATAACTCCCTAGAGGTGAAAGCACCACAAATATCCCCATCCTCAATGATGGAAAAGCCCAGAACATCAGCAGAAAAGGTAAGGTTGAAGCATTGGGTGGGTGGCACGGTGGCACAGTGGTTAGCACTGCTGCCTCACAGCGCCAGAGACCCGGGTTCGGTGAATTGGCCATGCTAAATTGCCCGTAGTGTTAGGTAAGGGGTAAATGTAGGGGTATGGGTGGGTTGCGCTTCGGCGGGGCGGTGTGGACTTGTTGGGCCAAAGGGCCTGTTTCCACACTGTAAGTAATCTAATCTAAGCATTTGTAGCAATCTTCAGCCAGAAGTGCCGAATGGATGACCATCTTGGCCTCTTCCTGTGGTCCCCAGCATCACAAAAGCTGGTCTTCAGCTAACACGATTCACTCCACATGATATCAGTGGCTGGAGACACTGGATACTACAAAGGCTACAGGACCTGACAGCATTCTGGCAATACTACTGAAGACTTGTGCTCCAGAACTTGCTGTCTCCCTAGTCAAGCTTTTCCAGTACAGCTACAACACTGGCACCTAGCCAACAGTGTGCAAAATTGCCTAGGTTTGTCCTGTATACAAAAAGTAGGTCAAATCCAATCTTGCCAGTTACCATCCCATCAGTCTACTCTCGATCATCAGTGAAGTGATGGAAGGAGTCATCAACAGTGCTATCAAGCAGCATCTGCTCAGTGATAGCAGTTTGGGTTCACTCAGTTCCTGACCTCATTATGACCTTATTTAAAACATGGACAATACAGGTGAATTCCAGAGGTGAACTGAGAGTGGCAGTTCTTGACATCAAGATTGCATCCAAACAGAGTATGGCATCAAGGAGTCCTAATAAAGCTGAAATCAATGGATAAGGGGGGCAAATTATTCACTGATTGGAGTCTTACCTGGCATATAGGAAGATGGCTGTGGTTGTTGGAGGTCAGTCGTCTCAGCTCCAAGACATCAAATGCAATAAGACCTGGAAAATATCCAGGCTTGGACTGACAAGTGTCAAGCAACATTCACACAACTCAAATGCCAGGCAATTATCATCGTCAACAAGGGACAAAGACAATATAATCACCCTTTGATATTCAATGCTGTTACTATACAGAATCCCCCACCCTCAACATCCAGGCAATACCATTGACTAAAATATCAACTGGACTCACCATATAAATACTGTGCCTACAAGAGCAGGACAGAAGTAAGGAACACTGCAGCAAGTAACTCACCTCCTGACTCCTAAAAGTCTGTCCATCATCTAGAAGGACACAAGTCAGGAGTGTGGTGGAATACTCTCTACTTGCTCTCTCATCCCTGACGACCAGTAACAGCAATGTGCACAATCTAAAAGATGCACCGCAGACATTCGCACTTGATTCTTAAACAGCACCTTCCAAGCCCATGACCACTTCCATTTAGAAGGACAGGGCAGCGTAAACATGGGAATACTACCACCTGCAACTTCCCTTCCAAGTGACTCACCCAACAGACTTGGAAATATATCACTGATCCTTCGCTGTCACTGGGTCAAAATCCTGGAATCCCCTCCTTTTTGAGTCTACCTACAGCACGTGAACTGTACCAACACTTCAAGGGTAACTAGTGACAGGCAATAAATGCTGGCCAGCCAGCAACACCGAAGTCACACGAGAGAATAAAAAATATTTGGATTTAATCACAGGTACACAAGAATCTTCTACTAGATGAGGCACTTGTCCTTTAGATGTTAGGAGTTGCAGATTTAAAAGATACTTTGCTGCGTTGCTTATAATTTGCATGTTGTAAAGTATAAAGACTGCTACCATTACATGTCAGTGGTGCAAATGGTGGGGGCTGTGGTGCCAATCAAGCTAGCTTCTTTACGTTGTTGAAGCTGCACTCATCTAAGCGAGTGGATTAGTAAACGTAGCTTAGTTATTCCTGTTATTTTTAGATTGGTTACTTTATCCTTTATACATAACAGACAATGTAATAAAATTAAACTGTAGTTCACTTCAGGTTTGCTCCCAGACACATTTTAGCATTACCTCCTACCACAGAGTATTGAAAGTCCAAACGATTTTGTGTATTTTTCAAAATAACTAAATATTTGACAAATTAAGTTCTTCAACCAGCTAGGTAATATATCAATTCTGCACGCTTTTAATCACAACAGAAAGAAATCAGAAATTACCTGTTCCTTGTCTTTTTTGATGATGGCGCATCTCTTCCCCAGTTCATCTAGCTTCCGGTCCAACCAATCCTTTCGCCTCTGATCAGCATCATATTGACCCCTCTCTGCAGAGCCACAATTGACCATTTTGGAATTGATAGCAAGATAAATAACTTAGAGACATTTAAACTCCTAGAAAATATTTTATTCAAATGAAGCAAAATCTACTCAACGATTGTTCTCACAGATCACTTGCAGCTTTAGCTCGATGTTTCCATGAATTAAAACGTCCTTCAAGTATTGTGAGGCAGCAAAATATCTCACATTATCCAGACTCCTCTGATATTTTAATACCAACTGATTTAACACTTGAAGAAATTGTAGGTGAATGAACTCTTCATAAATAAAAACTCTTTCCTCCTCAACCCAAAGTGTGTTCTTACAACATTTTCAATCAACAATTTGCCTTTTAAAATTCTATGCTGGTTGTCCCTGATTAACTGACACATCTGCAACAGTTTGGTCACGTTATCCAAATCTCATCCCCAGCACAACCATTACACAATATAAATTTCAAAATGAAGAGCCGAACCTTAAAGTCTTGTTTACCTCTCAAACAGAAGACACTTACTGATCCTATGATTCACTTGGTAATCCAAACTGAACTTCATTACATCTGAGTGGATAGCTTTCTCACAGCCTAGTCTTACCAGGTTCACATCCCCACAGTTGCCTTAAGAAAAAAAAGCACAGAATAATTAAAACTTTCCAGTGGTCAAATAAGCATTACACACTCAAAACCTGTCAACAACAATCAAATGGCACAGCCACTATTCTCTTTAAAAAGTACACAGTCTTTTTATTAAGTAAACACTTTAAAATGAATAGTTACACAATTCTAAATGCAGAAGTCCATTGATCATAAATGTCACTACTTCCTGGAAAATTTCTATTGAATACTTAATTTTTTTTATAATCTATTACCGGAGGGAAAGAAGGAATAGACAGCAAGCATAAATAGTATAGTAAGGAGAAAGATCTTCAATGACAATAATCATGACAAGTAACAGGATTCCATCCACTCTAGCAAACAGACGTATATACACCACCCAGCAGATAACATAAGAATCGTTAATCTGCAGTGAATGAATCAGTTAACTTTCAACAGTTAGCCCAACAGCTTTTGGATTTTTAAGAAATTGTGATATGGACATTGAATTGCACATACCTAATGCGTTATTCTTATCTTTGCACTTTGACTTAAAATCAACAATGATTTTTTTCATGAGATCATCAATAGCTGCATTTGATGGTGCACACACAAGAATCCTGGTTCGTTTAGATCTTAAGTTCCTGCTGTCAGATGGTTTCACATTCTCTTGTTCCTGGATTTGGAAGGTGCAAACAAGCAAAACAAGATAGTGGAAAACATCTCTGGCAAATACTTTCTAGCTTACTGCCTTTTAAATAAAATGAGTTAAAAAGGATACTTGGGTTGGCATAATGGTCATCTCACTGTCATCTGACAGCGCCAGGGACCTGGGCTCAATTCCAGCCTCTTGTGACTGTCTGTATGGAGTTTGCACATTTTCCCTGTCAGCCTGGACTTCCGCCAGGTGCTCTGGCTTTCCCCCCACACTCCAAAGATGTGCATGCTAGACGTATTAGCCCTAGTTAATGCCGGGTTATGGTAGGGGTCTGGATGGGTTGTTCTTCAAAGGGTTGGTGTAGACTTGATGGACCGAATGGCCTCTTTCCACACTGTATGGTGTTTATGGTGAATATATGGTAAATCAAACAGTAGAGACAAGGCAAAGAAGAACGGTATTAATAGATTACAAAAATATAAATAAACCATGCCAGAAATCGATTGTACACAACTGTCAACCACAGTGGCGGCGAATCCTCCATTGACAAAAAAGATGGAATTTTTTTGAGGCCCCAGCAGAAGGTGGCATCATCAGAACAGGTGCAATGGACATGAAGAAATTGAGAGAATGAAATGGAATCCTTTCCGGAAGTAGGGTGAAAACAAGTATAGTCAAGGTAACTATGGGAGTTGGTGGAGGTTTGTAGTGAATATCAATGGCCAGCTTATCCCCAGAATTTGAAACAGAGATGTCAAGGAAAGGAAGGGAAGGTAGATAGATCAGGTGAAGGTCAGTGCAGGATGGTAATTGGAAACAAAGTTGATAAATGTTTCCAATTCTGGATGAGAGGGACAAGCAACACTGATTATGGTCACTGACGTACCAAAGAAAGAGTTTTTTGGGGGGTGGGCGGGGGTGTGGAGACTTGAGCAGGTCTGAAAGAAGGAATGTTCCACTTAATCCATAAAATGACAGGGTTAACTGGGACTCAAGTAGGCACCCCATGGCCCAAACTTCACCTTAAAGTGAGAAAGGAAAAGAATTGATAAAAGCATTGGGGAATCAACAGTTAAAAATCTCCATTTTGTAAGTCTCTATTTTGCAATAATAATTTGCCTTACAAGTTCAAAATGGGAGCTGCAGTCACAGTGTCCATGAGAACATGAATTGCAAGAATGCAGGGGTCTCTACATAACCTTGGAGATGTTCCTGTATATGCTTCTTCCCAGCACTACGATTAGGCTGCACAATAGAGCATTGTTAAGCAGCTTGCTTTATCTACTTTTGACTAATGAGAACTCTGCTAGACGTAGTAACATTACGTGGGAATGAGAAAAAGTTAATTAGTAACGCACATGAAGACTACAAAATGTACTGCTTTTAAGCTGGAGATCAGATATCTGTTTACGGTCCTCCAAAAGATAGCTTTGTTGCTAATCTGGGGATTAACCTCCGATTTCTCGCCGGCTTAACTGAAATAAAGTGTGTGCTGAAATTGAAACTTTTGTGTGGTCGAAAATTTTTTTTTTGAGTCAACAGATTGGCCATGTTGAGGAGTATGGTGATGAATGGGAACAGTTCGGGCCTTAAGGAAAATGTGGACAGCCCTCTGAGGTTTTTAGAAGGCATTTTATAAAAAGTCAAAACAGAAATTGTCAAAAACACAAAAGCTCATTGTGTTGGGGGTAGCACATGAACTTGGATGTAGAAACTGGGCACAAATGAGTCATTTCAGATTGACAGAAAGTAATAAGTGGTACAGGGATCGATGCTGGGACCTTATATAAATGTTTTGGATGGAGGACAGAAAGTATGTTTTAAAGAAGGGTCACTGGAGTTGAAATGTTAACTCTACTTTCTCTTCCCAGATGCTGACAGATTTTCAGCAATTTCTGCTTTTGTTTTTGGACAGAAAGTATGGTTGCCTACTTTGTTGATGACACAAATATAATAGTGAAGTTAAGTTATGAAGACCACATAAGAAAAAGATATATAATAGCCAAGTATTGCAGATGGTGGATCTCTGAAATCAAGTACTAAGTAGGAGAAACTCAGCAAGTCACACAGCATCTGGAGACAGAAACAGAGTTAATGTTTCATGTCTCATGCAAATCTTCCTTGGAACATTAACTCTGTTCTTTTCTCCACAGATGCTGCCAGATCCACTAAGTTCTCCAGCACTTTTTATAATTACAAATAAATAGATAGTTAAGTGAATGGGCAAAGAATTGTTAAATTGAACATGTGGAAAAATGTGAAATTGTCCAGTCTGACAAGAATAATAAAAAACAGCACATTCCCTAAGTGACTGCAGACTACATAGATGAGATAGAGGGAATCGGGTCCCCTCGTGCATGAATTGTACCAGTTGCAACAAGAAACTGGAAAGCTTACAGAAGGTTTTCATTTATTGGAAGTGGATTTGAACAGAAAAGTACAGAGGTTATGCTTCAGCTTTAAAAGGCGCTGGTGTGAACACATCTGCAGCACTGTTTACAATGTCTCCTTGTTTGAGGAAAGATGTAAATGCATTGGAAGCAGTTCACATAAGGTTTTTCAGACTAATAGCTGGAATGTCATAGGAGGAAAGAAATTAGACAGGCAAGGCTTACATCTGCTGGACTTTAGAAGATTAAGGGTCAACCTGATTGCAACACAAGATCCCAGAAAGTTTTAACAGGGTGGAGGTTTGTGGAAGAATCCAGAACTATCATGTAAAGTCCATTTTAAACAGATTTAGAGATTGTGGAATTCTCTTCTTGAAAACAAAGCAGAGGCAGAATCATTGAATATCTTTAAGTCAGAGGTGGATAGATTTGTGGTAACCAAGGGATTAAAAGGTTATATTGTTAGGGTGGGAAAGTGGATGAGGGTGTAATCAAATCAGCCATGATTATACTAAATAATGGAGTGAGGTTGAGAGACCAAAACACCCACACCTGTTGTGTGTGCCTATGTTCAAAAGACTCACTTTTCTCAGAATTATATTGTTACACTTCATCGTAGTACCTCATTGAGCAAACGATGCAGGAAACCAACGATTGTTTTTGATTTTCCTGTTCCAGGAGGTCCCTGTATGAGACAGATATTGGGAATTCTTGATTGTTTCACCATCGCATAAGCCGTGTGAATAGCTTTCTGCTGATGTTCATTGTAATCATCCTGCATTAAATGAAGAAAAATGTAAAAGCACTGCTGTCTAAATCAGAAACTACTGCAATTCCACAGAAATTGCCTTACCATAGAATCATTCTAATAAAATTATTTATTATATATGCATTTATTGTATTTTAACTCCAAATGTCATTAATTTTATAAGATCACCGAAATGCATTTCATTACTACCATATTTCTGTAGGAGTGTCTGAGCTGAACAGAAAACACAACAGTTTACTGATCTGCAGTGGTTCGAGGTGGTGCCTTAAGGGCAATTAGGAATAGGTGATAAATGCCTAGCCAGCTGTGCCCACATCCCATGCATGAATAAAAAAATCTGTTAAGTTTCATTGACACAAATAGAAAAAATGGTTTAAAGTATTCTAATTTACATTCAACAGTTGCAACAGACAAATGTCATTATATATTAAAATTTGAGGCTCAGCTGCCAGGTTGTGTTTCAGAAAAGCGAACAACTTTTATCACAAATATTGATTAAAATAGAGTATACCATGCAATAACGAAAAATTTAAAGCATTAGTGGAATAAATGCACAAAAGATTAGATTACAATATATTTACATTAATGCAATAATTCCATTTCTATTTGTACTCATTTCTAGAATTTACTCACAGTATTGTCCAATTTTGGACGTTCCACAAAACCTTTTTGAATAAAATATATAGAATTCGCTGAAAGAATTGGCCTGATCAGAGGCGTTTTGGCTAGAAAAAGCAATCCTTTGAACTGCCTCAAGGTGGTCACAAGGGAACCAATTACATCACACCTCACTGGCTGGTTTTTCACTGCACTAACATTTCCTCTCGTTTGGATTGAAAGGTGAAGAGTTGTCAATGAATCACGTCCTGTTCAAAAAGAAAACTGAGTGAAAGTCAGCTGCAAAGGCATGAAAGGGGAAAAAACCATTGTGGGAAGAAGTTCAAGCTCAACCTGTTTTCAGTCCTGGAAACAAAAGAATTTTTGTTGGAAAACAAAAACAAGTTGCTAAAATGATTCAGTATGGAGAACGATCACTTGTGAACAGAACAGATTTCGTACTCAAAGACAATGATGGTTGCATGTCAAACATTTTAGACTAAACAGAGCTTTAGACAAGATGATTCAACACAAAACAGTCCAAATAACTACGCTTATGGAAGCCTTCCTCAATATAATATAACCAATCCAATGCTTTCGCATGAAAATGTTCCTCTATGATCTGATTGTCAATTAAGAATATCAGAAAGTGAAGGTGGATGCAAATTTAAGTAGAGTTGGTTATATCTCAACTGAGGACAAAGCAGGAAATGATACATGTAAGATCATCACTGCATTGGAGAAAGAGGTAAGGGAAGGGACCCAAATTAAACTATAATGAACTATGTTCCATTTATTAAGCTCAGTGAAAGCCTGAGAATTCATCTTTTAATTACGCATTTTACAACCTGTAGTAATTACCTTCCCCAAGAGGTCACACAAATAAACCTGATCGAATATGCCAGCCAATTTCCTTCCAAGGTGGGTTTCAGAATACTACTCTCTCAAACTAATGTAATGGGAGAGAAACAATATCTTGAATGGATACTTCAACCGAGCATTCTATAATTTTTCATTGCAATTATTGAGTTGGTTATCTAAAACATGAATTTAGATCAGTGGAATGTTTTATTTTGATTTTGTAAGAATCTTCCTCAATCACAATTCTAGCTTTCATGGACATTGCAAAAATCTACTAATGTTGATTCAGGAAGGAAATTGGCCACCCTTTCCCAGGCTGGGCCACATGTGACTCCAGACCCACATCAACATGGTAATCTCTTCACTGTCCTTTGAAAGTAACTGCCCTTTCAGTTCAAGGCAATTAGGATTAGGCAACAAATACCAAACTGGCCAGTGACACCCACATTGGTTATAATCTCCTACTTAAAACAACTATTTCTCTGCATTCCTATTAAACCCACCAGTTGAAAAACGCGATGTCTTTGAGATATGGCTTATATGTGGGACTGGATTATTATTCATTATTTCGCCCTCTTCTTGCATGTAGTAATTCTGATTTTGGGGCAACCACAGGAACACAACATCATCCTCTTTAGGGTGTAGTTGTTTTTCAATCTGGTGATCACGTAGAGAAACTGGTTGATCAAAAAAAATGCAGTCAGCAGATATCAAATGCAATACTATTCTCCATATTCACAGTTCAAAACCATTTCTCCCACAATTAGATTGAAGTTTCAACCATTTTTATGGATTGAATGGATTCTTTCAGTCGATGCTAGTGTCACAAAGCTAGTCCCTTTTTTCTAAAAGCTGTTCCTTTTCTCAAAGAGACGGTCCTTGGTTTTTCTCAGAGGAGTCGTAAACATCTCCTGATTCCGATTAAACTAGTTTGGTACAGAGAATGAAGGATGTTGAGAGGCCTTTTCATTTATATTTAAACAGATGAGACTTCAGTCCGAAGTGGTCATGTTTTAGAAGTGACCTGTATAATGGAAGGGAAGTGGTCAGCTCCCTAGCCGAGCAGTTCAGTCCAGAACAAGTTTGGAGTTCAGCTGTGAGAAAACAGGCGCTCTCTCTTTCTGCCCTTCTAACTTCAACCTGTAAGCATCTGTTCCTTTTTTTTGACTGTTTTTAAGAGGGTTCACTTAGTGGGACTGTTATGTATATTCAAAACAGCATAATTAAGTCTAGTTTGGACAGACTGAGTTCTGTAGGGGTTCTCTATTCTGTTCTTTGTGTATCATTGTGTAATTTTGTGAATAAATTTTTGTCTGTTTTAAAACCTGGTAGTCAATTTAGCTATCTTACTCCAGGTAATTTTCATTGTACACTTACCGAAACAAATTGCAAAGTTATGGTCTACGCTGCCTGCTGAGGAATGTTTTGAGTGGTCTGGCCTCGTCCATAACACTACACTCAAATTAACTTGGATTATCAGCAACATAATACATCTTCAATAGGAATTCACATGCTAATCCACTGCATTTTTAATCAGTACTATTCAGCTGAAATGCAGGGCTATTGTCACAACCTCAGGATTTGCGATTAGACACAAATAAATTGTGTTTCTGTTGTAATAAAAAATAATCTCAATGTTTACCTCATTTAGGAAAACCTGGCTTCGCCAGAATAACTTTAAAGAGCACATGTGAATAAGTAGTTTGATGGGATGCAATGAAAGGATGATTACCTTACAACATCGAAAACTAATTAGTTGCAGACTCGACACAATTGTCACAGACACATGCATTTAGTCATAGATTCATACGACATGGAAACGACCGTGGTCCAACTCTTCCATGCCAATCAATTTTCCCCAACTGAACTAGTCTCACTTGCCTATGTTTGGCCTATATCCTTCTAAACCTTTCCTATTCATGTATCTATCCAAATATTGTGTAATAACAAATTCTCAACTACATACAAACCAATTATTTACTACCTAGCTTTGTTTTTAACTGATACTAAATTTGTAATATAAATTTAATGCCCAACTTGGTTTTAGAAAAATTTCAAAGATGAAAGTGGGTTTGATCCACTCTGGAATTAGGTTTTAATTCTGGGCATAACACATTAACATAATAACTCAGGAGACAGAAGGCAATCATGTGACTTGATTTAGAGTATATGCTCCATTTCTGTTCTCACCTTGAAATTCTGCACAGTATATTTTTCCTGCCACACGATAGTTCTTCAAAGTCAAAGAATTATGAATCATTCTATTTGTCTGCTTGGATTCCTTCAGTTTCTGAGCTAACTGTATAAACGAAATGCTGCAATTTAGTGTTATAATTAAGAATACTTCATTAAAATAGTCATTATTACTATTTAGTTCTTTGATGCAATCAGGACTATGCATACCAAACTGATTTCAGCTGATTTCTATCCTCCATGCAGTGCTGAGACATCACCATCTCTCTGCACTGTTGCCAAGTTAATTACTTTTAGGTTTCCTCAGCTCACCAAGCATAAAGATTGCTAAACAATATTAGGAAAGTGTGGTTATACAAAGAGATCTTGTACACCAATCAATTAAAGAGACAGGTATAGCAATCAATTAGGAATTTGGAATTTACAGGGGCTTTCATTGTAAGAGGATGAGAGCTCAGAAGAAGATATGCCTACTGCAGTTATACAGTGTCTTGGTGAGACCAGACCTGAAGTGTTGTGTGCAGTTTTTGTCTCCCTAAGAGAGGATGAAATTTGTTATAGAGTGAGTGTCATGAAGGTTCATTAGGCTGATACCAGAGATGTTGTATGAGGAGACATTGATCTGACTGAACCTGTACATTCACAAGAGTTTAGAAGATTGAGAGGGGATATGATTGAAATGTATATAATTTTTAAAAGGTTAAAACATACAGAATTCAGGTAGGATGTTTTCCTTGAATGAGGAATCTAGAACTTGGGGTTAGTCTTAGGATATGACATCAGCAAGCTACACCAGAGATAAGGTGACATTTCTTCACCCAGACAGTGGTCAATTTGTGGAATTCACAACACTGTGGAGCCTGGGTCACTGAGTATATTCAAAAGATAGATATATATTTAGCTATTAAAGGTATGAAGGGGTGCAGAGAGAGAAAGTGGGCATTTGACATTAAGAACAGAGTATCAGTTGTGATCATACTGAATGATGAAGCAGGCTCAAACAGCCTACTCCTGGGTTTCTATAATCTGTCGCACATTGCGCCCGAAGAGATATTTGGATTTCTGTTAAACAACCTCAATGACTGAAATACACAGAATTTTGGAGAAACATGAGTATTTACTGTGTTTGTTTCAGATTTCCAGCATCAGTAATATTTTGGTTTTAACCCCATTGACTGGTTTTGTTCTGGATATGCTACCAAGGTATTGTTTTCACAAAACCTTTTTACCTGAAGGATTATCACAAAATACATTTCTGCTTCAGCTGAGGTAGCATTACAGACTTACATTCATATCCCAAACATCTTTTTAAAAATCAATATGGTAATGATCGTACTAACTTACTACCTCCAAATTTGAAAATGACACAAAGCCAGGTGGAAGGGCAAGTAAACTGTAGTGAGTAAGCAGAGATGTTGCAGTGTGATTTGGACAGGCTGAGTAAATGGGCCAATGCATGCCAGATTATTTTTTGAATGGCTGTAAATTGAGTGAAGGGATGGTTCAACAAGACCTGGGTGTCCAAGTGCACTAGTCAATAAAAGTAATCAAGCACGTGCAGCAGGCAATAAGGAAAGCAAACTGTATGTTGGCCTTCATAATGAGAGGATTCAAATACTGGAACAAGGATGTCTTCCTGCAATTGTACAGGGCATTGGTGAGGCTACATCTGGAATATTGTGTGCAGTTTTGGTCTCCTTATCTGAAGTATGTTCTTGCCAAAGCAGGAATGCAGTGAAGAATTTACCAAATTGATCCTTGGGATGACAGGACTGACATACAAAGAGCAATTGAGTTTAGATTAGATTAGATTAGATTAGATTATGCTAACCACTGTGCCACCGTGCCGCCCACCGTGCCTTGTTTCAACAAGGAGTTATAGCTCCTGTGGCTAAAGGAATATAATGAAGGACAGGATTAGGACATTGAGTTGAATGATCAGCAATCATATTGAATGGAGTTGGTTAGGATTTTATTCATTGGAGTTTAGAAGAAAGAAGAAGCCTATAACATTCTAACAGGACTAGATAGGTTAGGTGCAGGAAGGATGACCAGCGAGTCCATAACTAGGGGGCTCATAGTTTAAAAGATAAGAGGCAAGCCTTTTAGCACAGGAATGGGGAGAGATTTCTTCACCTAGTGACTGGTGAGCCTGTGGAATTCGCTACCAAAAAACACGGTTGAGGCCAAAACATTGTGTGTTTCAACAAGGAGTTATAGCTCCTGTGGCTAAAGGAATATAATGAAGGACAGGATTAGGACATTGAGTTGAATGATCAGCAATCATATTGAATGGAGGAACAGGCTTGAGGTCGAATGGTCAACTCCTCCTCCACCTCTCTGTTTCCGTGCTTTTGTGCTATTGACCAAGGTACAGATATTGATCAGGACACAGGCAATACTTCAAAATAGTACTTGGGATATTTGCAATCACCCGAAGAGACAGATCAGTCCTTGGTTATGACAGCACTCCAGGAATCTCAGCCTTGTGGAACTTCAACTTTTCAGTGGGACGTAAACCAAAGACTTTGGTTTAGAACAGAGAATGCTATCAACTGAGCCATAGCTGACACTTGCATATTTCGCAAATAAATCAATGGACACTAAACATTAACTGTTTCTCCCTCTGCAGATGCTGCCCCTTTGCTCTCTGAATGTATTTATCCGTCAAAAACAAATAGATTTTGCTTTCATGCAGCTTTCAAATTCGCTTAGAAAACTAACAGCACTTAGTCAAATGTAAAGACTAGGTAAGGCAAGGCATTTGATCTGGGAATGTTATGTGCTTGCTAACATTAAAGGTCAAGAGTATCATTGAGGGGGAAAGGAGAAGTGTAATCCAGTAGAATTCCTGTTTCTGAACCCTACTCTGTCAAATTGGCTACTGAATGTGAAAAACAAGTAATGATATCTGAAAACATCAGGAAGGGGATGGTTCAACAAATGCCACCGACTGAACTATTTCCGAGTAAGGATCTACATGCAGAAAGGAGTGAAATACTGACACAGCAGTTGTCTGAATGGGATGTAGCCACTTTGAATACTCTTTTAAGACTTTTGCACAATCTTCAGGACTTCAATCTTTCTGACTGTAGTCAGCATATCATCAGTAAAGGTTCAACATTGTGCCTCATGCAGTGGACACCCAGAATCTAGCTTTGGCTTTCTCCTTTCCCATGTCAACATATTTGCATTTGGTGGGGTCATTCGCAGGCAAAGGGTAAATTTTTGGTTATGTTGACATTATCAAGCACCCAATGGATTGAGTTCACATTGAATGAACTTTGTTGTATAATTCATGCACTTCATGGACAATTTCCACTCTAATTACAGACTTAAGAAAAAGCTGACAAGTTAGCAGATCTTAATTGTAGGGGCCTTTCTACCATGGATCCTGTACCAGTTATTTATCAAAATAATCCAAAACTTTTCCTACTTTCCTGCTCTTTCCATATAAACGTAGCTCCCACTTACACCTAAGTTAGTCACCCCTGTAATGATCAAGTGGAAACATAAAATCTTAGCGCATTTGAACAATAAGCAGCTTCAACTACATTTAGCGATTACAGACTGTGCTGTGAACTCAGTCCATATGCTTCTCAAAATGCTCTCCCCATCATCATGCAATCAGAATATAGTCCAAACATTTAGTACTGGTCTCAATTGCTAATAAAACTTCTGATGCATTTAACTGCCTGTACTTACCTGCTCAAAAAGATTCAACATCAGTAAAGGGTAAAAAGTTTGAAAATATTCTTCATATGAGCGAAACTTTTCAGGCACCTCGCGTGGTGGAATTTCACAGAGAGAATCAGGTACTCCAAATTGACTTAATGAGTCAAACATCTGATAATCCCACTTAAGGACTGCATTGATAAGATAAGATTGGTCACGGTTTCGATGTTCTGTCAGATCCAAGTTGACGTTAGGTGAAGCCTGCCTGGATTTCCAAGGTGGCAGAGGTGCATTCGTCGGCAATGCTGTAGCTGACATTTGAAAACTCGGCTGTGCTCTGAAATTCATATCTTTATTTAGAGTTCGAAGAACATTAGGAGTTTCCACAGTCTTCATAATAGGAGTCGGTTTCGATGCAAGTGACACAAGGTTTGCTACTGAAGGTCTTTGAACTTGCTGAACTTTGGAAGTTGCTCCTCCTGGACGTTTTGGGACACACTGCATCTCTGTAGCAAGCTGAGCATTGCGTGAAGTAGAGTTGGAAGCAAACAGTTTGGTAGTTGCAGGTTTTGGGCTTTTCCAAATAGATGGAGGTAATTCTGGCTTAGGAAAGATATCTTTGGGTTCATTTAGAGAATGTTGCTTACAAAATTTCTCTGAAGATACAATTATATCAGAGCATCCTGTGTATTGACATCTGGTCTCATTTGCACTTAAAGGTGCTCTTCTGGAATCCTCCTCTTCCGAGTTGCCATCATCTATATCCATGTCTATGGGATCCCTCTGCGTCAACATTAATTCATTATCATCCAAGCTTTCATCCGTACTAACATCCATATCTAAAGGATCATGCTGTGTTAAATTCAAGTCATCAACTGCATTAATACTCGACAGTTTTTGCTGAGTTGAGGCCACGTCTATTGTTTTACTATGCTTCTTTTCTAACAAAATAGGAGCCGCAACATAAATATTGTCGGTTTCCACTGAAGCGGATTTGGGCTTCTGACTCCTTTGTACAGAAGCAGAAATAAAGCTAGAATTTCCTTCAGTTGACACAGCTTTTTTTGGGAAAGTACTTTCATCATGAGTAGATGTACATTTCCTTTTCTTCTCATTATTGCTTAACTGAAGCTTAGACTGCCTTAGGTACTGGCGATCCTGAGAAACCAGTAATCGTTGATTTGTGCGTACTGTTAATTTCTGTGGTGAAATGAGCTTTGCCTTCTTATTGTGTTTATGCTCAATAGTCCCCTTTTTTTGACCATAAGTACGCAATTTGTTCAAGGTATCAAGGCTGCCCTGAGAAAGATCAAATGCTTTACGAACCTTCTTTTTGAGGCCAAGTTTTTCAACGGTTGAAGTAGGTTCAGGACGCTTTCGCACCTTCTTTGGAAGTGAGCTAGAATGGTGTTTCACTGAAGTTGAAGGAACTTCCATTTGTACATCCCTGGCAAGTGATTTGCAAATATTAGTTAATGACACCAGGGATGCTTTTTCCTTTGAATTTTTACTTGTTTTATTTTTAAACCTAGTTTTCTGGTCTGGGCCATTGCACTGAGATTGTTTTTTAAGGGTGGACTTGTTTGAATCTTTACTAGAAGTGGCTTTGGATAATTGTTTTTCTCCTGCTCTAGCTTTTGATGAAACAAGATTATTTTTAAATCCATCTGCTCTATTTTTCACAGTTAGCTTGCTTCCTTGCTGATCATCTGGCAATTCTTTTGTAGATTTGGACATCCACTTGTATTTGTCAGATCTAATTAGAGATCTGAGACTATTTATACCACTAATTATGGTTTTACTGCAGATTTCTTTCTCATTTTGAAGGTTAGAGACAATATCATCAGTAAACCCAGAATGTTGAACATTGCTTTTGTCAATCGGTGTATCTTTAGCTGTAGAGCTGCTCAGAGAAGAAACTCTAAGCGATAATTGCTTTTCAGTGTCCAGGCTACTCCGTTTTCGTTTCTGCTCTCCCTTCAAACTGGCTTCTGCCTCCTCAGCAACCTTTTCAATTAATTCATCAGATACATAATCTGTATCATACCCCCATTCATTAAGCATACTGTTAATTTCTTCTTCTTCAGATTGCCTGTGAAACTCATCAACAAGCTGAGTCTTTTTTTTGTTATGTGGCTGTGGCTGAGAATCTTCCCAAACAGAATATACCTGTTCTTCACTTTCAAATTCAAAGAACTGGGAATCATTCTCGAAGACAGGGGGGGACTTGTTACACACTGACTTTTCTTGCAAACATGACTGATTTTCCTCAATTACGCCAAAGACACACTGAATAGAGGTGGCATTGTCTTTTTTCTCTGCTTCTGAGGTAGAAACAATTAATGAGCTGGTAAATTCTTTTGATGTTTCTGAATCAGAGATAGTTATCAATTCTGCATTATTGTCTTCAGTGGGCTTATTCATTGTTAAGTCAGATTCAAAATTTTCTTTATTCTGAATGGAATTGCACAACTGTCCCTGACAAAAAGCTTTTACTTTCCTATCAACCTTGTTCAGTGATTGGATTGTGTGTAACTCTGTGGGAAGCTCACTGGATAAATTAGTACTTATGGTAGAGACAGCTAGTGAGGGCTTAAAGTCTTCATCCTCCTTGGAATCATTTCTATTCACCTTGGAAGTTGAAGAAATTCTTCTCTTAAGTTTAAGCTTTAATAAACCGAATGGAATATCATCATCACTATCACTGCTATTGCTATGACAATCGTGAAGTGGGTTTGACAGACCAGAAGATTTGGATGCACTGCTAGATTCCGGCAGAGGAGATAACAATAAATCATCAGAACTTTGTGACTTGGCTCTTTTGTCAGAAATTGGAGACAATTGTGCTGTACGCACTTGAGAGGAGAGCAAACTTTCAGTAGTCTCGTCATCTGTGATTTGATTTTTGCTGACATTAGGAACGTGACTTGAGTTTCTATTATTCATCTTATCTGATTGCCTATTGTCAGCTCCTGCATCAGCTATTTTCTCAAATGTCCTTTCTTTACTCGAAGAATTATTAATTTCTTTCATCTTGAGATTGATTGCTTGCATCTTTACCTTCAGATTGAAGAGTTTGCTTGGATCAATCTTAAACTTACTTGGTCCAGCACTGACTGATTCCAGTGTTTGAGGCAAATCACAATCAGTTTCTGCATGATCAGAAGTTGAAGGGACATGAGAAATAACATGCTGATCTTTTTCAGAAGAGACAGCTTCAGGTTCTGTGGAATTCTTGTTCATAGATTCCTGAAACTCCAGTAGCATAGACCGTTTCCATTTTTCTTTACGTGGAACACTATGAGTGATTTCAAGAGGTTCAGCCTGCAAATTATTTTTATCCAGGGAACTTGCGCTAAAATCCACATTGGAAGTGGATGTGGGTGCAAGTCCACCAGCTTGTTCTCGAATCTGTCTTTGTCTACTCTGTGGGAAATCCACTGTCACATCGTCCAAAGAATGGGAACGAAGGGGAGGAGAGGTTTCCATTTTGGTCACGTGTGTAGGTAATTCTTCTTCATGAGTATTAGAAGAATCAGTATTGATCTTATTAAGGAAAGTAATGTCATCATACAAGGTGAATTCAGTCTTAAATGGGAGAACTGCTTCTTCAGAGGATTCTTTAGGTTTGTTTTCTAGAGACTTGTGATCAGTCATTTCTTCTTGATTTGGAATAGCTTTGGGAATAGCTGAACCTTTGCAGTCTAATTTTAACATTGAAGGAGATGGTGGACCAGGACCACTATTGTAACATGCAGGCATTTTCCCCCACTCCTTTGGGTCTTTTTCACATTTAATCAGTGGGCCCTTCAGTCCACTTCCTCTTCCAACCGTGTCTATTTGTTTCATTTCAGCGGTTTTACTTTTTGAATTTTTAATAAATTGTGTCAAACAGGACTGTAATTCCTGTTGCTCCTTTGGACTTAGCTGCCAGCCTAGAATAAAGCTGCTTCGCAATTGTCGATTTAGTTTGTCAAGAAATTGCTGGAACATATTTCTTTGCTGTGACTGACATCCCTCTTTCAGAAAACTACGAATTAGTTGAACACATGCTTGTTGGACTGAGCTAGTGATACAGGAACATGCCGCAGAAGACATCGCTGCAAACGTGGTTGATGTGACCTTGACATTACTCGTTCCTGCAGCTTTCTCACTGTTTTGGTTAAACACTCTGGCAGGAAGCATGGCACATTTCACCAGTGCTTCCACCCACTTCTGCGAGCTGTACCATAGCAAATGAAGATTGTTTTTATTTCTGTGGAGTTCTACAACAGATACCAAGATGAGGATGAAAAATTCAGTCACTTTGTCACAAAATGCCACCTTCCGATTCAAAACATCCTTTATTTCTGAGTAAATATGGTGAATAACTTCTCCTATGTAGGCTATGCCAAGATCCTTTAGGTCCATGACAGAGTTAACAAATGGGATGAACCACAGAAAGGTACTGTTGTGTACACGCATATCTTGCCCAACATCACACTGTAGCACATTCACCAGAGTTTGCATTTCATCATACATGTTCGGGTAGTAATCTGGGCAGATAGCATTCTTCCAACCAGGATCCTGTACGGACCAACAATAAAACAAAGTTACTTTCCATTTAGTTGTATAATAGTTATAAATGGATGTAAGTTTGTTCACTGAGCTGGATGGTTTGTTTTCAGATGTTTCGATGCCATACTAGGTAACATCATCAGTGAGCCTCCAGTGAAGCACTGGTGTTATGTCTCACTTTTTATTTAGGTCTTGGTTTCTTAGGGTTGGTGAAATCATTTCTGTTTGTTTCCACATAAATAGAAAGCGGGATATAACACCAGCGCTTCAACAGAGGCTCATTGCTGATGTTTCTTCGTATGGTGATGAAATGTCTGAAAATGAACCTTCCAGGTCAGCAAGCAAACTTCCATCCAGAACCTCAACCTGAGCTACAAATCTTCTCAAAAATCACAAAGTTATAAATTTATAATTGCTACACCGAAGAATATGGATGAGTAGGCCCTTTGAGTGTTCTGTTTTTATGTAAAATATCTTCAACACTACTCCACCTTCCTGTATTTTGTATATCCATTAATTCCTTCAATATCCAAAAAACTACCACCAGTCTCTGTCTTGAACACAATGACTTGAGTATTCTTAGGCTTCCTGTATGGGGTATTTCAAAGATTTGTGATCATTTCCAGAACAATATTTCAAGTTTGAACATTGCTTCTCACAATCTGAAAAGTATACTTCAATTTTAATAGAGCAACTGCAGAGCAATCTAAAATGTTCTTATTTATTGCATCAATTATCCTTCTAGATTTCAAGTGGAAATGTCTGTTTAGTGCATATTTTGGCTAAGTTACACAATACTGCTGTTTCAGTTTTGCCACACAATTCCTCATGACCGAGAAGTGAAAGGCGGTTTCCACAGGGTAAACAAGGAAAATCGAAATGAGTTATGCCTCTCTGAATTTTGACACAATTTCCACAGGTGGGTTGAAAACAGCACTGACTGAGGACTGAAATTTACAATATCCAAAGACAGAAAACAAAGAAAAATTACAAAAACAAATTGCTAGTTAACTCTTCATCAGAATTCTGAGTCACTGGACTTAAAATGTTAACTCTGTTTTCTCTCCACTGACAGACCTGCTGAGTTTCTCCAACAACTTATGTTTTTGTTTCCTATTTCCATTATCTTGTTTTATTAAAGAAAAATAGCATTTCTACATAGTGAAGAGAGTAGTACTCTTCATCACAATTCTCAGAGTCTTACAGATAAACACAATAGTCAAAATTTCAAATAAACTGAAGGCATGGGGAGCCAGAAAAATAGCACCGGGACAGTTTTCCTATTGCCTTTGGGCAAACAGGGATATGCAGATCAACTGTATGCTGTTCAAAGGTGGCTAGTAAACCTACGCACATAAGACAGCAATTAGGGACCACTAGCGTGCTCACCAGCATTCTGCCAGCAGTATAGCCCCAAGCTGTTAGCTAAATAGAAGTGCTGGTTCAGGATACCATCAAAGCTGGAGGCTTCAACGACCAAACAAAAAAAGAAAGGAATTAGAACATAGAAC
Organism: Chiloscyllium plagiosum; assembly: GCF_004010195.1. NCBI lineage: Eukaryota > Metazoa > Chordata > Chondrichthyes > Orectolobiformes > Hemiscylliidae > Chiloscyllium > Chiloscyllium plagiosum. The sequence goes on along the minus strand of NC_057739.1, from coordinate 34,916,903 downwards.
ATTACAGCGCAGTACAGGCCTTTCGGCCCTCGATGTTGCGCCAACCTGTGAAATCAATCTGATGCCCATCTAACCTAAACTATTCCATTGTCATCCATATATTTATCCCATGACCATTTAAATGCCTGTAAAGTTGGCGAGCTTACTACTGTTGCAGGCAGGACATTACTCAGAGAGTAGCAAGGGTGTGTAAAGAGCCCACCTCTAACACCTGTCCTATACCTATCACCTCTCAATTTAAAACTATGTCCCCTCGTGCTAGACATCACCATCCGAGGAGTAGCTGGCAGTAAAGGCTGCACTGCAGACCAAAATGAGCACCAAAGGACTTTTCCTCTGAAAGGACGGGCCTGTCTGTTGACCCATTTGAAAAAGAAACAGTATTTCCACTCAAGGGCCTCTACCTTCATCAGTTGTTGACAACTCCTCTCTCTCTCTCTGGGGTGACTGATGCTCTCAATTGCCAGCCCGCTTTCCACAGCGCTCATTTTAAAGACAGGACTGTCCCCAATGTGCCCCAAGTGTAAAACAGATGTTGGTACTCTGACTCATTTCTTTTGGTCATGCCACTAGCTTCGTAGGTATTGGGGTGCTATAGTGAGTGTTTTGGAAAGGGTCTTGAGAATTGAGGTTAAATTGGATTCGGTGCCCCCACTCTTGGGCTTGCTGAACCTCCCTTCTTTAGATGCGCATGGGAAGAAACTGCATAATATTCTTTCACTTTGTGTGAGGAAGAACATTCTAACGAGCTGGGCAGTGGAGAATCCCCTGGGACTCTTGGGATGGCGTAGATTAGTTATGGAGCACATCCCCCAGACTTCCTTATGAGTATGGTGCACTAGAAAACGGAATGGTTTGATAGTACAGAAAGGGCTGCCACGTTCTATATAGACACAGACTTATCGGCTATATTGGTTAGAGTCTTTGTGTAGTCATGAGGGCTATGTCTGGCAGTCTGGGGGCCCCTGGGAGGAAGAATTCCAAACAAATAGGGTTTTGTCTGCTGATGTTCCCCGTAGTGGGGAGCTTTGGTGGGATTGCATGAAGTGCGGTAACTGAATGTAATTTAATTTGCCTTGGTTCAACTCTGTTTAATTTAATTTTTTTTTAAATTATTTACTGAATTGTAGTTTGTGTAGTTTCTTTTCTCCCTCCTCAGTGATGTGTGCAGTAGGGTAGTAGTTTGTTTACTGTTATTGTTGTTGTATTATAAGATTGTTAGACTGTTTTGTAGTGATTTTATAATTTTGTAAAAAATTTTAAATACTTTTCTCAATAAAAATATTTACAACAAAAAAAAATTGCCAGCCCTCTGACTGAACAGTAACATTAGGAGCTAACACCCGCAACTCCAACAACTGCCTTAATTGGAGAGTAAGCGTGGAGTCAACCATTTAGAAGATGCCTCCTAAAAAACAAACAGTTTTGGCAATCTGGGCGACCAAAAAGTGAGAGCAAAGAATCTCTATTTGCTCCCAATGTTCAGAGTTCCCAAAGCTCACAGGGGAAATCCTGTCTGATGTGGGTGATTTTTGTTTACAGGTCAGTGGGTTACCTTGCTTTCCCTTTTCGAGTTGTAGTCATAGACAATCTGGCTGCATGAAACCATGTTGTCATCATCAGTATCGTACTTTACCTTTGTGTTGTTTCTAAAAAAAAAAATTAGCACAAATTAGTTAAGATGTTAAACTAGACAAGCTGTTTTTGGGTGAGAGATCAGAGGTTACTTATATTTAGTAACAAAATTTCAGAAAAACACCTAAATATAAATTTTTAACCATTATGTAATGCAACCTAAAGAAGTCTTCAAGCCAGTGAGAGAAAATATACATCCAATCAATGTAGATTACATTCAAACAAATTCCATACAATTAAAGTCAATTTACTTGCATTTGTCACCAAGCTAGTAATTGGAGAAAAGGTGCATTTTTTTTCCATCCATTTGTTCAGAAGACTTGGACAAGGCAAGATTTATTGTCCACTCAGTTATGCGAAAAAAATTGAGCTGCCTTCTTGAAACAATGCATTCGCATGCATTATTATCTAATCATGCATCATTTTTAGGCAGTTTGTTAGTTTTCTGGATAGTAGAAAGAAACAAGATGATGACAGCTCCCAACCTGAAAGTCTAAGTGAGATTTTTCTTCTTCTCTAATTTTCCTCCTGTGTACACCTCTGAGGCCCACGTATGACAGAAACGCCCAGGACTGGACATCAATGCTGGCACCAATTATTGCATGCAGAACCTTAGAGCGAATGCACACAGCTTAGAGGGAAGATTGTCTAGCAGTTCCTGCTTGTCCTTTACTTCTTCAGTCATCTATTATGGCAATATCTGTCTGTACATTTTGCCCATGGAGACTGGTATCAAATATCCTTCGGTCTCACATTATTCTGGTGCATCTCAGACTCACTTGCGATGCAATTCATCAATGCTATACTCATCACTTTGCAGCACATGGACACCTTTCACTGTTATACCACTACCAGGCAATTTGGCACACACTGGGTTAAGTGCCCATCTCATGCATTGGAGCAAGGTCCATCTCAGGGCTCTTAGTTTTCTCTCCTAGCACCTACTTGGATAACCAGTGCATCCCTGCCATGTACTTTTGAACAGTGCCATCTCGTTCTGAACTTACATTTGCATTGTCTGAACTTTTAGTGCACACACTAAGCCTAGCAACTTGCAATGCTGCTGACAGTAGTGATCAATCAAGGAGGTGGACCCACTGTTGTACAGCTAGGTCAATATCACACCTACAGCAATTGCCAGCTGCTTGCACAGAAAACACAAAGTGATTCAGTCAAACAGCCAAGTATTTATTCCTAAACAGATTCAATTCTCAGTCAAGGATGACTGTCATCATCCTAAGGGTCATGCCACAGTCAACCACTGGTCTGATTTTAATCCAGGAGCTTGGATATATATTGAGCCACTATGGGTGGTCACAGTACGTAATATTGCAGTTCAGAAAGTGGGTCACAATCATTCCTGACGGCCCAGTGCAACCAGACTGGTGGTTAGCAACCAGTTAATTGGGGATCTGCCAGTCAGGGATCTGGTCACTCATCAGTTGCAGCTATCACTCCAAGTCAGTCAAGCAGGGTGGGCCACAGTCAGTGGAGTTTCTTCACTGCACGTCAAGGCAGGCAATTAAGTGCTACTACTGTGGACAGGTTGTGGAAGACAATCATGAAGATTGGATGTGCAGGTGGCAGTGTTGGACTGGGGTGGACAAGGTCAGATGTGACACGACACCAGGATATAGCCCAGCAGGTGTATTTGTAATCAAATGTTTTTGGAGCGCTGTCCCTTTGTCAGGAACCACCTCGGGGGAATGGTCTATTGGCTTGGATGGGAAAGGGAGATTGAAGGAGAAAGTTGGTAATGTGCAGCCTCACTAAGCTACAGGCCCAGGGCTCAGGAAGTGATCTTGGGAGGTGAATGTAGGTGTTGGGTGGGAAACATGTAGTAGCTCAGAATTGATGAGGTCAACAGGAATAGCAAGGATGAAAAGAATATGAAGATTTTTATTTCATTGAGGGGGGTGTTAAGCTAGAATAACAGGTTGAGCCCGAGTCTCATGCTGCAAAGCATGACCTGCGTTGCCTTCTATTTCATTCAAATTGTAAAAGTATAACGCAAATGAAAATGGCTGCCACTTCATGGCAGTCAAAGCATGGGGTGCTGGAAAAGCACAGCTGGTCAGGCAGTATCTGAGGAGCAGGAGAATCGACGTTTCAAGCATTAGCTCTTCATCAGGGACGGAGAGACCCCTTCCTGATGAAGAGCTTATGCTTGAAACATCAGTTCTCCTGCTCCTCAGATGCTGCCTGACCAGTGTGCTTTTCCAGTACCACACTCTTCGACACTGATCTCCAGCATCTGCAGTCCTCACTTCTTCCCACTTCACTGGCAGTGGACAGACTTGATTTTCTTTTCTGTCCAAGGACACAGGCTCTACTTTTGGGCAATGTGAGGCCATTCAAGGGACAATCACACTTACACAGTACAGTTTTAAGATATTGGACATCATAAACTTCTGCATGTGAAATAGATGCAGTGATCTATTATGTTAAAGACAAATCTTGGCCATAAGCAATCTCCAGCATGTCACTGGTCATTATAAATAGATCATATTCATCTCTGTGAAGCAGAAGTAATCATGGGTGACCTCAGAAGTGTCACCTGTGGGCCACAATTCATAATGTCAATCCACGATTTCATCGGCTGCATTAGGGCACAAAGCTGATTTCCTGCTACCGTGAACTATAAACATTTGACAACATTTTATCTGCAATGCTGCTTTTCTTGGCTGATAGGGGAATAGATTTGAAGGGGCAAAAGATTTCAGTAATCCTTCACGCATTCTATGGTCCTCCTTATCAGAGTCCGCCATGTCCTACTTTACAAGTTAATGCTAATTTGTTATTTGTGCGCTTATGAATGCTAACTGCTTATATTGCTCAGGTCCTGCTCGGTTTCTGATATTCCCCACATTAGTTCAATGGACTCAGCCACAGCATAGGGTTACCAACACGGTGGAGCAACAAAGGCAGAGAAAAATTGAGCAAGAACAAATGTGCTAGTCAGACAGACAGGACCAGCAGCTGCTGTGGAGCCTCCACTCGAACAAATTGCAGTTGAAGGTACCTGAGGATGTCCTAGGACACCACCTCAGAACTGTGTCATTAGCTGGAAGACTTATGTACTGAACGAGTTGGGGGGGGGGGGGGAGGAGGAATGTCATCCTATCCCAGTAGCCAAAAGAATGGCAGCAACACTAAATATTTTTGCAACTGGCTGATTTCAAGGAGCAATGGGGGAACTTTTTTGGGATCTCTCAAGTCTTGACCCAATGTTTCAAGGCTGTTATCATTGCAATTTGTGCCAAATCACAGCAATTCAACTCACTGTTCCAAAGTTGGTGTTACAACCAGTGCAGTAGGCTGGTCAACATAGCTGGCTTCCCCCATGTGTGCTAACAATCACTCACGAACGAGCATGATTGTCTATCTCGGAAATACCGTGACACTCACCATAGACTCTATGGGGTCTTGCGTGGCTGAGTCCAATCCTATAGCCACATCTTCATCAACATATTTGACAGGTATTTGTGGGAGGTGGAATTGAACCTTGGCTTGGAGATCATTGGCATTCCTTTCTCCGGTTCCTTTGCTGGTGGGTGTTCTCAAAGAATTATGCCCCTTTTTACAGGAGCTTCCTTCAAGTGGGTTTCTTCTGAATGGGAGTCTCCCACACTGATATTCATTTGCATTCAGGGAAACTCTGAAACACTTCTTTTGTCCTCCTCTTTAGAGTGCCTTCCCTGTGTTAAAGATTTACTTTAGCAGTCAAAACTCAAGTTTCCATGCATATTGCCAGCAGAGTTGGTTCCAGATAATCATAGCACCAGCAGAGGCCATCAGCTGCTTTAAGAATGACATCAGTTTGCCTGTCCTCCCAGCTGAGGGCACAAAATCCAACACAAACAACATTGATAGTATTTCAAGGGCCTTAGGGTGGTGTCTATACACAGCCCAAGTTTTGAAGCCATATAGAAAGTGGGAAGGATGACTGTCTTACAAATAAGAACCTTGGTATCAGCACGGACATCATGGTCAAAGCTTCCAAATGTGCATTCATAGATCGATTGTCCATATCCATGTGAGCCTTAGCTGAGAGATGGCTTCCCAAGTAGGGGAATGGCCCATCTTTGGGAAGATTTCTTCATTAATCATAATTGAAGGACAGACTGAAACTAGCTCTGGAATGTAAAGGATTCCCGTCTTCTTGAGATTGAGCCTAAGACAAATTCATCAATATACTTCCGTGAAGGCATTAAGTGAGGCTTGAAATTGCTCTGAGAGGACTGATGACATTGTCATCTGCCTACTGAAGCTCCACAAGCAAGATTGTTGGTAGTTTTCCTCTCGGGTTTCAACTGGTTGAAAAAGTTTCTACCCATCTCACAGACCATGTCTGCACCACCGAGAAATTTGTTCTTTTCATGGATATGAAAAAGATGGAGGAAGAGTGGGGGTGATGATACATTCTGCTTGGATCAGCAAGGATCAGTGTCAACATCTTGCTGTGGAGGATAGTCTTTAACAGGGTCTTCGGTCACACTTCCTAAAAGACTGAGCCAACAGCTTCAGTCAGATCGATGAAGGTCATGTAGAGTGTTGGCATTGTCCCTAGCATTTCAGTTGGAGTTGCCGAGCTGTGAAAATCATATCCATAGTTCCACAGTTTGTTCAGAAGGCATACTGCCTTTCAGGAAGAATTCCCTCAGAGTCTGGGAGAAAGCACGTAGTGAAGATTCAGCTGATGATCTTCCCAGTGATAGAGACTGTATCCCAGGTAGGGTGCTATTTAAATTACATTGCGTTGAGGGTGCCATGTCATAAAGCAGCTGACTTCATCCTAGAAAAGGTCGTCATTCAATAAATGCACAAATCACCTGGGATCATCAGTATCGCATCTTAGTGATCAGCACCAAATCTCTTGGGAACTTCATAATAATCAAGTTCCTGCTCTACTTTAAGGGCCAGGAATCTTGCTGAGAGATGGCCTCCAGGGGTGGACTGGAGGACATATCTTAATGAAGAAAGGTTGAGGGAGCTAGGGCTTATCTCATTGGAGCAAAGAAGAGTGATCAGCAACATGATAGAGATGTACAAGATGATGAGAGGCATAGATAGAGTGGATAGCCAGAGATTTTTTCCCAGGGCAGAACTGGCTATCACAAGAAGACATAATTTTTAAGGTGATTGGAGGAAGGTTCGGAGGAATGTCAGAGGTAGGTTCTTCACACAAAGAGTGATGGGTGCATGGAATGCACTGCCAGTGGTGGTAGTAGAGTCAGATACACTAAGGACTGTTTTAAAAAATTCTCAAGGTCAGGTTCGTAGGAGAGTAGTCTGACACAGAACAAACGACCAAGAGGCGAGTCTGCTAGAATATGAGCATTTTATTCCCCGCAGCGTCGCCACAACCAGGTCTCATACTTACAACGGGTCTGGCTTTTACTCACTCTACATGTTACCGGAACTGGGAGCCGTCAGTTCTCGTAGAGCGGTTGCCAACAACCCACGCTCGGCGGTTAAACGTAACCCCGGAGCAGACTCCCGGGTCTGGCTTATACTCACTCTGATATACTCTTTTCCAGATATAAACATTCATGTGAACAGCAGAGCAAGGCTAAAAAACACATTCCATTCTGGTTACATACAGATAAGAAGATTCACACGGGGAGGTGTGTAATAAGATTCACACGGGACTAAGCAACACCTCCATTCCGGTTAGATTCATACATGTATTGGGACATAATTTTACACCATATTCCACTGCTTGGCCCAATACATGTGTTACATTATTATTCACACATGTATTGGGACATAATTTTTAACCGTTTCACCACAAGGACCTTTAAGCGACTCTTGAATAAGCACAAGGATGATAGTAAAATGAATGGTATGTAGATTAGTTTGATCTTAAGAGTAGGATGCAAGGTCTACACACATCGAGGGCGAAAGGGCCTATACTGTTCTATGACCATGCTACAACCATAACTGTTGACGCATACAATCCCAACTGAGGCAGAGCGTAAATACAATGCATCCCATTGTACAATTCCAGGGGTACTGTGGAGCAGACATTACTTCCTGAAGATGTGCTTCCACTGCTTGAATCGAACTGTGACAGCCATGCAGTACAGTCCAGACAATGTGCCACATAACCCTTGCATTTTAGTCTCTGTACAACTGGAGTAGGCAAAGAGATGCCATGATGGACACTGAAGAGTTAAGAGAGCAGCAACAATTTTCCGAGGAGGAAGATGAGGACATCAAGTAGAAGAAACATTATCCTCAGCACACGAATAGAAATACAGCATCATGCACAACATGCTAGGCTGAACTTAACACCTGGTTTCAATAATGGAAGTTGGGCAAGGTCATGATTCATTGACTGTAAATTTGTCATTGTTTGAAAGGTAGGCAGCCTCTGCTTACTTCTAAAAGCAAATGCAGCTTTATTGTTTTTCACGATTGGTCTTGTTATTCAATGAAAATTAATGTGATCAACTCATTGAAGACTTTGTGATGTACCCAAATTCAACACAGATAAGATGTTATGCTATGCTGTGCAATTTGGACAAGAACAGCACTCCTTAAACAGGGTTCTAACATGGTACAGCTCTTAAGGGACAGTCGCTGTAGCTTCATTCTTGTCGTTGCAGTTACTATTACAGTCGATCAGACAGGTGATGTAAAGAGGCAACACATTTACAATTGTAAGATTCTAATCCCCATAAAGTGACACTTATATGGCCTCAGGTTTTCTTTTTCATTACCATGCCATTCTGTACACCAAGCTGGGTTATTCCTGGCTGGCAACATTTGACCTGATGCACATATAAGTTTTAAATATGGCTTTAGTGCCACAAATTCTATAACGTCCCAGGAGCATGAGTATATCTGTTGCTAGTGAGCACACGATAGTGCACATGCCACTGGAACATGGTGCAAACATAATGGAGTGCGCAGCAGAGAACTGCAAGTGATAACGTGCTCAAGCTCACACAGAGAAACTCTCCATGAAATGCTCAAAATTCATACTTGGCCAATTTTTGGAAAAATTTAGTCCAGTATCTCAACCTATTTTATATTCACCATGACTAAATTGGCACCACAGTAAGTCCAAGTGAAAGTATCGATATTACTCCAGGAAACAACATTATTAAATAGGTCTACGCCCCTCCTTCCTTCACTCTCCCTTCCCATCAGGATCCAACTTACCAACCTGGTATTACGAATTTTTTCTATCTCGTTGTTGTAACTCTGGCTACCAATAATAGCCTGGAATGCCTCTGTGGGGTCAATGAGTTGGCCCCAAACTTTTGATCCTAGTCGATCGAGAATTACCATGAAGCACTGCAGAGCTGGCCAAAATGGATCAGAAACATCATCTACAATACAAACCATTGCAGAGAAATCAGTGTATAATTCCAACACTCCAAACTTTGACACATTATAAGAAAGAGCTTATTAGTCATTTTTTCAGTGGCAATATACACAGAGACATAAGCAAATTCTCAGCGGTCAGTTATTTCAACAGATATGCAAATGACAGAAAATCTAGGCCATCCTTCCCAATTAATTTTGGCGAATCGGTTTGAAAAACCCTCAGTGACTTGGTCAAGAAATTAGACAAGTGCGAATAATTAAAAGCCTAGGACCTGGATAGTGAGCAAGGCTTATAATAGAAAATCTTTTTGACAATAGGTTTGCCAGGTCAAGTTTAGTTAAATTATTCATTTGTTATTCATTGCTGAGGAGAGAGGTACTGAAGTTATTTGTGCATTACAGTTTGAAATGAATAACTAAAATTTAAAAATGATGGGCCATAAAGCTCAAGTTATTATTTTAAGCAAGGGGTATTATATTAAGAAAAAATGAAAAATGTGCAAGCCTTTATTTTAAAAAAGTTTACTCGTGCCTCTGAAACATTCTCAGTACACACACCAAAATGTGCAGCGCTGGTACCAGTATTACAGTGACATTATTATGTCTGAATCACACATAGTTATTGTGCTTATTTGGGCACTATTTTTTTAAACTAGCAGAACGTATCACCAAAATGCACATGCACAAAGAGAATCTTCCAGGAGTAATTGAAAAAAGCAACAACCCTAAATCTGGTCTAAAAAAAGGTATTCAGCAACAGTCCTTTCAAGCATTTGTCTTTCCCCATCACTAACAGAAATGTTGCTAATGACTGGAAATGTCCATCAATGTCCACCAAGCTTCATCCTCAAATTGAAAATAATGCCAAGGCTTGAAATTGAAAAGCATTTATTTTAATGTTTTTTTGTAATGAAGTTGTTTAGTTTCGTTTTTGTTAAGATTGGGTAATTTAGTCAAATGTCACAATGTGTATAAAAGATATTGTGCACACAGATAACCCAGAGGCACCATATTACTGGACAAATATAGAAACCAACATCAAAAGCTTATTTTATATTCACTTTGAACAAATTTGCATAATGTGAAGTCAAAGTGAAAGTGTCACCATTCTGACTACAAGAAACATTATTAAGTAGATCTACTTCCTCATTCCTTCAAAGCAGGTCATTTGGTTCAGTAGTTTTTCCACTTGAAGCTACCCTTTCAAAAATATAACTAATATTGTTACCATAAAACATTGCAAATATGAAGTATTAAGTTTAGATGAATGATTTAAAAGTATAAAACCTTACACAAACTAAATCTGCCTCATTGCCCCAAAATACAATACAGATTAACTCAATTAGTATCTACATTTTTATGCCGGCATACTTGCAGTCATTAACGTTTTATTTAACATCACATTTACAGATATATTCAGCTATACCTGGTTTACTTTTCATCATGGTATTTAGAATTGACTTCACGAAGTCATTCTGTTTATCTTGGGCAAGTAGTAACGAGTCCATAGCTTGTTCATCCAAAACCATCAACAGCATGCAGATACCTATGTATGAAAGCACCCGAGTGTCAGCAATAAAATAGGTTCTAATATTTAACTTAATTAACTAACTCCATTCTTTTCCCAAAAAGACGACAAGCATAACTTTATTTGAAAATAAGGGTATTCTTGTTCCTTTCAATGCATACAAACAGAATGCTTTGTTTTGGTATGCTCATACAAAATGGCAATGCTAAGTCAGATCAACATAGAGGATATAGCTCTCCTAAACATAAACCAATGGATCGGACGCTTCTGCAAAATAAGGAGTTTATTTCAATCAGGGGAATTAGGGAAGGTCAGTTTTCAATTAAGAGTTAGTTTGAATTGCAAATAAAAACATAGACAACAATCCTGAACAAGCACACTTGACAACCCTATTGGAAATACATTTTACATAGTTGGCAAGAGTTTAGGAACAACAGTCCTTGAATATGTTTGCAACAATATAGACGTGAGATGTGCGGAGATATCTCCACCCTAATGGAAGAGACTTTACTTTCTATTCCAACCTACACAAGTGCCACAGCGAATTGACATGTCGGTCTGTTTGGACAGAATATTGGCTTGCAAAATTGGAATATAACAATCTCAGACCATGCGCCAATGTGTTTAGATGTTAAAGTCAATGGTGGCAGAATAGACACATGGCACTGGCACATGGACCCATTCCTGTGAAGGGATAGCAAATTTGCTGAGTATGTTACAAGAGAGTTCAGGGCCTTCTGGGATATCAATTCAGGTACAGCAAGTAATCTGTCAGTACTTTGGGAGACCACTAAGGTATATTTATGAGGCCTGACCATTTCATATTCAATGACTAGAAAAAGGCAGAGGGGGGAGCAGCAACAGATGCTTCTTCAGCTACCTCCAGCATATTATAATAGGCCTGCAGTGGTTAAGCTGCAGCGGGTCACGGCTCTCCGGGCTGCTCTTGACTCAGTGCACACAAATGGCAAAAAAAGTAGTCTCCTTTGCTAAACAAAGGTTGTTCGAATCTGGGGATAAGCCAGGTAGATATCTGACTTATCTGGCTAGAAAGAAAAGTGCTTCGCGATCCATTATATCCATCAGAGAGAAGGTTGGCACAGTTACCCGTGAGTTGAAGAAGATCAATGCTAGATTTCAGGAATACTTTGCATACTAATACTGGTCGAAGGGTGGCGAAGACGGTGCAGTGAAAATGCAATCCTTCCTCAAGAATCTGGACCTCGCTGGTATAAACACGGAACAGGGCTCCCTGTTAAATGCATCTATGATGATACAGGTACACAATCCTTTATCCAAAATCCTGAAATCCAAAAAGCTCCAAAATCTGAAGCATTTATCGTGAAGATTCTTTCTCCATTACAAGGTTGTTTGGTATGCAAACAATTAACCCAACTCCACACCCACTCGACTCACGTCACTCAGATGTGCCGTAGAGGCGTGTTCCAGCACTGGCAGGCATCAATTCTGTCTCAGGGCTCGTAGTAATCACAGGCGCACCTGTTGTTCCGTAAGATTTTTAAACATTTCACAGTTAAACTGTCATTTATTCCGAAATCTGAAAAATTCTGAATTCCAAAAACCATCCGGCCCAGAGGCTTTCGGATAAGGGATTGTGTACCTGTACAATATGCACAGGAAGCAATAAAGCATCTCCAGAGTGGCAAAGCACCGGGGCCAGATGGGTTCCCAAGTGAGTTTTCTAAGGAATTCATAAATGTGTTGGCAGAGCCATTTTTGGGGATGTACAGGCCTTCATATACTGAGGATTGTCTCCCGTCCTCTCTTAGAGAGGCTAATATCTCCCTCATTTTAAAGAAGGAGCAAGACCCCAAAGAATGTGCTTCATATAGACCAATTTTGTTGTTGTGTGGACTTTAAAATTCTGTCAAAGGTGCTGGCTCTGAGGTTGGAAAATGTATTGCTCAATATTATAAAAGATCAGACGGCTTTCATCAAGGGACATAGCTCTTCCAACAATATCAGGAGGGTACTGAACATAGTGCAAGTGTACCAACAAAGATTGATCCCTGGTTTGGTGATCTACCTAGGAAAAGGTGTTTGACCGGGTAGAATGGCTGTACTTGTTTGGGGTCCAAGAGCGCTTTGGGCTGGGGGGAGCCTTTGGTAGGTGAGTGGTGGTGTTGTACAATGATCCTAAGGTGGCAGTCATTACAAATGGTACTAAGTCAGATAACTTTAATATTGGGAGAGGAAGCCAACAGGGATGTCCTCTCTCACCACTGTTATTTACCTTGGTAATTGAGCCGTTTGCTGAGGTTATCAGGAAGGACCCCGAAATAGTGGCGCCAAGGGTGGGAATGGGGGAACATAAGATCACCCTATATGCTAATGATGCCCTTTGGTTTTTGGCCAAAGCAGAGAAATCCAAATCCGGATTGATACAAAAAGAATAAATTTATTTAGCAGCTTTTCAGGATACAGAATCCTTCCGGACTCGGAGATATCAAATAAACGCGCTGTTAGCATACGTGAGTGATCGGGAACAAGGGGACTCGGGGTCAATTTGGCTTGAGGTTGAAGCCTCGCAGTCGAAATGGCTCCCAGTTAATCTATTATTTATGGATAAGATGAAATCCGTGACCAAGCAGTGTAAGAGCCTAATCGTTTTGAATACAGTGAAAGTTTGGAGGATAATGAGGCAAGATGAGGGCAACTGACTTAAGACCTCGCCATTTACCCCATTAGCGGGAGCCCCAGGATTTAAACCTGGGGCAATGGACTCCAGCTTTAAGTCATAGGAGAATAAGGGAATCTCTTATTTGGGAGATTTATTTGAGGGGGAGATCTTGATGTCATTTCGTCAACTAAGTCAGAAATATGGATTGCCTAATAAGGACCTTGTCCAATACTTTCAGATAAGGGACTATATACAGAGGAGGACCAGGCTCCTGGCTCAGCCTTACAAGTCAGACATGAAGAAAAGAGCGTTCTCTTTTTGGGTGCCTTTTGATTAGTACCTTGTATCAATTACAGAAAGGGTGTGCCTGAGGAGATAGGAGAGACTCTGTGATAATTGGAATCAGGAACCAGGAGAGGATATGGCATTGGAAACATGGGAAGATATATGGGAAAATGTAAAGAAAATTTCAATATGTAACATAGCGCAGGCCATGCAATTGAAGATTTTACATAGGACTCATATGGCACCAGAGACTCTAGCTAAGTTCAAGAGAGGAGCATCTCCACAATGTTCCAAATGCAAAGTAAGTATAGGCACTCTAACACACTGCTACTGGTCATGTTACAAGATTCAGAGCCACGGAGTGCCATAGTAAGGGAGCTGAAGGAAATCCTGGGAATTGAAGTCAAGGTGGATTTTCTCCTGGGATTGCCAAACTTGTCCTCTTTGGGGAAGCACGGGAGGAGGTTGTATACCATTCTTATGCACTGTGAGAGGAAGAACATTCTAATGAATTGGGCGCTAGAAAAGTCCCCAGGTCTTCTGGGATGGCATAGGCTGGTGATGGAGCATCTCCCCCAAGACTACCTTACAAATATGGTGCACCAGAAAACTGAGCAGATCTAAAAGACATGGCATCCCTTTCTAAATTATATAGATTCAGACTTATCGGCAATATTAACTAGGGCCATGGTATAGCTGTGGGAGTCGAATTGGACAGCCAATGGGGCCCTGGGAGGGAAAGCAGGGAAAATACTGGTACAATGACTGGTGCTCCCAGGGATGGGAGCTTCAGCGGACATGCGGCGAGTGAAACAGAATAAAGTAATGTGATGTAATTTAAGTTAATTTAACTTGAACTCAACTTAATTTAACTTTCATTTAATTTGATTGTAGTTTAGTTTAAGTTATGTTTCTTCTGGTAGAATAATGGGAAGGTTATTATTGGTAATATTGTGATATGACACTGTTGTACTACTTCTATTCTCTTGTTTTTTAATAGGTTTTGCAAAAGATTTGACAAGTTTTTAATAACAATAATGAAAAAAGGACTGAAATGTCCAGGAAATGGCAAAAAAAAGTGTTCATAAATCAATTGGTATTTAGAAAAGTGAGCATTTAGCTAATTCAAATATATAAGTTCCTTAGTGGTCTTGACAAGGTGAATATGGAAATGGGGTGTCCCTCTCCTGAAGAGAAACCCACACACTTTCAACCCAGAGTCATATGAACTTCAAGATATTAAAATGGGGTTGCATCAGAGAATTGTTGGAAAGTACTGTTTTAAACTGTCCCTCCAGTAGGGAATCAGTTTCCAAGAGGCAATTCAAAGTGATTCATAGGTTTGGAGGGTTCTGTTCCATTGCTCATTGTTTCTATCCCTGTATCTTTTAAAACCAAAACTGTTTTTCACCACAAGGATTTTTCATTGAGATTCTTCCTCCAGCACAAGCTAGGCAAAACTCCCTAGGTGCATTTCAATTGTCACAATCCAAATTCTTGCATGCGATCCTCAGTTCCAACTTCTATTCATGCATGATGTACCATGCCTCTACTGACCCCTCTCTCAGAACTGAGCAGATAAATATGTCGGTGAATTTCAGGAATATCATTAGGAAACCCTGTAATCTGATGTTGTAATGGTTTCCCAAGAATTCTCCTCCCATCAAAAGTTTGAGATTTGCATGGGTGCTGTTTTCAGGTAAAAATTCTGATGAGCTTTCTTTAGGCCTCAAACTTTTTTTGCCTTGGAATTAAATAAATAGTTTAAAATATAACTGCTTGTAACTTGACATACTTAATACTTTGCTGAACTTTTAAGACTTGTAAACATAGATGCCGCTGCTTTTGCCACCAAGTGTGAAAACATTACACCTCATTTCCAGCAAAACAAAACCCTAAATTCCCTTTAGTTTTTAACAGCTACACCCAGGTGTGGGGTCAGGCAGATTTCAGACAAGGTCACAAGGCTCCTTAACTTTATTCTAAAATTAAAGAGACAGTCCCAAAACACATGCCCTC
Source organism: Chiloscyllium plagiosum (assembly GCF_004010195.1). Taxonomy (NCBI): domain Eukaryota; kingdom Metazoa; phylum Chordata; class Chondrichthyes; order Orectolobiformes; family Hemiscylliidae; genus Chiloscyllium; species Chiloscyllium plagiosum. The sequence goes on along the minus strand of NC_057739.1, from coordinate 34,901,457 downwards.
AAATCTCAAAGTGGTAATTGTCTCAATCCAAACAGAATATGCAACGTCGGCTAGATTTTAAGAAAAGATAAGGTAACGGGATAGATGCATGGAAAAAAGTAAGATCAACAGGGTGACCTTATAGAGGCATGAGGGGCATGGATAGGATAAATAGACAAAGTCTTTTCCCTGGGGTGGGGGAGTCCAGAACTAGAGGGCATGGGTTTGGGGTGAGAGCGGTAAGATATAAAAGAGACCGAAGGGGCAACTTTTTTCACTCAAGAGGGTGGGACATATATGGAATGGGCTGCCTGAGGAAGTGGTGGAGGCTAGTACAATTGCAGCATTTAAAAGGCATCTGGATGAGTAGGAAGGGTTTGGAGGGATATGGGCCAGGTGCTGGCAGGTGGGACTGGATTGGGTTGGGATATCTCGTCAGCGTGGATGAGTTGGTCCGAAGGGTCTGTTTCCATGCTGTACATCTCTATGACTCTATGAACAACAGATTTAAAAAAAAACAGAAATTGGAGAAACTCAGCAGGTCTGGCAGCATCTGTGGAGAGAAAACAGTTAACTCAGAAGGCAAAAGCATGAGAAAGCTATGATGTCAGCTATGGCCTAATTACTTGGTACAGCTAATCTCCCTCATGTTTTCCCCTTGGATGTTCAGTGTTCTGTCCTCAGTGGAAAAGATATTTGTTGATGTAGGATATCTCACAAACTATCTATGACAGTCTATATACGACCATAAACATGAACAAAATTCACATACTGAATTTATTTGAAATAACCAGTTCTTAATTTAAGACAATTTCCCAACTGAATATATTTACACTTGCATGCTGATTTTGCTAAAGCATCTATCTTAAACTGGATGACTCCTAGTGCTAGCAGGCACTGCTTTTCCTTTGCACTTTACTTTGAAGTACACCTATTTCTAGACAAAAAGCAGAAAGTGAGAACTGCAGATGCTGGAGATCAGAGCTGAAGAATGTGTTGCTGGAAAAGCGCAGCAGGTCAGGCAGCATCAAAGGAGCAGAAGAATCGACGTTTCGGGCATAAGCCCTTCTTTAGGAATGAGGAGGGTGTGCCAAGCAGGCTAAGATAAAGGGTTCCTAGGCGCTCTTCCACCAGGCGTCGTGTTGCCATGGTCTGGCGATGGAGGCGGCCAAGGACTGCATGTCCTTGGCGGAGTGGGACGGGGAGTTAAAATGTTCAGCCACAGGGGGTTGGGTTGGTTTGTGCGGGTGTCCCAGAGGTGTTCTCTGAAACGTTCCGCAAGTAGGAGGCCTGTCTCCCCAATGTATAGGAGGCCACATCGGGTACAGCGGATGCAGTAAATGATGTATGTGGAGGTGCAGGTGAACTGGTGATGGTTATAGAAGGATCCCTTGGGTCCTTGGAGGGAAGTGAGGGGGGAGGTGTGGGCGCAAGTTTTGCATTTCTTGCGGTTGCAGGGGAAGGTGTCGGGAGTGGAGGTTGGGTTGATGGGGGGTGTGGACCTGACGAGGGAGTCGTGGAGGGAGTGGTCTTTCCGGAACCCTGATAGGGGAGAGGAGGGAAATAGATCCATGGTGGTGGGGTCTGTTTGGAGGTGGCGGAAATGACAAAGGATGATACGATGTAGCTGGAGGTTGGTGGGGACCAGTGGAGTTCTGTCCTGGTGGCGATTGGAGGGGTGGGGTTCAAGGGCGGAGGAGCGGGAAGTGGAGGAGATGCGGTGGAGAGCATCGTCGATCACGCCTGAGGGGAAATTGCGGTCTTTGAAGAAAGAGGCCATCTGGGTTGTTCGGTATTGGAACTGGTCCTCTTGGGAGCGGATGCAAAGGAATTGGGAATATGGGATGGCGTTTTTACAGGGGGCAGGATGGGAGGAGGTGTAATCTAGGTAGCTGTGGGAGTCAGTCGGTTTATAGTAAACGTCCGTGTTGAGTCGGTCTTCCGAGATAGAAATGGAGAGGTCCAGGAAGGGGAGGGAGGAATCTGAGACAGTCCAGTTAAATTTGAGGTCAGGGTGGAAGGTGTTAGTAAAGTGGATGAACTGTTCAACCTCCTCGTGGGAGCACGAGGTAGCGCCGATACAGTCATTGATGTAGCGGAGGAAAAGATGGGGGGTGGTGCCAGTGTAGCTGCGGAAGATGGACTGTTCCACATATCCGACGAAGAGGCAGGCATAGCTGGGGCCCATGGCTACTCCTTTGGTTTGGAGGAAGTGGGAAGATTGGAAAGAGAAGTTGTTCAGAGTGAGGACCAGTTCAGTCAGTCAAAGGAGGGTGTCAGTGGAAGGGTACTGGTTGGTACAGCAGGAAAGGAAGAAGCGGAGGGCTTTGAGTCCTTCGTGATGGGGGATGAAGGTGTATGGGGACTGGATATCCATAGTGAAGATAAGGCGTTGGGGGCCGGGGAAGCGAAAATCATGGAGGACATGGGAACGTGGGTGGTGTCCCGGACATAGGTGGGGAGTTCTTGGACTAAGGGGGACAGGGAGAGGAGTTCGGTGGGGCAGGAGCAGGCTGAGACAATGGGTCGGCTGGGGCAGTCAGGTTTGTGGATTTTGGGCAGGAGGTAGAAATGGGCGGTGCGGGATTATGGGACTATGAGGTTGGAGGCGGTGGATTGGAGATCCCCGGAGGTGATGAGGTTATGGATGGTCTGGGAGATTTACTGCATCCACTGCACCCGATGTGGCCTCCTATACATTGGGGAGACAGGCCGCCTACTTGCGGAACGTTTCAGAGAACACCTCTGGGACACCCACACCAACCAACCCAACCGCCCCGTGGCTCAACACTTTAACTCCCCCTCCCACTCCACCAAGGACATGCAGGTCCTTGGCCGCCTCCATCACCAGACCATGGCAACACGACGCCTGGAGGAAGAGCGCCTCATCTTTCGCCAGATTTCTCCAGCTTTCTCATTTCCCCTCCCCCCACCTTATCTTAGTCCCAACCCTTGGACTCAGCACCGCCTTCTTGACCTGGAGTTCTGGATTACTAGTGCAGTGAGTTGCCTCATTAATTACCTACCCTGTCTCTGTGGTGTCTTATGCCTGAAATGTCGATTCTCCTGCTCCTTGGATGCTGCCTGACCTGCTGCGCTTTTCCAGCAACACATTTTTCAGCTATTTCTAGACAGTCAAGTTAACAAAGTGAATTTGTCCTTAATTTCTAATGCAGCATCAGTATTTGTCAGCAATTAGCAAAGACAATGGCACCTTATTTATCTAAAAGCAATCAAATAATATTCTTTACTACCTTTTGAAATTTAAATGAGAAAGAAACAACCATTTAGGGGCAAAATCTGTTTGAGGCACAAGCTTGCCCAACATTTTCAACAACAGTACACTCTCCACCAACGACCTGTCATTCAGACGCTTCAGATTTTCTAGGTCAAACTTACAACAGATCTTCAAATCAATATGATCATCGCTATACTCACCAAGCCAGTAGTTCTTGTGGTTGGTAACATCATAAAGATGGGGTGGTAAAAGAATTAATTTTCCCTCTTCTATTCCATAACTGTTATAGAAATCTGTATTTTCAAAAAGATCCAGTTCAATGACCTTTAGTAGACAAGCTATCACTTCCTGCAAGTCATAGAAATCATCTCGCTCCACCTTTCCAAGAGATTTAGCAGCAAGGATTGCCCATCTCCTGATCTAAAAACAAACATAAACATTAACACAGAGTTAAAAAAAAAACTGGCACATAGCCTTTGGTGTTCTTCACTGGCTATATAGGTATTGCTATTAAGAGGAGGTGACTTGATTTTTAGAATGCCAAAACTACTTTCAACCAATTGCTAGAAATTGCACTAGCTCTGGCTCTAGTGCAAGCAATGACCCCAAAAAATTCAAACACCAGTGTAGCAATGTAGTCAAGGTGAAACGTGCAGATATCAAATGACACAATCATTTCTGAGAACCCAGACAGTGGAATGGACAAAACAATATAAATTTATCAATAACAATCATCTTCCTCATGAAATTTAAAAAGAATTACATGATGAAAAGTTCACATATCATTATATAAAATATAAGATGGGATGGATGAGTTACAGGGATCAAATAAAACCATTTTAAGAGGAAAGATCGACAGCCTAACTTTGGATTAAACAAATGGTGTCTGAATCGTGAGGCTATGTTTACTTCGGCATTTACTTACAAGAACATAATACCATTTGGTCCTCTGAGGTGCCACAATTCAAAGAAATCATGATTAATCTGAATGTGGCACTTCACTGCTTCCATAACCCTTGACTCACTTACCATATTAGACACTGTATAGAAAATTTAAATCAATAATCTTGAAATTTGTGTTTTACTCGTTGGCACTTTCAAACAATTTCAGAGTCTGTGCCAAAGAGCAGTTAACTATTGTGATTTCACTACCGCCAATTTACCCAAATAATGAGGCCAGGAGTTATGTGCACTTTAGCAGCTTTGTGTTTGTAAGGCTGTTTTCAAGAGAAGAGGGTGGACGTACATTGCAAAGCATAAAAGTTTTAACGGAGAAAGTGAGGTCTGCAGATGCTGGAGATCAGAGCTGAAAATGTGTTGCTGGAAAAGCGCAGCAGGTCAGGCAGCATCCAGGGAACAGGAGAATCGACGTTTCGGGCATAAGCCCTTCTTCAGGATTCCTGAAGAAGGGCTTATGCCCAAAACGCCGATTCTCCTGTTCCCTGGATGCTGCCTGACCTGCTGCGCTTTTCCAGCAACACATTTTCAGATAAAAGTTTTAACACACACTTAAGACTTTTAGATAGGACACTTGTTCAATTTTAGTATTACTACACTGCAGATCTCAAATCAAGTAACAAATTAGAGTCTTAAAAATATTGCCAAATTATTAAGCTACTTGGATATTTCAAATCAAAATGCTAATAAGAATAACATTCAGATTTTGTTAGAACATAGAACATAGCAAAGTACAGCACAGAACAGGCCCTTGCGGCATATGTAACAAAATTTTTTGAAGGCCATCCTAACGTCCTGTGGATTAGACAACAAAGATGTTCTATAAATCTGAATCAAAAGCTACAATTCTTGGAAATGGAAAACAGTTCATTACCAACTTCATGTGCCATAGTTGGAGCACGATGCATTTCATGCTTTTAACAAATTCTTTATTTACAGGTTACACTGCTTGTTTTTCATGTAAGTAACAGAAACAAACTTGTACAGAAAACTAATTGATAAGGTCAAACATGCTGTAGTCGGATTAGCCTTACTGTTTCATTTGGATGTACTAGAAGCAGATAGATGCCAGGATACATTTCAAACGCCTGAAAGGAGAAATTCACTTGCTCCATTTTACTGAGGGCCTCAACAAACAACTCACCTGAAACACAAAGCAAGTGTTAATTTCACGCTTGTGGAGATTATTCGAAAATAGACTTTCACTGTTTCAGGCATAATGAAATCAGGAACCAAAATTTTAAAATAGTATGAGAACTCAATTACCACCTCAATGCACAAATGATCAAAGCTCCAAAAAGTTTTAACAATTCTTATAACTTCCTTCTCTTCAGTTTTCCAAATTATATGCCAATGCTTGCTGCACATCATTCAGATAGAAGACAGAAATGGTTTGAGATACAGCCTATTGCTATGAAATTCACATTCACAAATGAGCAAGTAGATTATCTGCCTCCATATATCTTGTTCTCTAATTGATAAGTAGCAAATCCTTCGCAAGAAATTGCATGTTAAACAGAGTAAAACATGCCCTGGTGTTATCAAACAAATTTGGGCACTTGGAATGTTAGGCCATAAGATTAAAACTTGGTCAAAGCAGATTTGAAGAAGCAGCTTAAACAAATAGAAAGGGAAAGGGACTTAGGAAGGAATTCCAGAGCACTGAAGACACTGCAGTCAATGGATGGGGCATGGATGTCAGGGACACCGTGGGAGGGCAGAACTTGACGAATGTAGAGTTCATAAAATCGTCCAGCACAGGAGCCATTTGGGCCATCGTGTGTGCCAGCTGTTTGAAAGAGCTATCCAAATCTGCCTTGTTATCGATTACAATATTAGTGTCAAAAAGTCTATGAGAATCTCTCACCATTTGCTGAAGTTGAGGGCACAGGGAGATAGGATTAGGAAAACAGGTGGCAGTTGAGCAAAACTTGGAGTTCTATTTACATGCCAATTTTCCCCTATAACAGTCAGCATTTAAAGTACTACTAATAATATGGGCCAGCCAGGTACAGAAACGAAAGACCAAATAAGTTTTGTATTATTTATGTTAAATACATAGTCCTCAGAGCAACATGGGGAGGTAGGGTGGGGTGGGGTGGATGGGGTTCCTGGGAGAGCAGTCAGGGTAAGAGGTGGTAAATACATTGAAACAAAGGACAAAAATGGAAGTGAAGAACATGTTTAGAATGGAATTCAATAGACATTTCCTATTTCATTACATTCAGAGAAACAAAAACAAGCTTGACTTCACTGACTTCAAAAAGTAATAAAAATATTTTGACCATTCAAATTCAAAGCAGGCCAAGAGGTTTCTAAAAAGAAAATTTTAAGAAAAAAAATTATGTTAAGCCAGTTCTCTTCTTTTAAAAAAAACAAGATGTAACACTTCACATTCACAGGGAGGAGGCTATTCCAATCTGTGAAATCCTTAGAGTGCAGTATCTATGAATATTTGTTGAAGCAATACTGTAATTACATACTTAGCCGTTCATGAAGCAGTAGATAAGGGTATTTCAGAATCTCCAGAATGGGTACCCTTAAGTTGTTCTCAAAGTCTGGTCCCGTGTACCCATGGAGTTGAATTTCCTGCTCATCCTCAATTAGAAACAACTCATCATCTTCCTCCTGTTCTTCTTTCAGGGCACTTTCAAAATGCTCGATCAGACGTTTAGTCTCTAGTTTCCACAAATACTGCATAACACAACATTATTCTGATTCAACAATAAAAAACATATTGAATTCTACTCCAAAAGTAAATTTTATATTTTGAGATTGAGATTATTAAACAATTACAACAAAACTAGCCCAACACATTGAAACCCAAAGGGTATAGGTACATGTTTCATGATTTGTGAACTGCTGATTGTTTAGATTAGATTAGATTAGATTAGATTAGATTAGATTACTTACAGTGTGGAAACAGACCCTTCGGTCCAACAAGTCCACACCGACCCGCCGAAGCGCAACCCACCCATACCCCTACATTTACCCCTTTAACCTAACACTACGGGCAATTTAGCATGGCCAATTCACCTGACCCGCACATCTTTGGATTGTGGGAGGAAACCGGAGCACCCGGAGGAAACCCACGCAGACACGGGGAGAATGTGCAAACTCCACACAGTCAGTCGCCTGAGTCGGGAATTGAACCCGGGTCTCTGGCGCTGTGAGGCAGCAGTGCTAACCACTGTGCCACCGTGCCGCCCACTAATTGTCAATAGATTTTAGGAATTCCAAATCAGAGAATAGGTACTTTGCTATAGAGAGGATAAAGGCAGATGCAGCAGATAATAAACTGCAGTTTGCCAGTTTTCCAACACCATCAATTGATAGAGTTTCAAGTCCAGACCAATTAACACTATATATCACACTCTTTTGTTTTGCTTAACTGGGATCCTCAGTATCTTTCCTATGATCTGTGGAGTCTTCTTACATGAAATCTCAAAAAATGAGAGGTTCAACTTTCTTAGCTTCTAAAAACTTTTAGCTTTCTGACCAAAAACTCTTGGCTTGGAAGATTCAGGCTACACATTTATTCCTTGAACTGCTCTGAAAAACATCTTCAAGGGAAACTGTGCTTCTGATCCCTGTCAGGTTTCCTCCAAACTGGCCCAAGGTTTTTCAATCTGGGTTTTCTAAACTGAAATCAATCTACAATTGTTTTCAATTGAAAATAAGCTAATGGTCTTCAATGTTTACCCATCTATCATAAACCACAATACAAACAATTTTCCATTTAGACACCAGCAGTTTATAGCCACTTACTGAGAAATACAGGATTAAGTCACTAATTGTGACCCTTCTTAAAACAATACTCTTCATAAAAGTAAACAAAGTAATCATATACTGTTATTCTGAAAACTGCACACCTTTCATTACAAGCCATGAAGTGATAAAAAATTACTGATTTTAGGCTAACATAAATATTCACATGACTGAGCGTTACTGGCTAGAGCAGTGTTTATTACCTACCCCTAATGATGAACGAGACATTTAAGAGACAAACCCATTGCTGTGGGTCTGGAGTCACATGTACATCAGACCAGGTAAGGATGGCAGATTTCCTTCCTTAAAGTACAAGTGAACCAGATGGAGTTTTAACATCAATAGTTGCCATCAAACTACCTTTTAATTCTAGATTTTTAGTTGAATTTAAATACCACCATCTGCCATGGTGTGATTCAAACACGTGCCCAAATAATTAATTTAGTGTTTTATATTACTAGCCCAGTGACTTTTCCACCGGCCATTGCCTCTCCAATATTATGAGAGATATCTGGTTTCGTTTAATTCTTACCCACCAACCAATTCTATTGCAATAAGTAAACACAAAGAAAGTACACAATATTTGAGAAAGGAAATGTAATAATAAAAATACAGTTCTGCACATGCCACCAGACAGACTAAAATGATTCATTATTCACTATCACTTTAGACAAGTTCTGTTAAGAACTGAGTCATGGATTGTACAATGATAGTAAGGAAACTAACAGCTTTAAGACTGTGTGATCTTCTCTCATGGAATTTAGACCATTAAAGTAAAATCACATGCAGATAAGACCACTGCATAGAGTCATACAGCACAGAAACAGACTCTTTGGTCCAACTCTTTCGCACTGACAAGACATCCCAATTTCTAGTCCCCATTGCCAGTATTTGGGCCATATCCTTCTAAACCCTTTGTATTCATATAACCCTCCAGATACCCTTTAAATACTGTAATTGTACCAGCCTCCACTTTCTTTGGCAGCTCATCCCATGCGTTTTCAAAAAGTTACCCCGCAGATCCTTTTTAAATTTTTCCCCTCTCACCTTAAACCTATGGACTTTAGATGTGCACTCTCCCACCCGAGGAGAAAGACCTTGGCTTTTCACCCCATCCATGCCCCTCATGATTTCATAAACCTCTAAGGTCGCCCTTCAGTCTCCAATGCTCCAGGTTAAAAAAAATGTCCCAGCCTATTCAGCCTCACCCTTTAACTCAAATCCTCCAGCTCTTGAAATATCTTTGCAAATCTTCTCAAGTTTAACAACATCCTTCCTACAGGAAGGGACCAGAATTGTACACATTATTCTAACAGCGGTCTCACTAATTCCTGTATAGCTGCGACATGAATGTTCCAACTCCTATACTCAATGTTCTGATCAATGAAGGCAAGCATGCCAAATGCCTTCTTCACCACCTTATCTACTTGCAACTCCACATTCAAGTCCTATTACCACCTTCAGATTAACTCTTTATATTACCGTGTGTATTAACGGGAGTTGATCGCGTGCTTGGTGATAGTCCACCACGCATTCCAGGCAAAAACAAAGATCTTCATTAGCAGCTTGAAATTCCTGTGGAGGGAGCTCCTCAGAACTGTAGAGATGTAGAAACTGAAGTGTTGTCTTGCCTTGTGGTGTGCACCAACGACAAGTACTCATCTTGCCTTTTTGAACATGAAAAGCAAAATTAAAATTAGTGTAGAAAGTAAAATGTTATTGGGGCATAGGAGTAAATATACAATACAGAATGGTATTATAAGAATACAGTAACAATTTAATCCAGCAACAGCATAGCTAATTACAAAACTGTTTGCATCAGCTGTAGAAGAAAACAGCACCGTTTAATTGAGACAATTCCCTACCTGTCTCAAGTAATAGATGTGCTTAATTGTTTCTAATGAACACAATACTTCCAGTAATAATTACTGGGTGTTTAAAATCCCAAGGGCTATTTGCAAAATAACCAGCACCTATTGTCGAAGGAATTGTACACTTTCGTTTATTCAATACAGGTGTTCTCAACCATAAACAAAATTAACTAAAATGATTTCTGAAGTCATAACTTTGCAACTAGAGTTATAAAATTAAATTCCATTTATTCATTAACTTTTCACTGTAGAGCTGTTCTGAATTAGCTCCTTGGCCTTTTCCTTTCTTTCAGTTAATCCTGCTCTTTAACCAAGATTTATAGGATTGAGTCAATCTCCCATAACCACATCTATTAATTTTCTCTTTTGTTTCTTTCAACACAGGAATTGTAAATAGCTTTTCATTGAGAAAGAGCAGAGAGAAGATTAATAAAAGAACAATATTCTGCACAAGTGATCGAATAATTTCAAGAGAAACATGGAATTCCTGGATAAAAAGTTGTTAGAATCTTAAACAACATTCCAACAGGGCCTACCTCAATTGTGTTTTTCTTTATTTCTGTCCTATTCTATCGTAAGCAGATGTATTTTTTCTTCTCCTTTTCAAAGTTAGCCACAATATGTTCCATCAAAACCCTTTGTTTGTGAAGTCCAATTTTTAAATGACCCACAATTTCTCTTCTTTGGGATTATAACACAAGGTCCTTCAGGTTATCAAACCCACAAGACATAAAGAGAGGTCCCTGAAAGGAAGAAAGAGGTTAGAATTCAGAATAACTTAAAAACTCAATTTTACAATCATTAATTCATATGATTTTTGACCGGGTCAAGAAAGCCTGCGAGTGAAGTTTCTTTTCTTTGCTTGATCTCGCAGAGTTCTTTCTCCTAGTGGTTGGAAGCCTAGCAATGTGGTCAGTCTATTTATCAGCAAGATCTACGTATCGTCTGGAAACCAAGTTTCAGAGTGCTTGAGACTGAGAACAGGCTCAATTTGAACATGGCGTCTGCTCTTCTGTAGACAGAATCTTGCAAACAATGTGTGATCAGTAGCGCAACTTTTTCTGGACCAAAGCAGAGTAGTCCAGAATTTACAGCTAAACTGTTCAGAGGGTCGGTGTTTATAGTTATCTGACAGATTCTTGAATGGATCACATTATTAATTACAGTCAAAATTCATACGACACCAGGTTACAATCCACGAGGCTTATTTGAAATCACAAGCTTTTAGAGCTCTGCTCCATCATCAGGTGAAGAGAAGACAAGACACATGGGCACAGAACGAGAAACGAGAGATGGAAGGGGG
>NC_057739.1:34858789-34890010 GCF_004010195.1 Chiloscyllium plagiosum | reverse complement strand
GGAAACGAGAGATGGAGGGGGGGGAAAACGAGAGATGGAGGGGGGGGGAAAACGAGAGATGGAGGGGGGGGAAACGAGAGATGGAAACAGGAAGAGAGGGAGAGAGATAGAGAAACACTGCATACAACTTAACGTACGCTAGTAAATATAAATGTTAAAACTGCAAAGTCTCTTTACATATAGTTCCCTCGATTTAAAGTAGTCCATCCCCTTTTTCATCCACAATCCAAACATAAAGGGAAAAAAATGTCAACTTTACATAAATGTGTTTGGAGTCTATTGAGAGGAGGTTTAGTGGATTGATTTCTGGAACAAACAAGTTATCTTATGAGGAAAGACAATCTGTTTTCACTGGAGTTGAGAAGAGGGGTGACTTGAGTGAAGTTATCAGACCCTAAATGTCATCAACAAAGTGGTTATGAAAAGGATATTCACTTATGGGCGAGTCCAGATCTGCCACCTCTTTCCCCCCCCCTTTTAAAGTTAGGAATCATCCATTTTAGGAGAGAGGCAGGAAGTGGCAGATGCACGTACAGTTAAAAGACATTTGGACCGATACATGAATAGGAAAGATTTAGAGATATGAGTCAAATGCAGGCAAATGGGACTAGTTTAGTTTGAGAAAGCTGGCCAGCATGGACAAGTTGAACCAAAGGGCCCGTTTCCTTATTGTATGACTACGATTCACAGACGGGTTGTGCATTCCTGGAACTCTGTTCAGGAGGTGGTGAAGGCAGGGTCTTTGAATACTTTGAGGCGAAGCTTGACAGATTTTTCTTAGATAAGAGAATCAAAGGTTATCAGGGATGATGGGAACGTAGAATTCAGAACACAGTCAGATTAACCAGGACCTTAATAAAAGCTGAGCAAGCTTGGAAAGTCGAATGCCAGGTTCTGTCCCTAAATGGTAAGCTCATATGTAGGGCAGGAAGCACAGACATGGTGGATAAGCAGGTCTTGGTCCCTTATGAAATTAATACCAGAGAAGGGCCCCATTCTCATGAGCCTCTCCAGCAAAAGAGACAGAAATTATGTCTCACATTGAATTTACTCTGGTGACCTGTAATTCTTAACTCCCAAGAAAAGTCAATATAAAAAGATGAATTATTCAAGGGGAAATTCACTGATAATTTGGGGCATGCAATTTGGGGCTCAGCAACAAATACAGTGATGGGGAACTTAACTCTGCATCTTTTGTTCTAAGCGTATAGATATCTGAAATGGGAAAAAAAAACCCTGTTCTCTGGCAAAATAATCCTCTCTCTAATGAGTACAAAATTCACAAGAATAATTATGATGATGTACAGGAAACCAAATAACTCAATCCTGTGGTCAAACTAAACACATATTTTTGAGTAACTATGGAACAATTAATAACTAGTTCTCTGATTTGAGATTGCTTGTGAATTGTCTTAAAAAGATAACTAAACAAACCAACCATCAAAAGTCTAAAACAAACATGACCTACTCTAAACTTGAGCTTGCATCACAAAATCATTTTTTTGAGAAGCTCTCTCTCCATATTACAAACCAGATAAAGTCAAATAGCATGAGTGTATCCAATTAGTGCAGGCAAGTAAAATCACAAGATCAAATAAGATAAGTTAGTTACTGGATTTACTGAAACATGTTAATTTGACCTGTTGTCCACACGAGCCCTCCCAGTTTTAACAACACACTGGTTAAAATGAACAGTGCTCAAACAAAATAAATTCAACAGTTTTTAGTAATTTAAGTTAAATATTTTGTTTATAAAAGGAAGCCAGTTGAAAAACTTTAATTTAGTTTAGTAAATTCAATCTAGTTCAGCATAGATGGGTGTGATTTTGCAAAGGCAGGTCATTTAATCATAAAAAAAGAAATACAATTCTGAAGGAGATATTCTTAAACCTTTAATGAGGTTTTGAGTGAGTCTTCAAATCAAATACTTGTTTCTGTATTACAGAGCAAAGATTTCTTATATAAAACACATAGAACCTGCTTGAATGTCAAGACTGAATCTTTATGTGGTCTGAAGAAAATAGTTAACACAACACAAAAACAACCAATTTCACAGAACTTAAAAACGTGAAACGCTCATGCCATAGATCTCTGGAGTTTACATTTAACTGCTGGTCGAGAGATGCTTGTTGCACAGGTACCACCCTTACTTAACAGAAAACAACACTTGGCACCTCCTAACAGCTGTTTGCAACAGTGTGAAAATCTAGAAGAAACTGGACGTCAGCTAGTTCGACAAAAATCAAAACAATTCGTCCCAACAAAAGTAGCATTTTTCAGTAAGCAATTTCTCCCCAATTTAGAGAAGCTCTTGTATATAAAATACATTTTGGCATATTTAGATTCAACAGAAAAATGTTAACAGATGTAGATACACTGTGTTATGAATTTTGTTACAAATATGAGGCTTACTATGGTACTTCTTAATTTAAGGTAAAATGAAGGGGTTCATATTATGTGTCGTGTCTGGATGGTTTAAATGTTAAGAAAGTAAAGAGGTATCAAGTATTTTTTTACTTGTAAAAAGGTGCATAATTTTTATATGTGGAGACAATGGCAGTATCTTGCTTGCTAACAGTAGATAGATTTAGAGAGTCCCCAAGTCCAAGTTGCATTGTCAGGCTTAAGCTGTGATCTGTCTATTTACTTCTGAGAGAGAGAATGTTGGAGCTTTAAGGATAGTTAATCAGCATCTAGATACAAAAAACATGGAGATCAGGCTTTGAAACGGCAAAGATTTCCAAGGTATCCCTTAAAACAAGGCAAGTCTGCTAGGTGTCCTTCCTCATCTGTATGTAGGGATACTAGTGAGAGTGGGTCATGTCTTTTTGTGGCTGGTTGATGTTCATGTACCCTGGTGGCTAGTTTTCTGCCTGTTTGTCCAACATAGTGCTTGTTACATTTGTTGCAAGTTATTTTGTAAATGACATTAGTTTTGCTTGTCTGTACAGGGTCTTTCAAGTTCATTAGTTGTTGTTTTAGTGTGTTGGTGAGTTTGTGGGCTAGCTTACATTACATACAGATGAGGAAGGACACCACTTCAACTGGGACAACACATCCATCCTAGGACAAGCCAAACAGAGACATGCATGAGAATTCCGAGAAGAATGGCATTCCAACCGGAACTCTATCAACAAACACATTGACTTGGATTCCATCTACCACCCCTCGAGAAAAAGAACGAGAAATGACCTCACAAACACAAGGAAACCTAAACACAAATAGAAAGCAGGCCATGCCACCAGTGCTTCATCTAGAGGCTCACTGATGATATTATCTAGTATGATGACGAAACGTCTGAAAACAACCTTTCAGCTCAACAGGCAAACCTCCATCCAGCTACAAACCTTTTCAAAACTCACTAATTTTGTCACCATGCTAGGTAACATCTCCAATAAGCCTCTGGTGAAGCATTGGTGTTCTGTCCTGCTTGCTACTTATCAATAAACATCACCCTAGCCAAAGAAACACTGATCTCACTGCTAGACAAACCAAGGATACAAACACCTGACAGCACCAACTCCATCAGCAAGGACCACATCCTCAAACTAGTAGACCTGTGCCTTACAACCAACTGCACCTTCCACAACAAGATCTACAAACAATTAATGGGATGCCCTATGGGATCACCAATATCAGGACTCTGAGCAGAAGCAGCTATGCAGAAGTCAGAATGAACAGCCCTTCCCACAATCTAGCCCAAGCTTTGCGTGCGCTATGTGGATGATACCTTTGTTATCACAAAATGGAACAAATTAGAAGAAACCCACAACACAGACAACATCCTTACCGGTATAAACTTCACCAAAGAGGAAGAGAATAATAACAGACTCCCCTTCCTGGATGTCACTGAAGAACGAAAATCCAACGGAGAGCTGCAAACCAGCAATTACAGGAAATCCACACACATGGACCAGACACTCAACTACAGGAGCAACCATTCCAAACACCCACAAACAGAGCTCCATCAGGACATTATTTAAATGAGTCACAACATACTGCAGCACCCAGGAACTATGAGAAGCGGAGAAAAAACACCTATACAATGTAGTCAGGAACAATGGGTACCCGATAAGCCCAGTCCACCGATTCCTGCACAACAGACCTAAACAAGAACACACAAGCAGCCCAGAGACTATAGCCACCTTGCCATACATTAAAGACATCTTGGAGATGACAGTCTGACTAATCTGGCCCCTAGGCATCATGGTAGCCCCACATATCTACCACCACACAAACAGCTCCTGATGAATTTAAAGGACCCCGTACCTACAGCCAGCAGAACGAATGCCATATATAAAATACCCTGCAAGGATTGCAAGAAACACTACATTGGGCAAATAGTCAGGAAACTAGCCACCAGGATACATGAGGACCAACTAGCCACCAAAAGACATGATCAGCTCTAATTGGCATCCATACACACAGACAAAAGAGGACACTAATTCGACTGGGACAATACATCCATCCTCGGACAGGTTAAACAAAGACATGCACGAGAATTCCGAGAGGCCTGGTATTCAAATTGGAACTCCATTAACAAACATATAGATTTGGACCCCATTTACCAAACTCTCAGAAACAGAACTGGAAATAATATCACCGACCACAACAAATTGAGACACATAAATAGCAAGTGGGGCAGAACACCAAAGCTTCACCAGAGGCTCACTGATAATGTTACCTAGCATGGTGACAAAATGTCCAAAAACAAGCCTACCGACTCCGCGAGCAAACTTACAACCTAATCCACAATCTCAGGTACAAATCTGCTCTAAACCTCAAGCCCAGGAGCAACTACAGAAAGCAATTTCCTGTAGTTTATCACACAGACAAGTGGGTAGGAGTTTGTACTCAGATTGCAAATAACAAATTTGTAATTGTTTAGAACCTTGGTTGATAACTTGCCCAGAGGGAGATGCCTCAAATGTAAATTTAGCACCACAAAAAACAACATTGCAATTAAGTTTCCAGGTTAGAAATGGAAAAGATTTAAAACCCACAAGTGTGAGGAACCATTTCCAACTTACTCCAAGATTCAATATCTACTTAAAGGCGTGTTTAGTGTATAACTTATAAAATTGTATCAGAAGTTCCACCCTGTAGTTTAAAGTATACAGAGGAACCTTGATTTTCCGAATTTCAGATTATCCAAAGAAGATCTCAAGGTCTGGATAGAAACATTACATCAAAGAGGTGTTTCCAACATTGATCGTGTCTTTTGTGTACAATGATTAAATATGAACTCAGCTTTAATGAAATGCGGCCGAGAACAGTCTTGGACATCGATGGGAGCCCAAGCACGGTCTTCAAATGACTGACTGCCCGTCCTCTCTGTCTCTCTCCACACTTTCCCTGGAGTTCTACACAGGGGTGTACCCTAAACCCCGCTCCCCAGATAATCTCTCCAACATTGTCCTATACAGGAACTTGTCAAAAAGTTGCAGTAAAAAGTTGCGTGTGCGCACATGTGCACTATTTTGAGACTCACCCCCAAAAGCAGCAGCAGTCTCACTGCTGGTGTCCCTCCAGCTGCCTGGAGAGAGGGGGGCAGGACCGGAGGCAGCGCGGCTGGGGTGGTGGGTTTGGAGGGGTATCCGGTGAGGCAGACGGCAGGGTAAGAGGGGTGAGCTTGCAGGCAGTGTGCTGCTGCCTAGTCACCTGAACGGGGAGCAGACTTAGCAAGTGCTGGCTGTGTCAATCCCATTGAACCGATTGGGGAGGAGGTGGAGGGTTCAGCAATGCTGCAGGTCCCACACACAAGTGTGTGTCTGCTCAGAAACAAACCCTGAGAGAGAGGGGGAACAAGGTAGGCAGAGCGAGGAAAAAGGAGACTTCAGAAAACTCCAAGCCCCAGAGGAGAGGCACTGAATCAATTAACCGGATAATCAATTATCCGAATGAAATACTGCCCGCCCATCTCGCTTGGATAGTCGAGATTCCTCTGTGTTTGCTTACAAAACAGTGCTTATTGAAAGGTGCTTTTGATCAGTTTGTTATAACAAATGTACTAAAACTGAAGAAACCTCAGTCAATTATTAATCGAAAGTTTAAATTTTAAAAGTAATATATTAAATTGTGATCATGACATTGATAGGACCAGCGTTAAGTATCTGATCACCACAAAGAGTTTTGTGTTCATAACTAGGTTGGACGGTAAAACTTGTACTTTCTCACAGTGTGTCACAGGCCTATGGTGCACGTTTCCAGCTCAAGCAGTAAGACAGACTTCACTGAAATCATCCAAAATGGAGCAGCACAAATTCCTGAGTGGTGTCAACATAAATACAAAAATATTGATAGGATATTGGGGTACGTTTCACAGACATTAGAACATTATAAAGGTATACATACAGTACAAATCAGTATCATGTCTTGCCTGCATTGTCTCACACAGTAAGTAAGTCTTACTCTAGCTATGTTAAGTACAATACATTCCTTTGACATAGCTTTTCCATACACATACATGAAAGGTTGTTCCTCATGACTATCGATTTGTTCAATTTGCACTTGCAACCATTTATAGATTGTTTTATTGTCTTATTAATAAAACAGTTAAAGATATACATCATTTCATATAAAACATATGTTGTCTAAAAGCCATCCATTTAATTCTTTTTAAGTTTGGTAATATATTACTGTAGATTTATGAGGAAGATGCTGTCATAGTGTAATGTCCCTGAACTTCAGGCTATTGTTCTGGAGACAGGGGCTCAAACATCAACATGACAGACTGTGAAATTTGAATCCAATAATAATCTGGAATTAAAAGCTAGCTAAATGGCCACCAGGTAACCACTTAATTATAAAAACCCATTGTGCTCACTAATATCCTTTGCTGGTGGTGGGGAGTAGAATCTGCAGCATGGTGGCTCAGTGGTTAGCACTGCTGCCTCACAGCACCAGGATCCCAGGTTCAATTCCAGCTTGAGGCGACTGTCTGTGTGGAGTTTGCACATTCTCCCCGTGTCTGCGCGGGTTTCCTCCGGGTGCTAGTTTCCTCCCACAGTCCAAAGATGTGCAAGTCAGGTGAATTGGCCATGCTAAATTGCCCATAGTGCTAGTGCATTAGTCAGTCAGAGGGAAATGGGTCTGGGTAGGTTACTCTTCAGAGGGTCAATGTGGACTGGTTGGGCCGAAGGGCCTGTTTCCACACTGTAGGGAATCTAATCTGTTACATGGTCTGACCTACATGAGATTAATTCTTTATGCCCTTTGAACGGATTTAAAGAACTAATTAGTCCAGGGGCAATTAAGGAAGAGCAATAAATGCTGGCCATTGCCAACAATGCCCATACAAGAGTCATAGATGTACAGAATGGAAACTCAGAATAAAGAGGGAAAAAATATCAAATTTATTTTTGATCAAAATGCTGCTATTTTGCGTCTTGTAATAAATTTTAGAAAAACAAAATATTAAAACACAAAATTAAATTAAATTAGTAATTAAAATGTAACATATGTGCAGAACTAAAATAATTTTCTGAAAAGTGCTTTACTTTTGATATGATAGCTAACTTACCAAACTCAAATTTAATGAGAAGTTTGGGCTATTTAGGACCATGCCCTTTAAACACAGAAACATAGAAGATAGGAGCAGGAGGCAGCGATTCAGTCCTTCAAGCCTGCTCGACTATTCATCATAATCATGGCTGATTGTCCAACTCAATAGCCTAATCCTGCTTTCTCCCCATAATCTTTGGTTCCATTTGCCCCATCTAGCCGTCCCTTGAATACATTCAATGTTCTGGTATCAACTACTTCCTGTGGCAATGAATTCCATAGGCCCATCACTGCGGGTGAAGAAGTGTCTCTTCATCTCTGTCCTAAATGGTACACCCCGAATCCTTAGACTGTGACCCGTGGTTCTGGACACACCAACCACTGGGAACATCCTCCCTGCATCTACCCTTGAATTTTATAAATCTTAAATTAAATTCCTCCCCCCACCCTTCCCTTGTCTGAACTTCAGCAAAAACAATCCTAACCTAGTCAGTCAATCTCTCTTCGTGTCAACCCTAGCATCCCCTGAATCAGCCTGGTAAACCTTCGCTGCACTCCCTCGAGAGCAACAGCATCTTCCTCCGAAAAGGAGATCAAAACTTCACAGAATATTCCAGATGTGGAATCACCAAGTCTATGACTGCAACAACATATCCCTGCTCCTGTACTCAAAACCTCTCGCAATGAAGGCTAACATACCAGTGACCTTCCTTATCGCCTGCTGCACCTACATGCTTACCTTCAGCGACTGGTGCACAAGGACACCCAGTTTCTGCTGCATACTGCCTTCTCCTAATTTACAGCCATGTGGATAGTAATCAGCCTTGTTTTTGCTTTTAAAAATAACCTTGCATTATTCCAAATTATACTACATATGCCATTGATTTGCCACTCACCCAACCTGTCCAGATCATGCTGAAGCATCTCTGCATTCTTGTCACAGTTCACCCTCCCACCCAACTTGGTATCATCTGCAAACTTTGAGATGTTACATTTTGTTCCCTCATTCAAATCATCAATATATTGATATTGTGAATAGCTGGGGTCCTACCACTAATTCCTGTAGCATTCCACTAGTTATTGCCTGCCAATTTGAAAAAGACCCATTAATTGTTCCAAGGATCTCTTTGTTTCCTCTCTGCCAACCAGTTTTCTATCTATCTCCATACACATCGGCCAATACCATGCACTTTGATCTTGCACAATCATTTCTTACGTGGGACTTTGTCAAACACTTTGAGAGTCCAAATATCCCACATTGAGTGGCTCCCCCTTGTTAACTCTACAGTTTCCATAATGGATTTTTTTCTCCATTGGGTAATTATGTTAAATGTGCTGACAATATAAACATGTAGATGCTGGGGGCAAGAGTAAATATTTGCAGAAATAAATCATACACATTTATAAAGAGGAATAGTGTATTGCACTTCCCTAAGCAAAGAAGGCACTTTTACTAATTGAGATTGCGCAAACAATACAATGAAAGGAGCCTAGGAAAAGATTAGAATTAACTATTGATCTATGTCACCACAAAGATTAAAAAGTCAGATCTTTAGACAAGATTAAACAACTCCAAACTTATGCTAGACAACAACACTTGTTAGCGAGTTTTGAGAAGATTTGTAGCTCAGGTTCAGGTGCTGGATGGAAGTTTGCTCGCTGAGCTGAAAGGTTAATTTCCAGACATTTCGTCACCATACTAGGTAATATCATCAGTGAGCCTCCAGTAAAGCACTGATGTTTTGTCCCACTTTCTATTTGTGTCTTGGTTTCCTTGGGTTGGTGATGTCATTTTGGTTGTTTTTCTCAGCGGGTGGTGGATGGTGTCCAGATCGATGTGTTTGTTGATAGAGTTCCAGTTGGTATGCCATACTTCTAGAAATTCTCGTGCGTGTCCTATTTGGCTTGTCCGAGGATGGATGTATTGTCCCAGACAAAAAGCACCCAGAATCCCTAGCCACTCTTCCCTACATCAAAGACATCTCAGAAATGACGGCCAGACCACTCAGACCTCTTGACATCATGGTAGCCCACCAACACACTAAAACAGCAGCTAATGAACTTAAAAGACCCTATATCTACAACAAGCAAAACGAATGTCATTTACAAAATACCTTGCAAGAACTGTAACAAACACTTCATTGAACAAACAGGTAGAAAACTAGCCACTAGATATATGAACATCAACAAGCCACAAAAAAGACATGATCCACTATCACTGGTATCCTTACATACAGGTGAGGAAGGACACCACTTTGACTGGGACAACACCAATTTGGACACTGTCCACTACCCTCGGAGAAAAATAACCAGAAATGACATCACCAAAGGAAATGGCATTACCAACCCAAGGAAACCTAAACACAAACAGAAAGCGGGACATAACACCAGCGCTTCACTGGATGCTCACTGATGATACTACCTATTATGGTGACAGAATGTCTGAAAACGTACCTTCCAGCTCAGCAAGCAAACTTACATCCAAAACAACACTTGTTTCTACTCTTCATATATTGTGGAAGGAAAGATAAAATTAGGTTAATAGACAAAACATTTACTTGACTACGTCAAAGAGTCAGGACACGGAAGCAGACTCTTCAGTCCAACTCATCCACGTTGACCAGATATCCTAAACTGATCTAATCCCATTTGCCAGCAAATGGCCTATATTCCGCTAAACTCTTTTCCTTCATGTACCCATCCAAATGCCTTTTAAATGTTGTAATTGTAACAGCCTCCACAACTGCCTCTGGCAGCTCATTCCATATATGCACCATCCTGAAAGTGACAAAGTTGCCCCTCAGTTCCCTTTTAAATCTTTTCCCTCTCACTTTAAACCTATGCCCTCCATTTTTGCACACCCCCTACTCAGGGTAAAAGATCTTGGCTGTTCACCTATCCATACCCTTTATGATTTTATGAAAGTCTACAAGGTCACCCCTCAGCCCCTGTGAAAAAGCCCCAGACGATTCAGCCTCTGCCAAAGCTTAAACCCAGCAACATCCTTTTAAATCTTTTCTGAATCCTTTCAAGTTTCATAGCAGGGCAATCAGTAGTGATTGCAGTATTCCAAAAGTGGCCTCACTAATGTCCTCCCAACTCCTATACTCAATACACTGACTAATGAAGCCAAGCATGTCTAGTTATGATTCCACTTTCAAGGAACTATGTACCTGCACCCCCAGGTCTCTTTGCTTCGACTAGTTTAGCTGGTTTTGACTAATCATAGCATTGACATTTTTCCAGCCAACAGTGGTTTTCACTTTGAATTCAAAGAAATGTTAACAACTCTTCTGTATGTGGTGTCAGAGTGGCTCATTTCACCACTTAGACACAAAACTCTTCTTTGGTTCTAACCTTCCATACAGCCTCACTTCGAGTTGGTTGCAAAACACATTCAGATTTTTTTTGTCAGTTCATAAACATTTTCTTTCAGATTCTGAATGCTTAAAAAAGGGAAGTCTAGGAGTGAATTCATGACCATCTTCAAAAATCAAGAAAATAAAAGAAAATATTACAATTCTCAATTGTAACCAGAATTCAAGGACACTACATTGAAGGGATCAAACAGCAGCTGTTTTAGAAAAAATATTTTTTTATAAAATTTGTTTGAGAGAAAAAATTAAGTAAAAATGATGAATTGAATTAATCATTTTATTACTTGTTACTGTCATTAGAATAGTGAAACATTCAAAATTATCAGACATTTTATACAAAGATAGTCACAATCATGCTTTCAGTGAACACCTTGCTGTACTCTCAGTGGGTAACGTGTAAGCTGCGTGACAACCCTAGTCCTCATTACAGGCACTGCATTGCTAGCTGGAGTACTCGATAGTGTAAACATAATCCTCAAAAACTGAAAACATAATAAAATGCAATCAGCATTAATTTCAAAAGGAAGAGTTATATTTGGCCAACCTTATTGAATTAAGTAACAGAAAGGGAACCCAACCAATCCTCACAGTAAAGGAATTGCTTTTTGAAATACTTAGATGTATCATTTGGGATGACAGTCAATTGCTGAAAATGTGTTGCTGGAAAAGCGCAGCAGGTCAGGCAGCATCCAAGGAACAGGAGAATCTCTCTCGCGCGCGGGCGGGGGAGAGGGCGCGAGGGGGAGAGGGCGCGAGGGAGAGAGGGAGAGAGGGCGCGAGGGCGCGAGGGCGCGAGGGCGCGAGGGCGCGAGGCGCGAGAGAGAGAGAGAGCGCGAGAGAGAGAGAGAGCGCGAGAGAGAGAGAGAGCGCGAGAGAGAGAGAGAGCGCGAGAGAGAGAGAGAGCGCGAGAGAGAGAGAGAGCGCGAGAGAGAGAGAGAGCGCGAGAGAGAGAGAGAGCGCGAGAGAGAGAGAGAGCGCGAGAGAGAGAGAGAGCGCGAGAGAGAGAGAGAGCGCGAGAGAGAGAGAGAGCGCGAGAGAGAGAGAGAGCGCGAGAGAGAGAGAGAGCGCGAGAGAGAGAGAGAGCGCGAGAGAGAGAGAGAGCGCGAGAGAGAGAGAGAGCGCGAGAGAGAGAGAGAGCGCGAGAGAGAGAGAGAGCGCGAGAGAGAGAGAGAGCGCGAGAGAGAGAGAGAGCGCGAGAGAGAGAGAGAGCGCGAGAGAGAGAGAGAGCGCGAGAGAGAGAGAGAGCGCGAGAGAGAGAGAGAGCGCGAGAGAGAGAGAGAGCGCGAGAGAGAGAGAGAGCGCGAGAGAGAGAGAGAGCGCGAGAGAGAGAGAGAGCGCGAGAGAGAGAGAGAGCGCGAGAGAGAGAGAGAGCGCGAGAGAGAGAGAGAGCGCGAGAGAGAGAGAGAGCGCGAGAGAGAGAGAGAGCGCGAGAGAGAGAGAGAGCGCGAGAGAGAGAGAGAGCGCGAGAGAGAGAGAGAGCGCGAGAGAGAG
Organism: Chiloscyllium plagiosum; assembly: GCF_004010195.1. Classification (NCBI taxonomy): domain Eukaryota; kingdom Metazoa; phylum Chordata; class Chondrichthyes; order Orectolobiformes; family Hemiscylliidae; genus Chiloscyllium; species Chiloscyllium plagiosum. The sequence continues at coordinate 34,877,639 of NC_057739.1, read as the reverse complement.
AGAGAGCGCGAGAGAGAGAGAGAGCGCGAGAGAGAGAGAGAGCGCGAGAGAGAGAGAGAGCGCGAGAGAGAGAGAGAGCGCGAGAGAGAGAGAGAGCGCGAGAGAGAGAGAGAGCGCGAGAGAGAGAGAGAGCGCGAGAGAGAGAGAGAGCGCGAGAGAGAGAGAGAGCGCGAGAGAGAGAGAGAGCGCGAGAGAGAGAGAGAGCGCGAGAGAGAGAGAGAGCGCGAGAGAGAGAGAGAGCGCGAGAGAGAGAGAGAGCGCGAGAGAGAGAGAGAGCGCGAGAGAGAGAGAGAGCGCGAGAGAGAGAGAGAGCGCGAGAGAGAGAGAGAGCGCGAGAGAGAGAGAGAGCGCGAGAGAGAGAGAGAGCGCGAGAGAGAGAGAGAGCGCGAGAGAGAGAGAGAGCGCGAGAGAGAGAGAGAGCGCGAGAGAGAGAGAGAGCGCGAGAGAGAGAGAGAGCGCGAGAGAGAGAGAGAGCGCGAGAGAGAGAGAGAGCGCGAGAGAGAGAGAGAGCGCGAGAGAGAGAGAGAGCGCGAGAGAGAGAGAGAGCGCGAGAGAGAGAGAGAGCGCGAGAGAGAGAGAGAGCGCGAGAGAGAGAGAGAGCGCGAGAGAGAGAGAGAGCGCGAGAGAGAGAGAGAGCGCGAGAGAGAGAGAGAGCGCGAGAGAGAGAGAGAGCGCGAGAGAGAGAGAGAGCGCGAGAGAGAGAGAGAGCGCGAGAGAGAGAGAGAGCGCGAGAGAGAGAGAGAGCGCGAGAGAGAGAGAGAGCGCGAGAGAGAGAGAGAGCGCGAGAGAGAGAGAGAGCGCGAGAGAGAGAGAGAGCGCGAGAGAGAGAGAGAGCGCGAGAGAGAGAGAGAGCGCGAGAGAGAGAGAGAGCGCGAGAGAGAGAGAGAGCGCGAGAGAGAGAGAGAGCGCGAGAGAGAGAGAGAGCGCGAGAGAGAGAGAGAGCGCGAGAGAGAGAGAGAGCGCGAGAGAGAGAGAGAGCGCGAGAGAGAGAGAGAGCGCGAGAGAGAGAGAGAGCGCGAGAGAGAGAGAGAGCGCGAGAGAGAGAGAGAGCGCGAGAGAGAGAGAGAGCGCGAGAGAGAGAGAGAGCGCGAGAGAGAGAGAGAGCGCGAGAGAGAGAGAGAGCGCGAGAGAGAGAGAGAGCGCGAGAGAGAGAGAGAGCGCGAGAGAGAGAGAGAGCGCGAGAGAGAGAGAGAGCGCGAGAGAGAGAGAGAGCGCGAGAGAGAGAGAGAGCGCGAGAGAGAGAGAGAGCGCGAGAGAGAGAGAGAGCGCGAGAGAGAGAGAGAGCGCGAGAGAGAGAGAGAGCGCGAGAGAGAGAGAGAGCGCGAGAGAGAGAGAGAGCGCGAGAGAGAGAGAGAGCGCGAGAGAGAGAGAGAGCGCGAGAGAGAGAGAGAGCGCGAGAGAGAGAGAGAGCGCGAGAGAGAGAGAGAGCGCGAGAGAGAGAGAGAGCGCGAGAGAGAGAGAGAGCGCGAGAGAGAGAGAGAGCGCGAGAGAGAGAGAGAGCGCGAGAGAGAGAGAGAGCGCGAGAGAGAGAGAGAGCGCGAGAGAGAGAGAGAGCGCGAGAGAGAGAGAGAGCGCGAGAGAGAGAGAGAGCGCGAGAGAGAGAGAGAGCGCGAGAGAGAGAGAGAGCGCGAGAGAGAGAGAGAGCGCGAGAGAGAGAGAGAGCGCGAGAGAGAGAGAGAGCGCGAGAGAGAGAGAGAGCGCGAGAGAGAGAGAGAGCGCGAGAGAGAGAGAGAGCGCGAGAGAGAGAGAGAGCGCGAGAGAGAGAGAGAGCGCGAGAGAGAGAGAGAGCGCGAGAGAGAGAGAGAGCGCGAGAGAGAGAGAGAGCGCGAGAGAGAGAGAGAGCGCGAGAGAGAGAGAGAGCGCGAGAGAGAGAGAGAGCGCGAGAGAGAGAGAGAGCGCGAGAGAGAGAGAGAGCGCGAGAGAGAGAGAGAGCGCGAGAGAGAGAGAGAGCGCGAGAGAGAGAGAGAGCGCGAGAGAGAGAGAGAGCGCGAGAGAGAGAGAGAGCGCGAGAGAGAGAGAGAGCGCGAGAGAGAGAGAGAGCGCGAGAGAGAGAGAGAGCGCGAGAGAGAGAGAGAGCGCGAGAGAGAGAGAGAGCGCGAGAGAGAGAGAGAGCGCGAGAGAGAGAGAGAGCGCGAGAGAGAGAGAGAGCGCGAGAGAGAGAGAGAGCGCGAGAGAGAGAGAGAGCGCGAGAGAGAGAGAGAGCGCGAGAGAGAGAGAGAGCGCGAGAGAGAGAGAGAGCGCGAGAGAGAGAGAGAGCGCGAGAGAGAGAGAGAGCGCGAGAGAGAGAGAGAGCGCGAGAGAGAGAGAGAGCGCGAGAGAGAGAGAGAGCGCGAGAGAGAGAGAGAGCGCGAGAGAGAGAGAGAGCGCGAGAGAGAGAGAGAGCGCGAGAGAGAGAGAGAGCGCGAGAGAGAGAGAGAGCGCGAGAGAGAGAGAGAGCGCGAGAGAGAGAGAGAGCGCGAGAGAGAGAGAGAGCGCGAGAGAGAGAGAGAGCGCGAGAGAGAGAGAGAGCGCGAGAGAGAGAGAGAGCGCGAGAGAGAGAGAGAGCGCGAGAGAGAGAGAGAGCGCGAGAGAGAGAGAGAGCGCGAGAGAGAGAGAGAGCGCGAGAGAGAGAGAGAGCGCGAGAGAGAGAGAGAGCGCGAGAGAGAGAGAGAGCGCGAGAGAGAGAGAGAGCGCGAGAGAGAGAGAGAGCGCGAGAGAGAGAGAGAGCGCGAGAGAGAGAGAGAGCGCGAGAGAGAGAGAGAGCGCGAGAGAGAGAGAGAGCGCGAGAGAGAGAGAGAGCGCGAGAGAGAGAGAGAGCGCGAGAGAGAGAGAGAGCGCGAGAGAGAGAGAGAGCGCGAGAGAGAGAGAGAGCGCGAGAGAGAGAGAGAGCGCGAGAGAGAGAGAGAGCGCGAGAGAGAGAGAGAGCGCGAGAGAGAGAGAGAGCGCGAGAGAGAGAGAGAGCGCGAGAGAGAGAGAGAGCGCGAGAGAGAGAGAGAGCGCGAGAGAGAGAGAGAGCGCGAGAGAGAGAGAGAGCGCGAGAGAGAGAGAGAGCGCGAGAGAGAGAGAGAGCGCGAGAGAGAGAGAGAGCGCGAGAGAGAGAGAGAGCGCGAGAGAGAGAGAGAGCGCGAGAGAGAGAGAGAGCGCGAGAGAGAGAGAGAGCGCGAGAGAGAGAGAGAGCGCGAGAGAGAGAGAGAGCGCGAGAGAGAGAGAGAGCGCGAGAGAGAGAGAGAGCGCGAGAGAGAGAGAGAGCGCGAGAGAGAGAGAGAGCGCGAGAGAGAGAGAGAGCGCGAGAGAGAGAGAGAGCGCGAGAGAGAGAGAGAGCGCGAGAGAGAGAGAGAGCGCGAGAGAGAGAGAGAGCGCGAGAGAGAGAGAGAGCGCGAGAGAGAGAGAGAGCGCGAGAGAGAGAGAGAGCGCGAGAGAGAGAGAGAGCGCGAGAGAGAGAGAGAGCGCGAGAGAGAGAGAGAGCGCGAGAGAGAGAGAGAGCGCGAGAGAGAGAGAGAGCGCGAGAGAGAGAGAGAGCGCGAGAGAGAGAGAGAGCGCGAGAGAGAGAGAGAGCGCGAGAGAGAGAGAGAGCGCGAGAGAGAGAGAGAGCGCGAGAGAGAGAGAGAGCGCGAGAGAGAGAGAGAGCGCGAGAGAGAGAGAGAGCGCGAGAGAGAGAGAGAGCGCGAGAGAGAGAGAGAGCGCGAGAGAGAGAGAGAGCGCGAGAGAGAGAGAGAGCGCGAGAGAGAGAGAGAGCGCGAGAGAGAGAGAGAGCGCGAGAGAGAGAGAGAGCGCGAGAGAGAGAGAGAGCGCGAGAGAGAGAGAGAGCGCGAGAGAGAGAGAGAGCGCGAGAGAGAGAGAGAGCGCGAGAGAGAGAGAGAGCGCGAGAGAGAGAGAGAGCGCGAGAGAGAGAGAGAGCGCGAGAGAGAGAGAGAGCGCGAGAGAGAGAGAGAGCGCGAGAGAGAGAGAGAGCGCGAGAGAGAGAGAGAGCGCGAGAGAGAGAGAGAGCGCGAGAGAGAGAGAGAGCGCGAGAGAGAGAGAGAGCGCGAGAGAGAGAGAGAGCGCGAGAGAGAGAGAGAGCGCGAGAGAGAGAGAGAGCGCGAGAGAGAGAGAGAGCGCGAGAGAGAGAGAGAGCGCGAGAGAGAGAGAGAGCGCGAGAGAGAGAGAGAGCGCGAGAGAGAGAGAGAGCGCGAGAGAGAGAGAGAGCGCGAGAGAGAGAGAGAGCGCGAGAGAGAGAGAGAGCGCGAGAGAGAGAGAGAGCGCGAGAGAGAGAGAGAGCGCGAGAGAGAGAGAGAGCGCGAGAGAGAGAGAGAGCGCGAGAGAGAGAGAGAGCGCGAGAGAGAGAGAGAGCGCGAGAGAGAGAGAGAGCGCGAGAGAGAGAGAGAGCGCGAGAGAGAGAGAGAGCGCGAGAGAGAGAGAGAGCGCGAGAGAGAGAGAGAGCGCGAGAGAGAGAGAGAGCGCGAGAGAGAGAGAGAGCGCGAGAGAGAGAGAGAGCGCGAGAGAGAGAGAGAGCGCGAGAGAGAGAGAGAGCGCGAGAGAGAGAGAGAGCGCGAGAGAGAGAGAGAGCGCGAGAGAGAGAGAGAGCGCGAGAGAGAGAGAGAGCGCGAGAGAGAGAGAGAGCGCGAGAGAGAGAGAGAGCGCGAGAGAGAGAGAGAGCGCGAGAGAGAGAGAGAGCGCGAGAGAGAGAGAGAGCGCGAGAGAGAGAGAGAGCGCGAGAGAGAGAGAGAGCGCGAGAGAGAGAGAGAGCGCGAGAGAGAGAGAGAGCGCGAGAGAGAGAGAGAGCGCGAGAGAGAGAGAGAGCGCGAGAGAGAGAGAGAGCGCGAGAGAGAGAGAGAGCGCGAGAGAGAGAGAGAGCGCGAGAGAGAGAGAGAGCGCGAGAGAGAGAGAGAGCGCGAGAGAGAGAGAGAGCGCGAGAGAGAGAGAGAGCGCGAGAGAGAGAGAGAGCGCGAGAGAGAGAGAGAGCGCGAGAGAGAGAGAGAGCGCGAGAGAGAGAGAGAGCGCGAGAGAGAGAGAGAGCGCGAGAGAGAGAGAGAGCGCGAGAGAGAGAGAGAGCGCGAGAGAGAGAGAGAGCGCGAGAGAGAGAGAGAGCGCGAGAGAGAGAGAGAGCGCGAGAGAGAGAGAGAGCGCGAGAGAGAGAGAGAGCGCGAGAGAGAGAGAGAGCGCGAGAGAGAGAGAGAGCGCGAGAGAGAGAGAGAGCGCGAGAGAGAGAGAGAGCGCGAGAGAGAGAGAGAGCGCGAGAGAGAGAGAGAGCGCGAGAGAGAGAGAGAGCGCGAGAGAGAGAGAGAGCGCGAGAGAGAGAGAGAGCGCGAGAGAGAGAGAGAGCGCGAGAGAGAGAGAGAGCGCGAGAGAGAGAGAGAGCGCGAGAGAGAGAGAGAGAGCGCGAGAGAGAGAGAGAGCGCGAGAGAGCGCGAGAGCGCGAGAGAGCGCGAGAGAGAGAGAGCGCGAGAGAACGATTGCCCATGTGGACAGAGACATGAGTTCTCGGTCTTCTCTCGAACTGCAGATTCTTAATGAATTATATAGTCATTTACAGGGAGCAGCCTCCAAATAACTTCTATATTGATTGGGTGTCTGTTACAATCAGCAAGCATTAAGCCACCTGACATTATAGAATGAATGTTCTTAACCTTGGTAACTGGCTTCACATAATGAATGCTTTTCACCTTGTTAACTGACTTTTCATAATGAATGCTTTCTCATATTGTTAAATGGCTTTACATAAGGAATGATTTTTCACCTCGTCAACCCACTACCCTTGCCTCCAGCACCTCAATGTTTACTGTAAGTTCTTACTTGATCCAAGTCATGCTAGCTGAGCCTCTCTCTCTCTCTCTCACACAACCCAAAACTTAACTCTTTCCCTAACTGCTCATATCTGATACACTTCCTTACTGGAATTCCATCCCCAACAGCAAGTGCATTCACCTCCAACACTTCAAGGATGCAGCTCACTACCACCCTCACAATGGCAATTTGAGATGGCTAATAAATACTGGCCTTGAGAGTTAAGTCCACATTCCACTTATAAATAAAGATAGAATAGAGTTTTACATTTGGCTTACAATCAGCTGCGCAGGTCTTGTGCTTCAGGAACCCAGTAGCACTAACATAATGTAAAAGCACCTGATATTTAAGTAGTGCAAGAATGGCTGCTTTGTTGCCCACTGTCATCTTTGACATCATAAACACTGTACCGTGTAAAATATTTTGTTGAATTTCTACACACTGAACACTAAATCAACAGTTCCTTTATAACTCCTTGTCAGAATACAGATTGCTCACTTCGTTTTTGCAAAAGATTGCAAGTAGTTCAAAAGGAAATTGATTAAAACAATTCAGCTGGCCATGTAACAGGTGATTTCATTTAATAGTCAAATAAGCTTAATTTATTTTCATAGTTCTCAAACTTCCCATTGGAGTAGTTAGAATAATGAAGCAAGTTTATTTAAAGAACTACCTAAATTTAAATTTAAGTCTTATTGAAACCTGTAAGCAAGACGTCCTAATCAACTTTTTTCAGGCTCAAGTCAGCAGACTTTGTTGAGATTACTCTTCCTTTTCAGAAAAAAAATTACATACAAGCAGAGGAATGGTTACTTTTTTTTAAACTCGCACTTGCTGCCACTTCCCCTCGATTGATCTCAACTTTCATACCAATTAGAAATTACAGCAGTGCAGTGGTGTCCTTTGAAGGCCATCAAATCTAAATATTAAACACCCATTCAGGGTTCTGTTTAATTGGTCTTAGACTGTGGTAAATTGGAATATATTTGCCAATTTCAGGCTGCAGTTTGAAGCCACTCTGTTTTAAGACCATTTTGTACATAGGTCTGTCATAGGTAGGAGTATTTTGAGGTAACCTAACATAGTGTTACAGGATACCACCTTAGTTCTGATGTCTTGTTTTCCTGATCCCGAATCCTCAGTAAGCTTTTGATATTGACATAGAAAATTAATCAAGTGAGGTCACCGTATGATGATTCTTCTCCTGACTTCCAAATATTCTGTTAAAATCTCAGATAAGCAAAGACCGCCTTGCAGTGCTTGATCAGATACTGTACAGGGATCAGACGGACTTCATCTGCTGCCACCAGCGATCAATGATCAGTCAGAGAAAGTAAAAGTATATTGATTTGGTTGGCAACAGATATGTTTCAAAATAAATGCATATATGGCAAAAGACACACTCACTTAGTGCCTTTTGCAGCTAGGTATGTCCCAATTACTGCATAACCAATACTTCTTAAAGGGTAGCCACTTTTGTAATGATAAAACAGAGCAGCCCATTATACACAAGCAATAATGTGACAATGACCACAACGTTTGTTTCCTCTTCACATTGGTATTATTTCCTTTCCACTTGCTACACCTGCTAATTAGGCACTGGTATGAAAGTTGATATCGATCCACGGGAAGTGGCACACGAGTAGAAAAATAATGATTTCCTGTGCTTGTGTGTTTTTTTTTTGAAAAGGCAGAGCCTCCTTGAACTGCAGTCTGTGTTGGAGGCAAATTCACGTGCTGTTTGGGTTTAAGCTCCAGGATGTTGGCTCAGCAACGAAAGATGAATGGCTATATCTTTCCATTTATTCTCAACAATTTTGCATGGTAAACAACTTGGAAGACAGCTTGCAGGTGATATTGTTCTTAAGGTGTGCTGTCCTTATTTTTCTAGGTGGTGGACGCCGCAGCTTGGAAGGATTTAATATAGGTCAGATAATTGCAGATGACATCAAAATTGGAGGTGTAGTGGGCAGCGAAGAGGGTTACCTCAGATTACAAACAGGATCTTGACCAGATGGGCCAATGGACTGAGAAGCGGCAGATGGAGTTTAATTCAGATAAATGCAAGGTGCTGCATTTTGGGAAAGCAAATCTTAGCAGGACTTCTGCACTTAATGGTAAGGTCCTAGGTAATGTTGCTGAACAAAGAGACCTTGGAGTGCAGGTTGATACCTCTTTGAAAGTGGAGTCGCAGGTAGATAGGACAGCGAAGAAGGCACTTGGTATGCTTTCCTTTATTGGTCAGAGTACTGAGTATACGAGTTGGGAGGTCATGTTGCGGCTGTACAGGATATTGGCTAGGCCATTGTTGGAATATTGCGTCAATTCTGTTCTCCTTCCTATCGGAAAGATGTTGTGAAACTTGAAAGGGTTCAGAAAAGATTTACAAGGATGTTGCTAGGGTTGGAGGATTTGAATCATAGGGAAAGGCTTAACAGGCTGAGGCTGTTTTCCCTAGAGCGTCGGAGGCTGAGGGGTGACCTTATAGAGGTTTACAAAATTATGAGGGGCATGGATATGGTAAACAGACAAAGTCTTTTCCCTGGGTTCAGGGAGTCCAGAACCAGAGGGCATAGGGTTAGGGTGAGAGTGGAAAGATATAAAGAGACCTCAGGGTCAACGTTTTCCACACAGAGTGGTACATGTATGCAATGAGCTACCAGAGGAAGTGGTGGAGGCTGGTACAATTGCAACATTTAAGAGGCATTTGGATGGGTATATGAATAGGAAGGGTTTGGAGGGATATGGGCCAGGTGCTTGCAGGTGGGATTAGATTGGGTTGGGATATCTGGTCGGCATGGACGGATTGGACCGAAGGGTCTGTTTTCATGCTGTACATCTCTATGACCCTATGATTCGAATGCATGGCTTGAAGATTAGTGTGGGAGTAATGGGTTCCAGCTCATGGGCCACTGCTCCAGAATCTGTACTGTTGGAAGGGTTTACACCTAAAAAATGTAGAGGCCAGTGATCTAGCAAGCTGTCAAGCTAGGGAAGTAGAAATTTCCTTAAACAATATAGCAAGGGCTCAAAGTAAGGAAAATGTAGTAAATCAGAGAGTAATGACCAGGCAAGAGAGCAAGTTCTTAATATGGAAATGATATATCAATTATGACAGCAAGTACAAATTGAAAACAAATGATATACAAAGCTAGAGGTTATTAAAATAATACTGACAAAACTAAAGGCTCTGTAACTAAATGCATGTTGTGTGTGTGTAATAAAACCAGTTGACCGATTGCAAAAATAGAAATAAATAAATACAATCTGATAGCTACTATAGAGTAATGGCTGCAGGATGACGTAGAATGAGACCTAAATACTGAAGAGTACTGAACATTTATGGAGTACGTGAAATCAGGGAAAGTTGGAGAGATGGTTCTATTAATTAATCATGCTATTAGCACAATATGTGACCTAAATGCTAAAGACACCCTTGACAGACATCCAAATAGGAACCATGCAGTAAAATAGAGTATACAGAAAGAAAACAAACATTATCACCATCATAACATCAAGTCCTATTGTCTCTGAATTCATTCTGTCACATATCAGTAATTTCATATCACTGTCTCTTTTATAACAGCTTCCCAATTCTATAGATCTTTACCAAGGTGAGCTGGCAGCAGTGAAGAATTAATGCATCTGTTCAAAATGTCTAGTCCCAATTCCTGGTGATTGTCATCCCAAATGGTTTATGTAAGTTCTGGATGTAGGTTTGCTCACTGAGCTGGAAGGTTCGTTTTCAGATGTTTCGTCACCATTTTAGGTAGCATCTTCAGTGAGCCTCCAAATGAAGCAATGATGGTATAGCCCACTTTCTATTTAAAGACCAACGGAACACCCATGGGACCTCCGATATCAGGGTTCTTAGCAGAGGCAGTAATGCGGAAACTCGAACAAACAGCTCTGCCAACCATCCAACCCAACTCTGAGTCTGGCAAATGGATGACTCCTTTGTCATCACTAAATGAAACAAATTAGAGGAAACCTTCAAGACCATCAATAATACTCTTAGTGGCATAAAATTCACTGAAGAGGAGGAAAACAACAACAAACCTCCATTCCTACATGTCACAGTAGAGCAAACAGCCAATGGGGAACTTCAAAGCAGCGTCTACAGGAAAACAACACACATGATCCAAATATTGAACTACAGAAGCAATCATCCCAACATCCATAAACAAAGCTGCTTTAGAACATTATTTCAATGAGCCAACACAAACTGCAGCACATTGGAACTACACAGAGCAGAGGAAAATCACCTATGCAGTGCATTCAAAAGAACGGATACCCAATGAACACAATCCACCAATTTCTGAGCAACAAACTCAAACAAGCAGACAAAACACGTCCAGAAACCCTAGCCACTCTCCCCTACATCAAAGGCATCTCAGAAACGACTGCCAGACTACTCAGACCCCTTGGCGTCATGGTAGCCCACAAACCTACCAACTTTTGAGGTATTTTAGGTGTTGGAAGTGATTTCCTCGAATTCCAGGACCAGCAATTACTGTTTTATATGCTGTTGCATTGTTTTGACTTTTTTTTCCCCAAAGTTCCAAAACAATAGCAGTTTAAAAGGGAGAAAAGCAGACAAAGGAAGCACATGGTGAGGACAGTGCAAGAGAGAGAGAGAGAACCTGCACAGTTACTGCCTTTGCTCTTTGAATTCATGTATCGCTGGACACCAGAGCGCATCTGGGAAAATTAACAAACAGTGAATTTTCCAACTAATCTTGGAGGAACTGTTGGGCGAAATTCACATCACAGAATCAGATAAGTTAATTGTTGTTTTAAGTCTGTCCAAGAGAAGGGTTGCAGTAGTGAGTATAGTGGATTCTCTCTTGATTATATGTTTTTGGAGATAAGTCTCTCGATTAAACTTAAAATATGAGCCATAGCTATTAATTTAACCTGGGGCATGTCTGTAGAGGAATAAGACGGCGTTATTTTCTGGGTCTGTAGATTGTGAAGGAGCAAAAACGGCCTTTGCAGCGATATGTACTTCTTGTCAGACGTTTAAAGAGAGTTTAATGGTTACTGCGGATTATATCTGCTATAAATGCTGTTGGATGCGAATCTTATCAGATCGAGTGGATCAGTTGGAGAGACAGATAGGAGTGATGATGAATTTGCAACAGCAATAATTTGTGATGGATGGCGGTTATAGGAAGGGGGGAAAGTCTCAGATACAGTCACATAGATGGGTTAACTCCAGGAAGGGAGAGAGAGGTAGGCACCTAGGGCTTGAGTCTTTTATGGATATACCCATTTCAAACAGGTATGCTGTTTTGGAAAATGTAGGGGATGATGGATTCTCAGGGGAACGTAACATGAACAGCCAAGTCAGAGGTACAGACAGAAGTTTCTGTGGCCAGCAGAGAAAAAGCAGAATGGTGTGTTGTTTCCCTGGTGCCAGGATCAAGGATGTCTCAGAGAGGGTGCAGAATGTTCTCACAGGGGAGAGGGGGCAGCAGGAGGTCATTGTCCACATTGGAACCAACGACATTGGAAGGGAAACGGTTAAGACTCTGAAGGGAGATTACAGAGAGTTAGGCAGAAATTTAAAAAGGAGGTCCTCAAGGATAGTAATATCTGGATTACTCCCAGTGCTACGAGCTAGTGAGGGCAGGAATAGGAGGATAGAGCAGATGAATGCATGGCTGAGGAGCTGGTGTATGGGAGAAGGATTCACATTTTTGGATCATTGGAATCTCTTTTAGAGTAGAAATGACCTGTACAAGAAGGACGGACTGCACCTAAACTGGAAGGGGCCTAATATACTGGCAGGGAAATTTGCTAGAACTGCTTGAGAGGATTTAAACTAGTAAGATGGGGGGTGGGACCCAAGGAGATAGTGAGGAAAGATATCAATCTGAGACAGGTACAGCTGAGAACAGAGGTGAGTCAAACGGTCAGAGCAGACAGGGACAAGGTAGGACTAATAAATTAAAATGCCATCCCGTATTCCCAATTCCTCCGTCTCCGCCGTATCTGCTCCCAGGAGGACCAGTTCCACCACAGAACACACCAGATAGCCTCCTTCTTTAGAGACCGCAATTACCCTTCCCACGTGGTTAAAGATGCTCTCCAACGCATCTCGTGCACATCCTGCACCTCCACCCTCAGACTCCACCCCTTCAACCGTAACAAGGACAGAACGCCCCTGGTGCTCACCTTCCACCCTACCAACCTTCACATAAACCAAATCATCCGACATTTCCGCCACCTCCAAAAAGACCCCACCACCAGGGATATATTTCCCTCCCCACCCCTTTCCGCCTTCCGCAAAGACTGTTCCCTCCGTGACTACCTGGTCAGGTCCACGCCCCCCTACAAACCACCCTCCCATCCTGGCACCTTCCCCTGCCACTGCAGGAATTGCAAAACCTGCGCCCACACCTCCTCCCTCACTTCCATACCTTCCATTTTCGGTTAGAGCAGAGCAAGGCTAAAAAACACATTCCATTCTGGTTACATACAGATAAGAAGATTCACACGGGGAGGTGTGTAATAAGATTCACACGGGACTAAGCGACACCTTCCATTTTCGGTTAGAGCAGAGCAAGGCTAAAAAACACATTCCATTCTGGTTACATACAGATAAGAAGATTCACACGGGGAGGTGTGTAATAAGATTCACACGGGACTAAGCGACACCTTCCATTTTCGGTTAGAGCAGAGCAAGGCTAAAAAACACATTCCATTCTGGTTACATACAGATAAGAAGATTCACATGGGGAGGTGTGTAATAAGATTCACACGGGACTAAGCGACACCTTCCATTTTCGGTTAGAGCAGAGCAAGGCTAAAAAACACATTCCATTCTGGTTACATACAGATAAGAAGATTCACATGGGGAGGTGTGTAATAAGATTCACACGGGACTAAGCGACACCTTCCATTTTCGGTTAGAGCAGAGCAAGGCTAAAAAACACATTCCATTCTGGTTACATACAGATAAGAAGATTCACATGGGGAGGTGTGTAATAAGATTCACACGGGACTAAGCGACACCTTCCATTTTCGGTTAGAGCAGAGCAAGGCTAAAAAACACATTCCATTCTGGTTACATACAGATAAGAAGATTCACATGGGGAGGTGTGTAATAAGATTCACACGGGACTAAGCGACACCTTCCATTTTCGGTTAGAGCAGAGCAAGGCTAAAAAACACATTCCATTCTGGTTACATACAGATAAGAAGATTCACATGGGGAGGTGTGTAATAAGATTCACACGGGACTAAGCGACACCTTCCATTTTCGGTTAGAGCAGAGCAAGGCTAAAAAACACATTCCATTCTGGTTACATACAGATAAGAAGATTCACATGGGGAGGTGTGTAATAAGATTCACACGGGACTAAGCGACACCTTCCATTTTCGGTTAGAGCAGAGCAAGGCTAAAAAACACATTCCATTCTGGTTACATACAGATAAGAAGATTCACACGGGAAGGTGTATAACAAGATTCACACGGGACTAAGCGACACCTTCCATTTTCGGTTAGATTCACACATGTATTGGGACACAATTTTAACCCTTTCACCACAATAGTCAACATGGCTTTGTGTGTGGGAAATCATGTCTCACAAACTTGATTGAGTTTTTTGAAGTAACAAAGAGGATTGATGAGGGCAGAGCAGTAGATGTGATCTATATTGGCTTCAGTAAAGCCATTCGACAAGGTTTCCCATGGGAGACTGGTTAGTAAGGTTAGTTCTCATGGAATATAGGGAGAACTAGTCATTTGGATACAGACCTGGCTGAAAGGTAGAAGACAGAGTGTGGTGGTGGAGGGTTGCTTTTCAGACAGGACGCCTGTGACCAGTGGAGTGCCAAAAGGATCAGTACTGGGTCCACTACTTTTTGTCATTTATATAAATGATTTGGATGTGAACATAAGAGGTACACTTAGTAAGTTTGCAGATGACATCAAAATTGGAGATGCAGTGGACAGCGAAGAAGGTAACCTCAGATTACAAGAGGATCTCAATCAGATGGGCCAATGGGCTGAGAAGTGGCAGATGGAGTTTAATTCAAATAAATGCAAGGCGCTGCATTTTGGGAAAGCAAATCTTAGCAGACTTGTACACTTAACGATAAGGTCCTAGGGAAGTGTTGCTGAACAAAGTGACCAAGGAGTGCAGGTTCAGAGCTCCTTGAAAATAAGGTCATAAGTACATAGGATAGTGAAGGTGATGTTTGGTATGCTTTCCTTTATTGGTCAGAGTATTGAGTACAAGAGTTGGGAGATCATGTTGTGGCTGTGCAGGATGTTGGTTTGCCCACTGTTGGAATATTGCATGCAATTCTGGTCTCCTTCCTATCGGAAAGATGTTGTGAAACTTGAAAGGGTTCAGAAAAGATTTACAAGGATGGTTAGATTAGATTAGATGAGATGAGATTAGATTAGAATTAGATTCCCAACAGCGTGGAAACAGGCCCTTTGGCCTAGCAAGTCCATACCGACCCACCGAAGAGGAAGCTGGAGCACCCAGAGGATACCCACGCAGACACAGTGAGAATGTGCAAACACCACACACAGTCACCCAAGGCGGGATCGAACCTGGGTCCCTGGTGCTGTGAGGTAGCAGTGGTAACCACAGAGCAACCATGTTGCCCTATGTGGCCAGGGTTGGAGGATTTGAGCTATGGGAGAGGCTGATTACGAAGGGGCTGTTTTCCCTGGAGCGTTAGAGGCTGACCTTATAGAGGTTTATAAAACCATGAGGGGCATGGATAGGGTAAATAGACAAGATCTTTTCCCTGGGATGGGGGAGTCCAGCACGAAAAGGCTGAGGTTTATGGTGAGAGGGGATAGATATAAAACAGACCTAAAGGGCAGCTTTTTCACGCAGAGAATGGTGTATGTGTGGAATGGGCTGCCAGAGGAAGTGGTGGAGGCTAGTACAATTGCAACATTTAAAAGGCATCTGGATGGGATATATGAATAGGAAGTGTTTGGAGGGATATGGGCCGGGTGCTGGCAGGTGGGATTAGATAGGGTTGGGATATCTGGTCAGCATGGACAAGTTGGACCGAAGGGTCTGTATCCGTGCTGTATATTTCTGTGATTGTAAAATGCACGATGATAAATAAATCAAATACAGTCAAGCAATGGGAGGGAAAGAGGAAAACCAGTCTCTGGTCCCAACGACTCTCAGTGACATACTGCACAGTAAAAGAGAGATTTATTCTTGATGAGAGAAACAAACACCATGGTTTTATTTTGTTATGGACTCTACATTTTCAGCAGTCAGCCTAGAAAACATGAAAGACAGTGATTAAATAACAGGAAGCCTGAGGCTTAACCTGATGAATTTAGCACTTTTGTTCAATAACCATTGTAATGGTTTTCAAGATCTTATCAATAGTCTGAAACAAAGTGCCAGCAACAATGTACAATCTACGATATAGTTTCAAAGAATCATAACAAATTTGAAACTTTAACTATTTCTATCTCTGCAGATGCTGCCAGACCTACACAGTTCTCTCAATTCTTTTAATTTCAGACTTCCAGTATCCACAGTAAAAGATTAGAGCAGCAACTTTACTAGAAAATATAATCAGGTCATTGACGAGCTGCAGGCTTGATACTTATAACTGCTAAAAATGCTACATGGTTGGGTGTGCAAGGGTATTAAGCCAGAGAAATGAATCTATGTACCAGCATCCAGCAGTACCATCCAAATTAAAATGAGTTTTAAAAGTTCCAAGAACATTTTCCATGACTGGTAATCTATTACATCAAAATGCTTAAGAGCTAAGCATGGCACATTAATGGCATAATGGAAACAGTCTGTATTCTACTCTACACTTATAATTTTACTCCTGAGGGAGAAATCATTTGGGAAATGGCAAATAGGATACATTTGTCATGAAAGAGTCTGAGCAGCAAGGTTGAAAAGGGCTTGATATGTACAAAGGAGAAAGTGAATGTGAGAAAGGGATATGGGCATGTGGACATATCCGGAACTTGGGTCCAATGATGAGGTCAGTTGTGCCTGCAGGGATAAAACGTTACTGCTGCTTTTTCATTGCAGGAGCGAGATTGTCTACAACTCAATGGGTATAGGTATAAGCAGGCAGGGAAACAGTTAAGTTCTGAGTTTTGTGAAATAAGAGGTTCAGCTGAGCATGGCTCAGATCAGATAAGAACATACAGTTAACAATGGGATGCTGGAGGCAAGGGTAATGGTTTAACAAGGTGGAAAAGCAGTCATTATGTCGAGCCATTTAACAAGACGAGGTAGCATTCAGTATGTGAGGTCAGTTTAACAAGGTGAAAAGTATTAGTCATGTAAAGCCAGTTATTCATTGTCTAAGAGCAGATGGCTTAATCTTTACTGTTGATGGTCGCTGATTGTAACGGTCAGCGATTAATTTGTATGTTGTCTTATCTGGATGCTCCTCCCTATAAAATGACGATATAGTTCATTGAGAAACTTGTTCCAGAGAAGACAGTGAACCCATGTCTCTGTGCACATGGACGAATCATTTTCTCTTCCTCCAGGGCCGGGAATAAAGACGAAGGAGATAAAACTACTCTTGTGTCTCTGAGCATTTTGCTTTGACTGAGAGAGGAGAATGGGACGACACCAGAAAATTTTGCAAGATAGGCATGAATTTTGCGCATACATATTAGTGATGCTATATATTTGAAAATTATCAAAGTAATTCTAAAATAATATTATTCCATAAAGGACATCTGCTTAATTTACAAGTTGCTTTCCTTAAGAGCTGTCAAAACCAATCATTCAAGGGTAGGACAATCAGTTGAAGAATGTAGTTATTTTTCATTTCAATTGTTCAGAAATGTTATTGCACATCTGGAGATACATGCCAACATCTCAACTTCTCCAGAATTCCTTCCATGCCCACCTCTATATTGCTTTGCACCTCTATTCCCTTCACCTCTTCCCTCACCCACAACTCGCTAACCATCTGCATGTTGCTCTGGCGTCCTTTCTGTTTCAGACTCAGTCCTTTCACCGCTGCAAGCACTCAGCGTACCTGTCTCTATTGAAAAGCAAAATACTGAGGATGCTGAAAATCTGACATAAAAGCGAAGTACTGGAGAAACTCAACAGGTCTGACAGTATCCTCAAAGACAGAAACCAAGCTTAAAAGAGTCACAGTGGACTCAGAACATTAACACTTTCTCCACAGATTTGGAGGTGCCGGTGTTGGACTGGGGTGGACAAAGTTAAAATAATCGCACCAGGTTGGACGATGACCTGGTGTTGTGTGATTTTTAACTCTCTCCACAGATGCTGCCAGATCTAATGAATTTCTCCACCATTTTATTTTTGTTTTTCAACTCCACACCTTGTTAGTCACAGGTGAGGTGCTAGAAGACTGGAGATTGGCTAACATGATGCCACTGTACAAGAAAGGTGGTAAGGACAAGCCAGGGAACTATAGATCAGTGAGCCTGACGTCAGTGGTGGGCAAGTTGTTGGAAGGAATCCTGAGAGACAGGATGGACATGTATTTGAAAAGGCAAGGACTGATTAGGGATAGTCAACATGGCTTCTTGCATGAGAAATCATGTCTCACAAACTTGATTGAGTTTTCTGAAGTAACAAAGAGGATTGATGAGGGCAGAGTGGTAGACACGATCTATATGGACTTCAGTAAGGCATTTGACAGGTTCCCCATGGCAGACTGGATAGCAAAGTTAGATCTCATGGAATACAGGGAGACTAGCCATTTTGATACAGAACTGGTTCAAAGGTAGAAGACGGAGGGTAGTGGTGGAGGGTTGTTTTTCAGACTGAAGGCCTGTGACCAGTGGAGTGCCACAAGGATTGGTGCTGGGTCCACTACTTTTCATCATTTTTATAAATGATTTGGATATGAGCATAAGAGGTATAGTTAGTAAGTTTGCTGATGACAACAAAACTGGAGGTCATAGAGTCATACATACAGATGTATAGCACCGAAGCAGACCCTTTGGTCCAACAGGTGTAGTGGACAGCGAAGAAGGTTACCTCAGATTACAAGGCGATCTTGATCAGATGGGCCAAGGGGCTGAGAAGTGGCAGATGGAGTTTAATTTAGATAAATGAGAGGTGCTGAATTTTAGGAAAGCAAATCTTAGGAGGACTTATACACAATGGTAGGGAGCATCGGAGGCTGAGGGGGCGACCTTATAGAGATTTATAAAATTATATGGGGCATGGATAGGATAAATAGACAAAGTCTTTTCCCTGGGGTGCGCAAGTCCAGAACTAGAGGGCATAGGTTTAGAGTAAAAGGGGAAAGATATAAAATAGACCTAAGTGCAACTTTTCCATGCAAAGGGTGGTACGTGTATGGAATGAGCTGCCAGAGAAAGTGGTGGAGGCTAGTACAATAGCAACATTTAAAAGGCATCTAGATGGGTACATGAATAGGAAGAGTTTGGACGAATATGGGTCAGGTGCTGGCAGGAGGCACTACATTAGGTTGGGATATCTGGTTGACATGGACAAGTTGGACCAAAGGATCTATTTCTGTACTGGGTAAAAACAATGACTGCAGATGCTGGAAAGCAGATTCTGGATTAGTGGTGCTGGAAGGGTACAGCAGTTCAGGCAGCATCCAAGGAGCAGCGAAATCGATGTTTCAGGCAAAAGCCTTTCATCAGGAATAAAGGCAGAGAGCCTGAAGCATGGAGATGCTGGAAAGCAGATTCTGGATTAGTGGTGCTGGAAGGGCACAGCAGTTCAGGCAGCATCCAAGGCGCAGCGAAATCGATGTTTCAGGCAAAAGCCTTTCATCAGGAATAAAGGCAGAGAGCCTGAAGCATGGAGAGATATGCTAGAGGAGGGTGGGGATGGGGAGAAAGTAGCATAGAGTACAATAAGTGAGTGGGGGAGGGGATGAAGGTGATAGGTCAGGGAGAAGGTGGAGTGGATAGGTGGAAAAAGGAGATAGGCAGGTAGGAGAAGTCCGGACAAGTCATGGGGACAGTGCTGAGCTGGAAGTTTGGAACTAGGGTGAGGTGGGGGAAGGGGAAATGAGGAAACTGTTGAAGTCCACATTGATGCCCTGGGGTTGAAGTGTTCCGAGGCGGAAGATGAGGCGTTCTTCCTCCAGGCGTCTGGTGGTGAGGGAG
>NC_057739.1:34799333-34857060 GCF_004010195.1 Chiloscyllium plagiosum | reverse complement strand
AGTTGAGGGAGGAGGTGTGGGCGCAGGTTTTGCAGTTCCGGCGGTGGCAGGGGAAGGTGCCAGGGTGAGAGGGAGGGTGGGTTGTAGGGGGGCGTGGACCTGACCAGGTAGTCACGGAGGCGGAAAGGGGTGGGGAGGGAAATATATCCCTGGTGGTGGGGTCTTTTTGGAGGTGGCAGAAATGTCGGCAGATGATTTGGTTTATGCGAAGGTTGGTAGGGTGGAAGGTGAGCACCAGGGGCGTTCTGTCCTTGTTACGGTTGGAGGAGTGGGGTCTGAGGGGGGAGATGCGGGATGTGGACGAGATGCGTTGGAGAGCATCTTTAACCACGTGGGAAGGGAAATTGCGGTCTCTAAAGGAGGAGGCCATCTGGTGGACATCTCCATGACCATATTACTCCTTCCTTACGCTGGCTTGCGCGTCTTTCACACGCCCCCTCACACCTCCCCCTTTTGTTTCCCATCTCCGTGTCTCTCCCTTTTCTGCATCCTGACACCTTCCCCATCTTCGTAGCCGACTCCACCCCTCCCTCTCTCCCTTCCCACGTCCGTTGGGGGGTCTCCCATCCCTCGCTGCCTTCACCTCTCCTTCGAGCTCACCGGTCCCCGCCTCGCGCCCCCTGCTCCTTCCCACCGGAGCTCTGGGCCTACTGTGTCAGCCCGTCACCCCCGACCTCTGCCCGCCCCCATACCCTCCGGGAGGGGGAGGGGCAAAAACCGACCGCCGCCTTCCACCTGCCCGCGGCCCAACAGCCGCTCCTCGCCGGCCACACTGACTCACCATGTTGAGCTCCGACGCCGGCGACCCTCCCCTTCACTCCGCTCCGGTGGAAACTTTCGCCTCCAACTTTTCTATTTGCGTCCGACGCCGGAAGTGACACCGAAAAGTAAAAGGGGTGGGGCACTCCGCGCAAACTGGACGGCGGCCGTCGAGTGACAGTACGCACCGGATCGCCTTCAAAACCACCCTCCCCCAGCACACATAGTACTGTAGCTGCAAGGGCAGGTCAGAAGGTAGAAATACTGCACCAAATAATTCACCTCCTGACTGCCCCAATCCTGTGCACCATCTACAAGGCACAGGTCTAGGTTGAAACACTCCCAACCTGCCCGCGTGAGTGCACCTCGAACAATATTCGAGAAACTTAATACCATCACATCCACAAACATTCATTCCCTTCACCCCGACTCTCGGCAGCAAAGTATATAATCTACAATTTGTACTGAAGAAATTCTCCAAGATGCCTACAGCACCACCTTCCAAACCCACGACCACTACCAGCTCAAGGACAGGGACAGCAGAGACATAAGAACAGCACATTCTGCAAGTTCCCTACCAAGCCACTCACCATGCTGATGTGGGAATACATCACCATTCCTTCAGTATCACCAGTTCAAAATCCTGAAATTCTCTCCCTAATGGCATTGTGTGGTTACTAATAGCAATTGGTCTATGGGATCTAGCTCACCACCTTCTCAAAGACAACTAAAGTTGGACAATATGACAGCAGTGCCCACAACCCACAAATGAACGAAAACAAAGATAATCAGTTTTGGTAATGGTGACTGATGCATGCATATCAGACTGGGGTAACCTCCCTGCTTCTCTAAAGTAATGACATGAAATCTTCTTTGTAGAAACCAAACAGCCAATTGGTTATTGTTACTTCTGAAAGAGAACTGCTTTGGAGCTACCAAAGGCATAAACATTACTGCAAGGACCCCTAACGTTCCATCCAACTCAATTATTATTAGCTATTTTCTCCAAGTTGCTAGCTGAGAACTGCACTATTCATTCATGTTGTAGTAACCTCTACACTGGCGACATCAAATAATTATCGGATGATTGTCAAGCATTGAGATTTGGTCCACAACTATATTCTTGACTTGCATATGACTAGTCATAGAAATGTACAGCACAGAAACAGACCCTTCAGTCCAACTCCCGTTTTCCCAGCCCCCAACGCCTCATCTTCACCATGGATATCTAATCCCTCTACACCTCCATTTGACATGACCAGGGCCTCCAAGCCCTCCGTTTCTTCCTGTCCTGACGTCCCCAACAATACCCTTCCACTGGTATTCCCACATCAGCATGGTGAGTGGCTTGGTACGGAACTTGCAGAATGTGCTGTTCTTATGTCTCTGCTGTCCCTGTCCTTGAGCTGGTAGTGGTCGTGGGTTTGGAAGGTGGTGCTGTAGGCATCTTGGAGAATTTTTTCAGTACATTCGTTTGGCTGAACTTGTCCTCACACTTAACAATTTCTCCTTCGAATCCTCCCACTTCCTCCAGACCAAAGGGGTAGCCATGGGCCTCAGCTGTGCCTGTCTCTTTGTCGGCTACATAGAACAGTCCATCTTCCGTGGTTACACCGGCACCACTCACTATCTCTTCCTCCGCTACATTGATGACTGTATCGGTACCACCTCGTGCTCCCACAAGGCGGTTGAGCAGTTCATCAACTTCACCAACACATTCCACCCCGACCTTAAATTCACTTGGACCATCTCTGACACCTCCCTCCCCTTCTTGGACCTCTCCCTCTCCATTAATGACGACCAACTTAACATTGAAATTTTTACAAACCCTCCGACTCCCACAGCTACCTGGACTACACCTCTTCCCACCCTACCTCCTGCAAAAATACCATCTTGCATTTCCAATTCCTCCGTCTCCGCCGTATCTGCTCCCAGGAAGACCAGTTCCACCACAGAACACACCAGATGGCCTCCTTCTTTAAGGATCGCAATTTCTCTTCTCACGTGGTTGAAGATGCCCTCTCATTCACATCCCGCACCTCCACCCTCAAACCCCACCCCTCCAACCATAACAGGACAGAACCCCCCTGGTCCTCACTTTCCACCCCACCAACCTTCACATAAACTGCATCATCCGCCGACATTTCCACCACCTCCAAACGGACCCCGCCGCCAGAGATATATTTCCCTCCCACCCCTTTCCACAAAGACCATTCCCTCCATGACTACCTGGTCAAGTCTATGCCCCCCCAACACACCATCCTCCGATCCTGGCACCCTGCCCTGCCACCACAGGAATTGCAAAACCTGCACCCACAGCTCCTTCCTCACCACCAAGGCCCCAAAGAAGCCTTCCACATCCATCAAAGTTTCATCTGCACATCCAGCAATATCATTTATTGTATCCACTGCTCCCGATGCGGTCTCCTCTACGTTGGGGAGACTGGACGCCCCCTCGCAGAGCGCTTCAGGGAACATCTCCGGGCCACCCGCAACAATCAACCCCACCGCCCCGTGGCCCAACATTTCAACTCTCCCTCCCACTCTGCTGAGGACATGCAGGTCCTGGGCCTCCTCCACCATCGCTCCCTCATCCATTCACCTATTGTACTGTTTGCTACCTTTTCCCCAGCATCCCCCTCCCCACCCCTCCATTTATCTCTCCACCCTGGAGGCTGCCTGGCTCTATTCCTGATGAAGGGCTTTTGCCCAAAACGTCGATTTTCCTGCTACTTGGATGCTGCATGACCTGCTGTGTGTTTCCAGCACCACTCTGATCTAAACTCTGGTTTCCAGCATCTGCAGTCCTCAAGTTTGTCTATGCTGACCAGATATCCTAACCTAATCCAGTCCCATTTACCAGCACCTGGCCCAGATCCCTCTAAACTCTTCCAATTCATATAACCCTTTAAATGTTGTAATTGTACCAACCTCCACCACTTCCTCTGGCAGCTCATTCCATACACACGCCACCCTCTACATTAAAAAATGGCCCCATTTGTCCCTTTTAAACTTTTCCCATCAAACCATAAACCTATGCCCTCTCGTTCTGGACTTACCTCCTCGTACAATCCAGTCCATTTGGAATGGTGGTGAAATATTGGGTGAGCACTAAAGTAAGGATAATACTCTTATTAAATTGCCATTCCACAGCTGAAAATTAGACAGAGAAGAGGGAAATAGTTGAATTGAATTAGCTTTGTTGTCTTTACTGTGGTTCTGTAACAACCTGCAGATCATGTGCCTAACTACCAGCAATGCCAATGTGTGAAATCTGAGATTTGAGCTCTTCATTAATTGTGGTTTCAATCTGCAAAGATTCTTCTGCAAATTTATGCAGTTTTTCTCATGAAAGGAATTATTAGTATTCCAAACAGGCTTATTCTCGCAGAAAGTGCTGCTTTTTCCATCCTATTTTTGAGAACTGCATATCTCTTCCAGGCTAATCCATCTTACTTCAGGTATGGTGCCGAAAACTAAACACAGTTTGCAATTTTTGAGAAGATTTGTAGCTCAGGTTGAGATTCAGGTTGTAAGTTTGCTTGCTGAGCTGGCAGGTTTATTTTCAGACATTGTCACCATGCTAGGTAACATCATCAGTGAGCCTCCGGTGAAGCACTGGTGTACTGTCCGCTTTCTATTTGTGTGTCTTGGTCTCCACATAAGGTGGGTGATATCATTTCTGGTTCTTTTTCTCAGTTACAGTCCTTGCATCATATTTTGCAAATGACATTCGGAGATGACTACCAGACTACTCTGACCCCTTGGAATCATGGTAGCCCACAACCCTACCAACACACTGAAACAGCTACTGACCAACCTAAAGGACCCCATACCAACAACACAAACATCATTTACAAAACACTACATCGGACAGACAGAAGATTAGCCACCAGGATACATGAATACCAACTAGCCACCAAAAGACATGACCCACCCATATTAGTATCCTTAACATACATACAAAAAAGGACACCAAATCAACTGGGACAACACACCCATCCTAGAACAGGCTAAACAGAGACATGCATGGGAAATCCTAGAGGCCTGGCATTCAAACTGGAACTCCATCAATAAGCACATCGATTTGACCCCATTTACCAACTTCTGAGAAAAAGAACCGAAAATGATATAACCCACTTTATTTGGAGACCAAGACACAGAAACAGAAAGCGGGGCAAAATACCAGTGCTTCACCAGAGGCTCATTGCTGATGTTACCTAACATGGTGATGAAACGTCTGAAAACAAACCCGCCAGCTGAGCGAGCAAACTTACAACCCAAACAAACTAAATACAGTTGTCATGATGGACAGTGACAGGGAAGTACAGCTTTTCCGTTTTTGTATTCCAACTCCCCTTTTGGAGAGATCAGTATTCCACTAGATGTTTTGATTGTCCATGAACACAAATCACTAGAAACACTAGGTTTTAATGATTTGTATTAATGCCCTTCACTACTTCCGATCTCAAACTCTCAATATTTGCTCTTTTTGATTGGTACTTGTTAAGTCACTCGATTCAAGTAGGTTCCCCACAACTGTTGTTAAACTGACAGGTGTATGTCATTTGACCTCTTCTCTCCACCCCACCGACTTCAGTTCCTTCTAAATAATGGAGTGGTATCATGTTTAATCCATAGGAAGAACTTCCAGAACTTCATGCAAAAGGTGAAATAAGA
The DNA here is from genome assembly GCF_004010195.1 of Chiloscyllium plagiosum. Taxonomy (NCBI): domain Eukaryota; kingdom Metazoa; phylum Chordata; class Chondrichthyes; order Orectolobiformes; family Hemiscylliidae; genus Chiloscyllium; species Chiloscyllium plagiosum. The sequence goes on along the minus strand of NC_057739.1, from coordinate 34,851,621 downwards.
TTGGAACTCTCTTTTGCAAATGACAAGTGATGCTAGATCAACTGTTAATTTTAAAATTGATAGACATAAGTTTATTCACAAAGTATTAGGAACATGGACAACAACAGGTGTATAAATAAAAACCAATTTATACGTGTGTATAAATTTCAACAATCTCATTAAATAGCTGCAGAACAGGCTGAAAGAGCACAATAGCTTTTCTGTTCCTATATTGCCCAGGTAAATGCATTAGCTCTCTCATGTCAGCATCTTTGTCTGTATAAATAGGTTGTAGGTTCATATCCCACTCTTTGAATGCATAATATATAATGAAAGAGTAGCAAAGCTGTACAACACTCTGGGTGTTGCGTCTCAACTGTGCTGAACTAATGTGCTGGTGGCTTTTAATACGTGAAAATGTAGGAAATTCCATCCTAGCGCTCAAACACGAACAGGTTAACTGGTCATTCATCAAAGCTATTATACGTGGGACTGAGGACTGTATATGTAAGACAACTGCTCTATTTAGTCACTACATTCCAGTGTCATTCATTTTACAAAGCTCTTTTATACATTTGTAATGATTGCTAATTTTTTTGTTTTCAGATTTATACAAATCCTTGAGATTTCCCAAGTGAAATAAGAACCAGGACACAGTAGACCTTAATTGTATAATTATTATCATAATTATACAGAAATTAAGCTAAGTAGTTGAATAGAAACATACAAGTTTTATCTTAACATTCCAAGCAAATCTTCTTTCTTCCCACATAGCTTTAAAAGGAATCAGGGTGAACAACCTGAACACTATTATAAAATATATTGTAAACACTCAACAGGTCTGGCAGCATCTGTACCAGGAAACAAAGATAACATGAAAGATCTTTTGTCAGATCTAAACATTAACGTATTCTCTCTCCACAGATGCTGTCTGACCAACCAAGTATCTCCAGCTTTTGTTTTTATTTATATTTTGCTTTTCTATTATAAAAGACTTGAGCTAAGTTAAATTAAATTTTAAAAGTATTTACATAAACCAAACATTAACATTATAGGTAATAGAGACAAAGTGTGTTTGTATCACATTTCTCAGTATCATTTACGTTGTTCATGAACAGAGATTGATGATTTTTATTTTCATACAATTTCTGCAAATGTTCTGAAGTTTAACCTTCTCAACAATGAGCATTTGATACAAATTAGGGATAGGCTACAAATGCTGCCCATACCAGAAATGCCAACAATCGAAATTTTAAAAATCTACCGGTCATAGATGGTTGAATAATAAAAACATTAAAGTCTCAAGACACAACTAATGTGAGTGTCAACATTTTTGCATTGTCAGTGTGTCATTCAAAGCAGTCGCTTCAGCATCCAAGACAATCATGTTATGTGGGGTCGATTTTCAACTGGTTTCTCTGACTGACTCTGAAATGAGGTTCCAATCATTTCTTCCAATTCATCTATTTTCTCAATTTCATCTTTCTCATCATCGTCGTCATCATCATCATCAAAAATATCACTTAATTTGAACTCATGCTGTAGTGACTGATAAGAATCACTAGAAACATTAAAATTGCATTGGTCTTCCTTTTTCTTTATTATTTCTTCCAATTTTGGAACTATTTGATCATGCAAAAAGTCCACAATTCCTATAAAATTTCAAAAAGTTAAAATCAACTTTTACTACTTGGCATTACTATAGCTTTCTAAAATTATAAATAAGCCTCAATTTAATATTCATGAACAAAATCTCAGTTGTAATCTTTCACGAAATAAATATTGGATTAACAATATTAAGGATTCAAATTCATGGCAAATCAATGATCTATTTTGTACACTAAATGAACATAATGATTCGAAATATCGAGACATTTAAAGGCACATTAGAACCTGGATGCGGATTCTGCTTGAGACCATATGGTCGAGTAAGTTTCTAACTACTTTGCATTTCCACGCATAATTTATTTGTTGATACAGTATCAGTGAACATGTCCATGAATAAAAGGTGAAGTGAAAGTGACAGCCGTTGATATCAAGGTAATGTTTGACTGATTGCAGCATCAATGACACCTATAAAAACTAAAATCAAGGGAATTAGGACAAACTCCGCTGGTTACAGCGATATCTGGCACAAAGAAAGATGGTGGTTGTGGGACTGGAGGTCAATCACCTCAGTTCCAGGGTTTATCTGCAGGGAATCATTGGAGTAATGTCCATGGCCCAACCGTCTTCAGCTGCTTAAGCTTCCCTTCAACAAAAAGTGGAAATGTTCGCCAAAGATTGCACAATGTTCAGCACCATTCACAGACTGCTTCAGTATCTGAGGAATCATGTTGAAATGCAACAAGACCTGAACAATATCCAGACTTCGGCTGACAAGTGGCAATAACACCTGCACCACATAAATGCCAGGCAATAACCATTTCCAATAAACAGACAATCTAACCACTGCCCCTTGGCATTCAATGGCATTACCATCACTGAAGCCCCCACGATCAACATTCTGGACAAAGTTAAAAATTACATGACACCAGGTTACAGTCCGTTCAGGTTTATTTGGAAGTACAAGCTTTCAGAGCGCTGCTCCTTTGTCAGGTAGCTAGTAGGGCAGGATCATAGGACACAGAGTTTATAGTAAAAGATCAAAACATCATACAACTAATGCAATGTATTGAACAAACCTAGATTGCTGTTAAGATTAGATTAGATTAGATTAGATTAGATTAGATTAGATTACAGTGTGGAAACAGGCCCTTCGGCCCAACAAGTCCACACCGACCCGCCGAAGCGAAACCCACCCATACCCCTACATTTACCCCTTACCTAACACTACGGGCAATTTAGTATGGCCAATTCACCTAACCTGCACATCTTTGGACTGTGGGAGGAAACCGGAGCACCCGGAGGAAACCCACGCAGACACGGGGAGAACGTGCAAACTCCACACAGTCAGTCGCCTGAGTCGGGAATTGAACCCGGGTCTCTGGCGCTGCGAGGCAGCAGTGCTAACCACTGTGCCACCGTGCCGCCCACAAGCCTGTAATCCATTAAGTCTTTAATGGATTACAGGCTTCGGTTCATCAATATGTAAACCCTAGAACTTCTTTCAAGTCACATTCCCGCGATAACTTAAGGTTTTATACAAGAAAGATGACATCTCAGCTCATACAATGCATTAAAGGTGTGAGGTTAGACTCTGTCTGTATTCCAACCTTGAGTCAGACCGGTTCTATTTCCAAAGTAGGAATTTATAAATACAAATTTGCAAATGTAAAGTCACCCCATAGTCTTGTGTGTATGTTCATGCGTGTGAGGGAGTGAGAGCGCGCGCGCGTGTGTGTGTGTGTACGGTGGACAGAGGGAGCAGTCGTGTGCATCTGTGTGAGCGCGCGAGTGTGACAGAGTATATGCCTGAGAGGGGGTGTGCGTCAGTGAGAGCGTGTGTGTGTGTGTCTGTGTGTTTAAGAGAGAGGATCTGTGTGAGTGTGATCGTGTGTAAAAGCGTGTGCAGTGTAGTGGGTCCTAATTGAGGCCATCCTCATGGGTGTCTTTACTCAGCGACTCTGTTGTTGCATATCCCAAAGTTCATCTTGGAGGATGGTCACCTGAAGATCAGATGCCAAATGTCTTTGACTGCTGAAGTGTTCCCCAACTGGGAGGGAATACTTTTTTTTGTGCGGGGTCTATTCATCCACTGTCATAGTGTCTGCTTGGTCTTGCCAACGTACCATGCCTTGGGGCATCCTTGCCTGCAGCGTATGAGGTAGACAACATTGGCAGAGTCACATGGGTACCTGCCACGCACATGGTGGGTGGTGTCCCCACGTATCATGGTAGTTTTAATTTCGACATTCTGACGAAATGCAGTGGTTGGCATGACAGGATGGTATGGTATTATGGTTGATGTTGTCCTGAAGGCTGGGCAGTTTGCTGCAAACAATGGTCTGTTCAAGGTTTGGCGTTGGTTTAAATGCAAGAAGTGGAGGCGTAGGGGAGATCTTGACGAGGTGCTCATCCTCATCAATCATGTGTTTCAGGCTGCAAAGAGGTAGTTTCTCTGTTCTCAGGAAGCATTGGACAACAAAGGTACCCTATCAGTCATATCCCATGTCTGTTTCCTGAGGAGTTCATTGTGGTTTCTCGATTAATGAGTTGACCATCGTATTCTGTTCTTCCGAGGGCATCCTTCAGCACCTTCAGGCGCCCTTTGCATTCTTCCTTATCTGAACAGATCCTGTGTATGCACAGGGCTTGTCCGTAGGGGATGTCTGTTTTAATATGTTTAGAGTATAACCTTGTGAAGTGCAGCATTCTGAGGTTATCCTTGGGCTTGCAATACAGTGAGGTACTTAGGTACCTATCCTTCATGGAGATGTATGTATCTAAGAATGAAACTGATTCTGAAGAGCAGTGCATGGTAAGTCTGATAGTGGGATGAAACTTGTTGATATCATTGTGTACTTGTTTCAGTGACTCCTCGCCATGGATCCAGAGGAAGAAAATGTCGTAAATATATCTGGTGTATAGTGTTGGCTGGAGGTCCTGTGCAGCTAAGTATTCTTGTTTGGACTTGTGCATGAAAAATTTGGCATATTTGGGCACACAATCTGTAGGCAGTCAGTCCATGTGATATTTTATAATTTCCTACTTTGGAAACAGAACTGGTCTAACTCAAGGTTGGGATGCAGACAGACTAACCGTACACCTTTAATGTGTTGCCTGAGCTGAGATGTCACTTTTTTAAAACATAAAACCTTAAGTTATATCAGGAACGCGAGTTGAAAGAAGTTCTGGGATTTACATATTCATAAATCAAAACCTGCAACCCATTCGAAGTGATTAAAGACTTAACAGCAATCTTGGTTTGTTCAAAACATAGCATCAGTTGTATGACACTTTGATCTTTTACTATAAATTCTGCTTCCTATGATCGTGCTCCACTAGCTACGTGATGAAGGAGCAGCGCTCCAAAAGCTTGTACTTCCAAACAAACCTGTTGGACTATAACCTAGTGTCGTGTGATTTTTAACTTTGTTCACCCCATTCTAACACTGCCAGCCCCACATCATAATATTCTGGGAGTTATTTTTGAACAGAAACTAAACCGGACACACCATATCAATACTATGGCCGCAACAGCAGGTCAGAGTTAGGAATACTGCAGAAAGTAATTTACTCCTGACTCCCTAACACCGCTCCACCCTCCTCTCTGACCTATCACCTTCATCCCCACATTGTACTCTCGGTTACCTTCTCCCCACCCCCACCCCTCTTCCATTTATCTCTCCACCCCGGAGGATACCTGCCTTCATTCCTGTTGAACGGGCTTTTGCCCGAAACGTCGATTTTCATGTTCCTCGGATGCTGCCTCACCTGCTGTGCTTTTAAAGCACTATTCTAATCTAGCCCCTTTTGCCTCCCCAACACCTGTTCATCATCTACAAGGCACAAGTCAGGTGTGTGATGGAATACTCTCCACTTGACTGGATGGGTGCAGCTCCAACAACACTGATTCAGGATAAAGCAGCCCATTTGATTAGCAGTGCACCCATTCCCTTTATGACTGATGCTCAGTATCAGCAGTATATACTATCTACAGGATGCACTACAAAGATTTGCCAAAGTTCTTTCGGCAGCACCTACCAAGGCCACAACCACTTCTATCTGGAAGGACGGGTTGGTAGATACATGGGAACATCACCATCTTTACCACCTCCAAACCCTTCCACTCATTATCCTGACTTGGAAAAGTATTGCTGCCCCTTCATTATCACTGGGTCAAAATTCTAGAATGCCCTCCCTAATGGCATTATAGGTCTATATGCAATGGTTCAAAAATGTGGCTCATCACCATCTTCTCAAGGGCGACTAGAGTTGTGCAATAACTGCTGGCACAGCCAGCAACATCCATGTTCCATGAGAATTAAAAAAAAGCCAAAGCTTACAGGAGAGCAATAAGAGTAAGGATAATGACTCCCACATTTACCAGTTATATATATTAAAAATTTTGAATCCAACAATATAAAGAGCAGTTTCAAACTATAAGTCTTAGATTTCAGTGTAGTTTCAGAGAAGCCAGACGTGTTTTATTTAATAACTGCTGGCACAGCCAACAACATCCATGTTCCAGGAGAATTAAAAAAAAGCCAAAGCTTACAGGAGAGCAATAAGAGTAAGGATAATGACTCCCACGTTTACCAGTTATATATATTAAAAATTTTGAATCCAACAATATAAAGAGCAGTTTCAAACTATAAGTCTTAGATTTCAGTGTAGTTTCAGAGAAGCCAGACGTGTTTTATTTACTGAACAGAATAAAATGCAGGGTTCCAAAATTCAGAAACTAACATAAAACTTTCCGGGGTTGCTTCTGTTGATTTGCTGTACAATCATGCATCTTAGTGCACAAAGATTCTAAGCATTGAAGCCTTTGCTAAAGGAGTCAGTTTTCCTCCCCAGTACACATACATATACTATGATCAAAATTTTGTCATCAATGGCAATTTGATGACGCTTGCTGTTCACACTTAAATTTGTGATCCGTTCTTATTTATAGGCAACTTGCAGTAATTACAGCATTTTTGTGCAGAGATTCACAAGAACCTTGTAACTGAGAGATCGGGAAAGCAATAGTATCTCTTCAGATTGTAAAATTTTATTGAGACATTCAAAATCTAAACCAAGAAGTTCAAATTGGGATACTTAATTTAATAGAAAATCAATTTAGAAAGAAGAATGAAAGAAAGATGGTGTTTTTTTTAACATGTCCCAATAATTAAAATCTAAAGGAATGAGACATTTTGTACAAGTAATTCTCCAGTTTGGTCGGCAATTAAGTCTTGTACGGCATTGTACATTGTACGGCAACATTGTTTGGTCGCAATTAAGTCTTATCATATTGTCAATGAATTGAATGAACAAAGCCCAAGTTCTCCTGCTGTTTAGTGGCTACCAAGCGGTTAAGTACCAAAACGTCTCATGTTTTGGTGCATTAGTCAGGGGTAAATGTAGCGAAATGAGTCTGGGTAGGTTACTCTTTGGAGGGTCAATGTGGACTTGTTGTGCTGAAGGGCCTGTTTCCACACCGTAGGGAATCTAATTTAATAAGAGTGAAACACTAGCATAGTGAAGTTTTCGGCAAAGTAGTAAAACCTGGCTAACAATTTCCTGATTTATTAAGTACTGTTAGTGGAATTTGCTGTTTCATTTACTTATTAACACGATAAGCAGAGGCAGCTTCACCTACCATTAATACTGTAAAAGCCACTGCAAGTTTATGTTAATTTTCCTAAAAGGCATCTGCTTGGATTCTAACTCAGAACAAGGTTTGGTTGACTGTCAATAAAGATCCATTAGTATTTAATATAAAAACTAATTACAGAGCTTATGCCAGTTGGCTTTCTAGGATGAGTGTCAACATCACAAATGTCAGGTCATGCATTGAGATAGTGGCACAATAGCTTTGTCTGAAAGTCAAATGGTGTCAACAACTATGGAGTCAAAGACTAAAGTACTGTTTTGCCTTCTGATGGTATTAGAATTGCCATCTCAAATGCTGCAATTTGAGTGAGTTTATTTCATGGTACATTATTCTTGTATACAGTACTTTATACAGAGCAAATAAATACCAAAATGGCACATTATCTTGCACTATGAATTTAGAGGCTTAATTAAACTTTTTAGTTATCTTGATTAAAATATCACACCAGATACAAAAATGTAAAGGCTACAAGGAAGCACTACAACTTAAAAACAAATACCAGTGTAAAAATAGGATTACAGAATATTAGAGACTACTACAGGATATTGTTCACAAACGTTCAGCATGAAAAGCCACACAGGTAATAGCTGTTACAGTTTTTCTCCTGCTCAAATGTAATGAAGTTCCTGAGGATACTATGTCTATGGTACCCACTTCATAATGATACATGATCATTTTAATTACAGACTTAAATGAACTAGTCAGTATAACTCTTGGTAAAGTTTCAGAACCAACTGGAAAAAAAAATTAAGATTGAAAATTCTGTTTTCCAACAGGATCTCCAATTCCACATTATGAAATTATGGAGACATTTTTCTGATAAATTAAAGCCAATGGATCAAAAGTAAATTTGTATCTTAAACCGTAAAGCAAATTCTTAAAGTCAAAAGGTTATGCTTTCAGTGCATTGGAGATACAATATGTGATCTAATAAGTGAATCAACACCAGCAATAATAGAAATACAGCAACAGCCATTTCCAATTCTAGAAGCAATTATGCCAAGGTCAATTGTGCCATCCACCTGGCTGCCTTATTTCAGAGAGCAAATAACAAGAATGACTGGAAAATAAAGTTGATGCTTTCAACTGCTCTTTTCATTAACAAGGTGAACATTTTCTGTTGTCATCAATATAAAACAATCATCAGTAAACTATTCAGTCACTGAATTTAGATACTAACCTCCAAAGGATTTTTTGGGCCAATCAGGTACATAACGAACTTTCAATTTATAAAACATCTTTTGAACGAATAAAGGAGGAACGTCTCTAGAAAAAAATAAGCAACATAATTGTACAATTAAATCTTAATTATGGTAATCATCCTGTAAAAAGCAAATAAAATCACATTAACCTTGTTGAAAAATTGTATTTTATTTCAAATTCCATTGTGAAATTCAAGCTAGAAAATTGAGAATAGAAATAACTGCAACAGACAGTAAATTCATACTTTCAATGCTACACAAAATTCTTCAGTCAGTAATGAAATGCTGTATTACATATCTGACCCATAGATTAAGTTTACCGGTATCAATCAAACAATAGGATGACAATTGAATGAGAATTAAGCATTACAATAATTAGCTCATCACTGAGGGCTACAACAGTTGCATTCCACCACGTAAATAGGCATCCAGAAATAATAACAGAGTAATCCAACGTTACAAATAACAATACCAGCATCAAAATCTTAAAGTGGTATCAACAAGAGTCTCAAGTGAGATGATATAAAACTAATATCATAAACTGTAGATTAAAATGAAACGCATACACCTATCCCCCAATCTCCCGGCCAAAGATTATTTTCGAATGGCATCACCAGACCAAATATCATCCCACATACACTCTGCAATTATTGCCGTTAGCTTGTAGGCTGCAAAGCCAATTGTGTCCACTAGACCTATTGTCTTTATGTTACTGCACTATAAATATGAAAATTATAGTGTTATTTACCCAACAGCACTACAAAGATCCTCCCAGTCGACATCACCAACATCATCAATGTTCAACAGGTACAACCTGTTATGAAAATAAAGCAGGTAAGGTTCTTGCTACAGTTTCCATTAACAAACCTTTTGACAAATCTCTAAAGGAAAGTTGGACTGGATCCAATTTCATCAATGATTATGAATTTACATTGTTAAAAACCCAATTACACCTCATTCAACAGGTGAAAAACTTTTCTAAGGTTTTTATTGTTTGGCTAATAACGTAAAGAGGAAGCTCTTGCCAGTTTAGTCATTTTTCTTTTTTGCTATCCGTATGGTGAATTCAACAATACACCTGTACATCGACACCAACTTTGCAATTTCCACATTTAACTGGGAATATGTACACTTTAAAAATTACTAAACAAAATCGCTAGAATTCAAAATTAAGATATAAACCCAATGAACACTTAGCAGGTATGGCAGCATCTGTGACAAGAAAACAAAACTGATTTCAATTTTCAAGTCTAATCAGAATTGGAAAATGTTGAAACGTAACAGGTTTTAAATACATTTTCATTTATCAAACTTCCGCTCTCACCTCCTTCCATATCTCTAAGAACCATAAAAGAGTTCCGCAAGTTCTCAGCCATGGTTTCGCTCAAAGCCTGAGTCAGACAGTCACATGTTCAAGTCCCATGCCAAGACTTCAGCAAAATAATCAAGGTAAACACTTCAGTCAGTACTGAGGAAATGCAGCTAGGTGAAGTATTAAACCAAAATATATCCTCTTACTTGGGTACACTGGGGGCATGTTAACTCTACATCTCTCATCACAGATCCTGTGTGACCTGCGAAGTAACTTTAGTTTTAAGTCCAGCAACTGCTGACAATTTCAGAGGAGTAACAAGAGCAAAAAAAACAGAGTTTAGACAACATTAATGCTGCAAAATTATAATATGAGAACACCTTAATTTATACTACTAGATGGCCTGCACTGTATACAACCAGCCCCATGCTGCTGTTTTTAGTAAAGAGCTTTTAGTAAAGAGTTTTTATTAATTACCCTGCAATTTATTTTTAACCAGCTGTTTAACTCAGCAATTAAATGTCCCATCTTATCATATGGCTGCTTTCATCAGACGCTTCTAAGTCAACAGTTACTTTATATTATTTTGTTGCCTCATATTAGTCCCTGCATACATTTTACCTTTTGATGAGATTAATTCTTGACTGGTGATGGTGAAATCGAATAGGTCTCACTCCTCCAGACATTTTTGTAGTCAGAATGTTCATCCTTTCAGAGAATAAAAATAAAATTAAAAATTTTGCATTCATGTTGATATTTTAAAAGGCACAGTGGTCAGCAGTGCCAGGGACCGGGTTCGATTCCATCTGTGGGTGAGTGTGGAGTTAGTGTGTTCTCCACGTGTCTGCATGAGTTTCTGCAATGTAACCATATTGCATCAAGGAATTTAATTCCAGCTATAAATAGCTGTTTTTAGTTGCGTACCTTGGTGAACCAGCGTATCAAATTAAAATGCACCAATCTGTTACAGAATTGTGTGCAGAATCTAGGCACCCTCTCATATTCTAGATTCTCTCTGAAATGCTGACATAGCTTTCTTCCTTTCTTTCAATCTCAGTACTTCATTATGAGTGTTGGATTACCGTATCTGTACTAGTCTTAACTCCACATATTTGTTTAGTGGTTCAGTCTTTAAACAGTTTAGAAATGATTTCCAAAACATTTGGAATAGAGGTGAGAAAAAATCTTGTTCAGTAATTTCTATAACAGTGACCCAAAGATTTCAGGTATTTGACAGTTTTAAGGTCTACACAATGCAGGATTGCATTGAAATTGTTTAACATTGGTAATTATTCTGAACAGTAAATCATCTTGTTACTGTTCAATGTCAATCACAGAGTAGAGAAAACAACTGCAGATGCTGGAATCCAAAGGAGACAGGCAGAAGTCTGGAAGAACACAGCAAGCCAGACACTATCAGGAGGTGCAGAAGTCAACGTTTTGGGTGTAACCCTTCTCCAAGACTGGGAGTGGGAGTGGGGAGAGCTGCAGATAAAGGGGGAGGCGGGGCAGGGTGGTGAAGTGGGGATAGGTGAAGTTAGGCAGAAGATGCAATCTGGTTAGTCAATGGGAGAAATGAATCCGGTTGGTGGAAGGGAGGAGGAAAGAATGAAGAGAGTCGGAAGGTGGGGAAGGAGGTTATTTGAAATTGGAGAACACAATGTGGAGTCCTCCAGGCTGAAGGGTGCCCAGTCAAAAGATAAGGCACCCTCTGCTGTTCCTCCAAAAGGCGCTGTGGTCTGTTTTGGCAATGGAGAAGGCCAAGGATGGTCATGTCAGAAAGGGAGTGGTTGGGGGAATTGAAATGAACGGTGACTGGGAGGTCTGGTCGGTCCTGCCAATCACTGAGAGTAAGCATGCAAGTGCAGCAGGCAGCAAAGGGGGCAAATGGTACGTTGGCCTTCATAGGGAGAGGATTCGAGCACAGGAGCAGGGATGTCTTGCAGCAATTGTACAGGGCCTTGAGGAGGCCAACCTAGAGTATCACGTGCAGTTTTGGATTCCTTATTTGAGGAAGGATATTTTACCTACAGAAGGACAGTAACAAAGTTTTACCAGACAGATTTCTGGAATGGTAGAACTGACGTATGGAGAGAGACTAGATTATTTTGGACTATATTTACTAGGAGTTTAGAAGAACGGGGGAAACTGTCATAAAACCAATAAAATTTTAACAGGACAAGACAGAGTAAACGCCAGAAGTATCACACTGATGACCCAGGAGACCAGAACCAGCAGTTAGTCTAAATATACAGGGTAGGCCACTTAGGATTTAGATGAGAAGAAATTTCATCATCAAGAGTGGTGAGCTTGTTCAATTGACTGTCACAAAAAGCAGTTGAGGCCAAGTTATCGCATGTTTTGAAGAATGAGTTAGATACAGATTTTAGAGCCAAAAGGGAGAAAGAGGCAACAGGATATTGAGTTGGTTGATCAGCCTTGGTCATACTGAATGGCAAAACGAACTCAAAGGTCTGAATGGCCTACTCCTGCTCTTTAATATGTTTCAAAATTACCAAAGTTCAACCAGTAAAAATTGGTCAGCGTAGCTAACCATGTGCGATTATGTGAAAATATGGTAATGAAACAAGTTTTAAGTATGTCAACTCTGTTGTGACCAAAACACAATATAATTAACTAAAACAGCAAATTAAGGCAAACCTGATAACAATTATGGCCATAGACCAAAATCTACAGAAATACAGACAATTTTCAAATTCACCTCGTATTTTATGCTCATTGCTTAATTGGAAAGAAACTTCTTGTAACTTCAAACCTTCACTAACAATCAGAAATATTAGCTCACCATTTCTGCCTACACTGCGTCCAGTTTCTGTGCTCCATTTTGTCTGCAACTGCAAACCAAGGAATTTCCCTGTATAGCTTTTCACGCAGAATTGAAATAAATGCATTGGAATTTGGAACTGTACTCATTGGACTATAGGGTGCCTCTTGTATCTTTTTTCTCATTAGCTGCTCCATTATGTTCATTAACGCCCTCTCCTCCTCCTTGCTCCAAGGTCCAATTTTCAAAGCTGTTTAAAAAAGAAAACCTATTTAAGAAATTTACATTTTTGACCAAAACAGGTTGATCCAATAAGAAACTAAATGATTAGAGTTTCAATTTATAAAATACAATGTTGCTCAGTAGTTACTTTGCTGAATTTGTTGATATAACTAATACATTTACATAAAAGTTAAATAAGCAATTTGGTTTTTAAAAAATATTTTTAAACAAAGAAATCTTGTATTTATGTAGTACCTTTAACACAGTAAGACTTTGTAAGGCACTTTAAAGGTGAGGTGAGAATAAGTGCCCTTTACAGCAAGGCAGCATTTGACCAACTGTGATATCAAGGAGCCCTATTGGAACTGGATTCAATGAGAATTGGAGCAAATTTCTCCACTGGTTGGGGTCATGCCTAGCACAAAAGTTGATAGTTGTGGTTGTTGGAGGTCAATCATCTCAGCCCCAGGACATCTCTGCCGAAGTTCCTCTTTTTCATCAATTTCATTAAATCCTCCATCGTAAAGTCAGAAGTGGGGATGCTCACTAATGATTGCACAATGTTTAGCACCATTTGCGACTCTTCAGATACTGAAGCAATTTACATCTGCATAAAGCAAGACCTGCACAGCATCAATGCTTAGACCGTTAATTGGCAAATAATACTTGTCCCACACAAATACCAGGCAATGACCATCTCCAACAAGAGTGAATCTAACCATCGCTATGAGCATTCAATGGCAATACCATCACTGAATTTCCCGCTATCACAATCTTGGGTGCTACCATTAACTAGAAATTTAAATGAACCAGCCATATACATACCATGGCTACAAGATCAGGTCAGCAACTAAATTATTCTTTGGCAAGCAATTCACCTCCAGATGCAAATCTGGAGTATAATGGAATAGTCTCCAATTGTCTGGATGGATATAAACTCCAACAACAGTGAAGAAACTTGACACAATGCAGAACATAGCACACTGCTTGATTGGCACCCCACCTTCTATGAACATTAATTCCCTTCACACTTAATGCAGAGCGGCAGCAATACAGTCACTCACCAAGACTTCTTTGATAGTACCTTCAATTATGCAATCTCTGCCATCTAGAAGGGTCACATATGCATGGGAACACCACCAGCTACAAGTTCCTTGCCATGCTGAATATCATCCTGACTTGGAACTCTATCAATTCCTTTCCAACAACTGGTTAAAATTCTGCCTTCCTAAACATGGATGTTCCTATACCTCAAGGACTGTATCAGTTGTACAGGTCAGTTCACAACCACCTTCTCAAGGGCTATTAGCAACAGAAAATAAATGCTGGTCCAACCAGGAATGTTTAACATCACAAAAAGGAAGAAAAATTAAAACAAAAGTTCATATTGAGCCACATTAGGACCTATTAGGTAAATCAAAATCTTGGATCAATGAGTTTTTAAGTAGTATTTTATAAAGAGGTACACAGACAAATCAGTTTCGGGTGGAAATTCGAGAGTCTCAGGCCTTTGCAGCTGTAGACGTGAATGGGATTAAAATTCAGATGCTTAAGAGGCAGCACAGATATCTCAAGTGGATTGTAGGGCTGGAACAGATTATACAGACAGGCGAGGGGAGACATTTGAATGACTTTTACACCAGGATGAAAATTTTAAAAATTTGAGGTGATGCTTTAAGGTCAACACAATGTAGTTTGGCAGAAACTGGGGACAGAGAGATCTTTTCAGGATGGCAGCCGGTGACTAGTGGAGTTCCGCAGGGGTCAGTGCTGGGTTCCACAACTATGCATGTTATACATTAATGATCTGGAAGAAGGGACTAAGCGCATTGTTGCTAAATTTGCAAATGACACAAAGATAGGTGGACAGGCAGGTAGCATTGAGGAAGCAGAGAGGCTGCATAAGAACATGGACAGATTAGGACATGGGCGAAGAAGCAGATGAAATACAATCTGGGAAAGTGTGAGGTTATGCCCAGATTAGTTAAAGCATAGTCTGTTTACTAACTGGGGAAAGGCTTTGGAAATCAGAAGCACAAAGGGCTTTGACGGTCTGGTTGAGGGATAAATATTGGTCAGGACACTACATGAAACCACTCTTGTGGTGAGGTATCAACAATGCAGACTGTGGTGGAGTTATGAATGGCAGACAGCAACTTCAGGATTTCTCCATTAATCTGTGTTTGCGCTAAAGTTCCAATTAGATTTGCAGGAGAATTGACAGTGAATTCTTGCCCTTCTATGAATAATGCCGTGGGTTCTTTTGTGTCCCCCTGTGCTTAGTTTAATGCTTTATGTTTAAAAAGAACCAGACAATAAAACATTATGACAGACATACAGTGAAATGTCAACTGAGATTATTTGTCTATATCCATGACCTTTTGATTCATAGATCAGAGTGGTACCATGAGAAAAGATTAATATGCATTTAATTATTTCAACCTACTAGTCTTTGAAACACTTACATTTGGAAAACATGATGGCCTAGAATTTGCTGAAGATTTTGAATACAAACTGTTAGTAAGTTGTTCACTGTCAATTCCCCTCCAAATCTAATTGGAACTTCAGGATTTAGTGCAAGCACAGATTAACGGAGAAATCCTGAAATTGTTATTAGTTGTTCATGACTCCATCACAGTCTGTGTTGTTGGTACCTCACCACATTAAGAGCCAGTGTCACTGAAATTAGTTGATAGAATACTTTAGCACAGAACAGGCCCTTCGGCCCACGATGTTGTGCCAAACATTTGTCCTAGCTTAAGTACCCATCCATGTACCTATCCAATTGCCGCTTAAAGGTCACCAAAGATTCTGACTCTACCACTCCCACAGGCAGCGCATTCCATGCCCCCACCACTCTCTGGGTAAAGAACCCACTCCTGACATCTCCCCTCTACCTTCCACCCTTCACCTTAAATTTATGTCCCCTTGTAACACTCTGTTGCACCCGAGTGTTGTCACTGCAACACTCTGCTGATGCGGTGACAAGGTTTCATTTTATCTTTTAACTTTTTAATTTTTTAGTGAAGAAGAGATTTTAACGGTGACCTCAGCAATAATGACTGCTGAACCATGGAGTTGACTGTGAAATATTTTTAATAAATGTAATTAACCTTAATAGTGATATATAACAGACTCTACAATATAAAATAATAATTTAAAAACAATTATTACATAGTTTCACAATATTTCAGCTTCCATCTTCACTCCAGGTGTAATTACCAATACTTATTTTGCTATTTTTTTCAATAAAGTGGTTTCACTTTAGTGTTCATCATTTCCCCGTTGGCTTTTTGAGGGAATTCTTTAATGTGAATGGCTGCCTTAAAAATCTTTGGTAACATCACTGCAGCTTCTTGCTGGGAATCATAGATACAGAAAATAGGAACAGGAATAAGCCACACAGCCTTTTGAGCATGCTGCACCATTCAATATGATTAAGGCTAATCATCCAACTCAATACCCTATTCTCTTTCCAGACCGTTTGATCCCTTTAGCCCTCAAAACAATATCTAACTCCTTGAAAATGTTCAACAATTTGCCCTCAACTGATATCTGTAACAGAAACGTCCACAGGCTCACCAGTTTCTGGGTGAAGAAATTTCCTCTCATCTCAGTCATAAATGGTCTACTCACCTATTTAGACTGTGACTCCTGGTTCTGGACTCCCCAACCATTGGGAACATATTACCTCCATTTACCCTGCCTAGCCCTGTAGAATTTTACAGTTTTCTATGAGATCCCTTCTCATTCTTCCAAACTCCAGTGAATATAGTCCTAACCAATCCAGTCTGCCTTCATATGTCAGTCCTGTTATCCCAGGAATCAGTCTGGTAAATTGTTGTACTCCCTCCAAAGCCAGAATATTCTTCCTCAGGTAAGGAGATTGAAACTCCAGATACAGTCTCACCAAGGCCCTGTACAGTTGTAGCAAACTATCCCTGCTCAAATATGCAAGCGTTTTTGTTATGAAGACCAACATGCCATTTGCCTTCTTCAGTACCTGCTGAACATACATACTTACTTTCACTGATGGGTGTACAAGGACAGCCAGATCTCATTACACCTTCCCCTTTCCCAATGCATCAGACAATAATATGCCTTCCTGTTTTGATACCAAAATGGATAATCTCATACTAATCTACATTATACTTCATCTACAATACATTTGCCCACTCAACTTCTTCAAATCACGCTGAAGCACCTTTGAATCCTCACTACAGTTTAATGCAGGGGAAGAGTTTCCTGCCATAGGGTTTGTTAGATCTCTGAGCAAGGCTATTTCAAGGAGGCAGTTTAAGTCATCTGGATTTTTTGTCATCTTTTAGATTAACCAGAATTACCCAACTACACTGAACAATAAAATATTTCTACATATATTGTATTCCTATTAATTACTAGGTTATTGTAGATATCCAACAGAGATAGTGACTACACTTCCACAGAACTTCACAATAGGAAGAAAATGCATGTTTTATTAATCCAACTTACAATTTTTCATTGTTTTTGCTCGGCATATAACAGATCCATCAGAACGTTCCATGAATTGTGCAATTTTCTTCCAGTGATTTCCATACTGCATTTGCAAACGTTGCAATTTGTTCAGTTCTTCTTTGGAGTACCTAATAACAACACATCTATAGTTAATCTCAGAACACTAAGTACAAAAATAAGAACAAATAAAATTAAGTAGTGCCAGGAACTATAGTGTCAGCTATGACTATAACTATAACCCAGCAAGATTGTAATCTGATGTTAAATGACTGGACACAAATTCATAAGTATAAATCCTGGCCGGAACCAGCATATATTTAGGGAATGCTGCAAAAAAGTGCTTTTCCTATGGGAAGGATTTAAAACAAAAAATACTCTCAGATCAAGGAACAGTCTGCACTAATAAACCAACGCAATTTTATCAGTTTCATCTACGTTTAAAAAGAAAGGCTTGAATTTTGACATCTACCAACAGAAGGGGCAATAAGATCTCATGAGTCAAAGAGATAAGTCAAAAGAAAAATCAAAGAGAAAAGTAGAGAAATGGTGAGGTTTAGGGATAAATTGCAGCATCTAGGGCCATGGCAGCAGAATGCCACCTATGGTGGAGGGATTGAAAGCAGGGATGTTCAAAAGACCAGAATTGGAGAAGTGTGGAGATCTAGGAAGGTTGTGGAGCAGTTCAGTGCAGATTGCTGGTCAGTGGTAATGTATCATTAATTATGCATTATATCTGCTAGAAAATGCAGAAGCATAACCTGGAGCATCCTTCAACTCATATTCCCTGTGAAAAAGCATCTGATCTTGACACAAAATTTTCCAGAAGGAACTTGCTTTTTTGTAGCACAATTTGAGGTTCGGCATTGGCTCAGCTGATGAATGCAATACATAATTGAGCTAAACAAACAAGGGTTTATTTCCAGTTTGTGCCACGTTGTTAGTCTCGAACTTGGAGGGCATTAGGTGCACCGTCAGTGGCATTACCACACTGAGCTAGTGGGAAACAGGATGGTAAAGGGTGAAGCTGATGGAATGGTACAGAATTTTCAACATTGAAATGGGTTATTAGGTTCAACCAGTTCATGCCTTTTTAAACTCTATGTGAGCCCCTTCTCTCACTATATCATCTAACTGTGTCAGCATATCCTTCCAATTTTCCTGCATTTTCTCCTATTCGATAATACTTGGTTACTTCTGGTGCAAAGTGAAGAAAGCATGACACTTCTCAACAAGAAAACACTCAACCTATAAGCTCACACAACAAGAATGATAACTAAAAGTAAGGGAAGAGAAAGGGAGAAAACTGACCAAAAAAAACCTCAGATTTTTAAATTTCAGAGGAAGCATCAACAATCTCTCAGAGAGCAGAACTTAATTGAATGGAAACACACCAGTAATGTGACACTTAATTAAGAGGGCATTACATTCGCATCAATGACCAGCCACACAAAAAGCAAAGCACCAAATGCTAAAAAGTTACTGCCACCCCAACAAAATAATTTCAAATACAACTGGGCCAGAGTTGAATTTTATAATTTTGATTTATTTAATTTATTATTACAGAAGCTGAACATTGGCAAAGAAAACCTAACATGCAAATAATTAAATTGCTACACAAAGTAAATAACTGATGTGAGTTATTCCAGGTTAGCCCACCTGCCTTTACATCGATGAGGGTGATACATTCTCTTAGCTCGCTGATAAACACACTTCCATGGTCTTGGAATATTTTCAGCTATAAAAAGGAAATTTTCAAATATATAAAATTAATTTTGAATGCAAGTAAGGGAAGTGAAATTGAGTAAGATATTACTGGCAGAGAAAGTGAGGGCTGCAGATGCAGGAGGTCAGAGCTGAAAATGTGTTGCTGGAAAAGCGCAGCATGTCAGGCAGCATCCAAGGAACAGGAGAATCAATGTTTCGGGCATAAGCCCTTCATTCCTGAAGAAGGGCTTATGCCCGAAACGTCGATTCTCCTGTTCCTTGGATGCTGCCTGACCTGCTGCGCTTTTCCAGCAACACATTTTCAGCTAAGATATTACTGGCAGCAACAAGAAGATTTGTAAATAACTATTGCTCAACAGGTATAAAAGGAGTGCAATCAGTATAAGTACCTGGACGAGATGGTTGTCAGATGCTGCAAACCTCAAAAATGAGACATATCCACTGCTAATATATACAATAATATAGGCATAAAAATGAAATTAGACCTATAGAAATACCTAGTTTGCAACAGAATAAATTATTCTGTTTCAGCCGTCTAATTCTTAACATCTCCTCAACGGATTCAGGAACATGTAACAGGTCCCATTCATTTCGAATTCCAGTTAGCTCCATTAATTCCTTCAGGTTTTTCTGCAATTGTTGATTCTCTTGCTCAGTAAACTTGCCTTGGCGGATGGAAATTCCTACACAGAGGACAAATTATACAATAATTCCAGTTTAAGAAAAGTCTTTTAAAAACAAGTACAAGTTATATTTAGCACTAAATTCACTTCTTAGCTTTGTACTGTTATGAAGATGTGAGTGTACTGTATCTTTAAGAGAGTCAAAAGCTTGCAGCACTACCTGATCGCACCAAGTGTTCTGAATAAGGAACAATATAACATATTCAGTGTAGCTGGTTTCCTGGAGGCAAAAACAAGTTTGAATTAAGCCAATCAGTTTAAATTATACCCAAACAAAAACCAAATTCCAATCAATTTTGAATTTAGTATATTGACAATATTAAAAGCCAATGACACAATCCAATGCTTTGGGTGTATAAGACCATGAAAAAAAAATGAACAGTTGGGAGAGAACTACCAAAAGACCAACAGATGTAGGCTGCTAGTCAGAACTCTCGAAGAGGTACCTGTCTAGGGAAGGAGTTTGCACAGAGAAAAAACATCAACACTGACCTGGAGAGCAAATCAACAGAGGAAGACATAACGAGAATATTCTACCATTGGCTGGTTTTCAAATTTGAATTTTTCAGTAAATCTTAATTGGGGGTTTTATTGGACTAGTATTACAGAAGGGAAATTAAAAGATAGGTTAGAGGAAGGAATTGTAAATAGTTGTCAGTTAATTATTCTCTGTTATACTTCGAGAAATAAAGTTGTTAATGTTTACTTTAAATTGTTCTTGGCCTCTTGAATTTTCACAGATTACTGCATGGGATAAGTCTCTTCTGTGTTGCTGGTTTAAATTAAGCAGGAGGGTTTACGCCGTGTCATAATAGTATAAATGGGAGAAGGTTCAGTAGGAAAGTAATGAAAACCTGCTATGACATAGCACCTTTCACGACCCCTAAGTATTTTACCACCAATTAAGTAATTTATTTTTGGAAGGTTGGTCACTATAATGCAGACAATAAACTGCCACAAAAAGCTAAGTGATAATAGAGGATGTTTTTAGTGAAGCTTTGCAAGGGATGAATATTGACTAGGACATCCGTATTTCTTATCATAGGATTTGTTATGTGAACCTAAGTGAGCAGAAAGGGTCTCAATTTAACATATGAAAGCAGGCACCTCTGACAATGCAACACTCCCTCAGTACTGGACTACAGTACAAGATTTTGCAGTCAAGTCTGTAAAGTTGAAGGATGCTACCAATAAGCCATGAGCATAAATATCTGACCACCTAATTTGAACTGTCACAGCAGAGTATTCTTGATTGACTTTAATAGATAAATAGAATATTGCCTCAGTGCAGGATGGTAGCACAGTGAAGAAATTAATGGAGTCTAATTTAAAGCAGGTTGGGAATAATCACAAGTCTGTTTATTTAAGCTGGTACATCTCACCATAGCGTTGAACATTCCAAGTTTATGATCTACTGTGGGCTAGGAAATCTAGACAGACACTTCATTACAGTGCATAAGGATGGAATACAGTATGGTCAAATGCATTTTATCCGCTTGTTTAGGAAGGAAGGATGTCTCAAAGTAATACATAATGTTCCTTCTAATTCAGAGGTAATAATTGATGGGCAATTATAGATTATTTACCAAATATCTTTAGTAATGTACAGAGAAATCCTACAAATGGTAAAAATTATTTCTGCAGTCACAATCCTCAAGGTGTAATTCTTTAAAATAATTCATCCCCTTCAAACTCCACTTTTCACAACTTTCTAAATGATGGCACTAGATAAGCTGGTGAGCAAAACATTAACAATTAAACAATACCAAGCGAACAATTGAGATATTTAAAAATGTCATTAAAAATATAAATATTGTTTGTTATCATTTAAAGCAGAATGGAATTTGACTCATCCATCCTCCTATTTGACAACATGTTTCTATATGGTGCGGTATAAACAGCTCACCCAGGATCTCCAAGGCAGCTGCTCTGTGCACACCAAACACACTGTTAACCTTGTTCCACCTTCACAAAAAGAGGTACAAACTTACGCACTCATACAGTGGTTTCTAAAAATATCCAGGGAATTACACATAGTCCACCCATCCTTACAATTAAATGGTGGAAAACTGCTGTTTAAGCGCAGCATTCCAATCAGGCAGGCCATAAACAGCCGAGAAGGGTGGAAGTCATATTGCAAGATTCATTAACATTGATTATTGCTTTATGAACACTAAGCTCCTGAACACAAGTATTATTGAGAACAAATAAATATCTTGAGTACAAACATTAATTGGCACATTCCATTGGTCTCCCAGCCTCTGCCATAAATGTTATACTGAATCTTCAATTCCTTCACAACAATGACAGCTTCCACTTTTTAAATCTGACAAAATTTCCATTTAAGGCACTCATTCCCTTTGGAGGACTCTCTTCCAAACTCCAACTCCCCCTGCCCCCCTCTCCTATCCATTTCACCACTGCTCCTCACATTCAAATCGCAGGATTCTTTATATTTTTCACAAACTGTTGGATTGTTCTCTTGGAATTTCCAAATTTTATCAGACCCCAAAACCTCCTTCTTTAATGTCACCTTATTCCAGAATCCCCTTCTCCAAATAATCCCATCCAACTGTCCCTAAAAAGTTAGAAACACAATTGAAGAACACTGCTTATACTTATCCTAGTGTGTTTCTGAGGAGAATAATTAATTTCCCTTGGAAAGATGCTTGCCATAACAACCATTCTTATAAAAAGTCTCCAGCAGGCAATGACAACACCAGAGGAAATCTGCCCTATGAAGATGTTGAATAACTTTGATTGCGAACTCTTTAAGCATTTGTTTAACATTTCAGAACATCAATACCTCCCCATATAATGTTAAATAATCTCGGTTTCCACAATATATTGAACCAGAACTTTATAACTGAAAGACTAAGATTATCCAACAAATTGTTCAGCAATAAATCTTGGTATTGCTAAGTGAATAAAGCAATAGTTCTGTGATTAGTCTTACCTTCAGCTTTAAACTTTTGAAACCTTGGAAGGTCATATTTATATATGCTATACAGCGTATCATTTGTCAGCTTTTCCACATTAGGGATATAGTCCTTAAGCAGCTCAGTCAATTTTGATTTGTCCATCTGACTACATTTAGCTTTATCTTGACAAACAGGCACTTCCTCCAACTTAAAGTTCTCAACAGTTGTGATGCTAGCATTATTATTAAGTTCTGTCATACGCTGCTGTGGCTGTTTATTTTTCTGTCTTCTTAAAGTTGCAGGAGACTGTGTAGTTCCATCCTGCGTCAATTTTTTGGGTCTGCCAGAATTCTTACATCCAAGTGGACGGCCTCTCTTTTGTATGTAGTTCTTGGAGGTTTTAACAGTTTCTTCACAAGTGGTGCTAGAATCATGCACTATTTGCTCAATCTGCTCTCCAGTGATTGCTGCAACGCCACTAATATTCACAGCCTTGGAAGGTACTTTTGCTTCTTTCTCTACATTTTCACTTCCATTGCAACTTAATTTAGGTTTCTGGAAAGATTTATTATTTATTCCCAGTAAGTCTGCACTATAATTTCCAAATGACAAAATGTTGCTTATTTTACATTGCTTGATAGGCTTTTGAGGAATTTCAGATCCACTGGGGGGGACATCTCTGTTTATGTTCTCAAACTGCATTTTCTTTTTTCTCCTTTTGCATTTTTTGGTTGATGTTTCTGTATCAACACCAACATATGCTGATATTGCACTTTCTAGATGAGCCTCTGCACAAGTCTCCAAATCGTCACTACCTTCTGCTGATTTACAATAGTTTTTCCTAACTCTTTCTTCTGTTCGATGGGAATGACACTTGCTTTTAGTCAGTAACTCAGGATTCCGTATTGTGTGCGGGGTCTCTTTTGTTGTAATCTCTTTAGCAGTTTTTACTGCCGTGACATGGGGGTCTCTTTCATTATCACCATTTTCCACTAATCCGGCATTTTGCAGTATTTGTTTAGTCTTTACCGCAGAGACTGAAACACCAGTCTCACCTGAGTAGGAATGATGTATTAGTTTATTCATTTGGTTTCCTTGATTACCCATCAACTCAGAATGTTGACCCTCTTTCTTCATCTCTGTAGAGCTCATGTGCGTTGTAGCCTCCGTTATCAGTGACCCACAAAGATGATTTTTTTTTCTTTTCTCACCATTACCTCCTAACTGAAGATTTTGCATATCTGAACTGTCGCATTCTTCACTGAATATTGAACTGTTTCTGTCTTTTTTCCTTTTCTTCAGTTTGTTTTTATTACTCTGTGGAAGCTGGAAAATTTGTAAGTCTTGATCATCAACCAAAACAGTCTCTGAAACATCACATGGTTCTAATGCTACGGCATATTTTTTCTTCTTCCCCTGTAGTTTATTTTCACCAAGATCAGATTTGCAGGGGTTTTGCATATCTGAGTCATCATCTTTATTTCCCAATTTAGAATTGCGCCTCTTATTTTTCTGATGCTTCCATTCCTTTTCGCAATTATCTACAAGCAGGAGATTGTTTATGTCTTGATCACTGTCCACTGTGTGTATCTCTGAACTATCACATCCCCCCAATGACGCAGAAGCATCTTTCTTTTTCTTCTGTTTCTTTCCGCTATTACCTATGGACATGAAATGGTTTAAGTTCTGTTCAGTGTCTGCTGGAACAGTCTCAAGATTATCATAGCCCAATAACAAAGCAGAACAATCTTTTTTCTTCTTATGTTTCTGTTCACTATTATCGACAAACAGGATATTGTTTAAGCCTTGTTCACTGTCCACTGCATGCATCTCTGAACTGTTACTGCCCCCTAATGATGCAGAATGGCCTCTCTTTTCCTTCCGTTTTTTTCCGCTATTACTTACAGATGTGAAATGGTTTAAGTCTTGTTCATTCTCTGCTGTAACAGTCTCTACATTATCATATCCTGATGATAAATCAGAAAAATGCTTTATCTGATGTTTCTTTGCACTTTTACCTACAAACAGAAGATTGTTTATGTCTCGATCACTGTCCACTGTATGTATCTCTGAACTGTCACAGCCCGTTAATGATGCAGAACAGTCTTTCTTTTTCTTCCTTTTTTTTCCGCTATTACCTACAGATGTGAAATGGTTTAAGTCTTGTTCAACGTCTGCTGGAACAGTCTCGAGATGATCATACCCCAATAACAAAGCAGAACAATCCTTTTTCTTCTTATGTTTCTTTTCACTGTTATCTACAAACAGGAGATTTTTTATGTCTTGTTCACTGTCCACTGTATGTATCTCTGAACTATCACAGCCCTCTAATGATGCAGAATGGTTTTTCTTTCTTTTCTGTTTCTTTTTGCTGTTACCTACACACAGAAAATCGCTTAAGTCGTGTTTTGTGTCTACTGTAACAGTCTCCAAATTATCATACTTCGACAACAAAGCAGAATATCCTTTCTTTTTCTTATGTTTCTTTTCACTATTACCTACATACAATTGAGTGTTTAAATTTTGTTCCGTGTCCATTGTAACAGTCTTGGAAGATTTTTTCAATCTTTTTCTTCTGCTTCTGTATACCTGACTCTGCTAAACTGGGATAAGCACCTCTTGGTCAGTTTCTATGGTAGCAGTCTCTGGAAGAGAGCTTTCAATGACGTCAGAGAATGTTTCTTTCTTTGTGTTGTCGCCCTGCTTCCGCCTTTTGTAGTAAATATCACATCATGCTGCTGCCTCTTTGATTGTTCTCTTCTTATTGCTAAAAACGGGGAAAAAAAAATTGTCTGAACCAAACAAGTATTTGCATGATACAAAAGTTCAATTACTTTTTTCCTCCCTTAGCAAATTATCGAGAGATTCTTTTACGCATTTGCAACAGGATCATTCAAAATATTTTGTCACACAGTTGCACACATTTCCAAGTCCAGCAGAGGAAAATGTCATGATGAAATAGATCTCTAATGTAGAATTATATTAAGATGGTGAATGAAACCAACAAACAGCAAAACCTACCAATTCCTTATTCCTTTTGTAAGTCCATCAATTCTACATACAAAAACTCTCAAAATTTCATTTGAATATTTTACACATCTGTATAATCAGCAGGACTAGGTTGGACAGTTATTTCCTGTTATAAGACCATAAGACAAAGGAGTGGAAGTAAGGCCATTCGGCCCATCGAGTCCACTCCGCCATTTAATCATGGCTGATGGGCATTTCAACTCCACTTACCCGCATTCTCCCCGTAGCCTTTAATTCCTTGTGACATCAAGAATTTATCAATCTCTGCCTTGAAGACATTTAGCGCCACGGCCTCCACTGCACTCCGCGGCAATGAATTCCACAGGCCCACCACTCTCTGGCTGAAGAAATGTCTCCGTATTTCTGTTCTGAATTGACCCCCTCTAATTCTAAGGCTGTGCCCATGGGTCCTAATCTCCCCGCCTAACGGAAACAATTTCTTAACGTCCACCCTTTCCAAGCCATGTTGTGACACAGTTCTATGGTTTCTGGGAGAAAGTGAGGACTGCAGATGCTGGAGATCAGAGCTGAAAATGTGTTGCTGGAAAAGTGCAGCAGGTCAGGCAGCATTCAAGGAGCAGGAGAATCGACGCTCATGCCCGAAACGTCGATTCTCCTGTTCTATGGTTTCTGTCCAGACTCCAATGGAACATCCAAATGTCAGATGACAAGAGTAATGAAAAACTTTTTGAATTTTATAGTAATTATTGCAGGCTGATATTGTCTTCAGCTGTGCTCCATCCAAGTTTCATCCTTCATCACCTACCAAGCCCAACAGGTCCAACGCCTAGAAAGGCAGTAGATGTATGGGAACACCACAATCTACAAGTTCCTTTTCAAGCCACACACCCTCCTGACTTAGATCAATTTCACTGTTCCTTCACTATTGCGCATTGAGTCAAAATCCTGGAACTCCCTTCCTAACAGCACAGTGGGTGTAACTATGAACTTCAGCATTTCAGGAAGGTAGCTCACTATCACCTACCTACTCCAGGGTAATTAGGGATGGCCTCGCCAGCAATGCCCAAGCTCCAATGAGCAAATTTTAAAAAAAATCCAGAGTTCACTACACAGGAAGTAGAAGTCTTAATTAAATGTTGAGAACAGTACTTATTGCGCATCTGTAATGTCCCTGAAAAGGTGTTCGTGGAAGGTATTAGTCGTGTATCTTCTAAGGTTTGATAAGCAATTTGTAAAGCCTTTTGAGAGCACAATTAAGAATCAACTATGTTAGTGTGGTGGTCAAGTTCACATCAAGACCAAACCACATAAGGAGGGCAATTCTCCTCTCCTAAAAAGCAGAAAAATAAAGCTTGTCCTCCACTAATATGAAACCAACTTCTGCCTGTTCTATTCCATTGTGCCTACTAATTATTGTCTATCTTTGTCATCTGTCTCACCAACTTTGACTCTAACATCACACAGTGAATCAACTCCATTGCGTTGCAGTCTCTTGGCTTTGTTATATTTATCACAATAAATGCATAACGTTTTTGATGGTTTCACCTCCCCTGCCTCCAAAATGGAGAGGAAAAAAAAGCCCATAGCTTCTTGGTCTTTTTTTTCTTCTGCTTTAAATGATCTTCATTAAAGATATACAGAAGTACAGGTTCAGTTTCAACACAGGAACTGATGGATCCTAGCTCTACATCCCTATCTTTTCCATTACAAAACATTTTAAAATATTCAACTGGATACTTGCTTGACATTAAGGGCAGAATTCCTGCAGCTTTAATTTTAGGATCAACAATGTAGGAAGCATTGTAGTCCACTGCATCTGTGACAGCTCTTTCAAAGAACTATTCAGTAAGTCCCATTCACTATTTCCAGTCTAACATAATTTTCATTTTACAGTTTATCCAATTCTTTTTTAAACACTATTATGTTTATTTCACTTTTTTGGGGTGGTGCATTTCAGATCATAACTTTTAAACAAAAAAAAAACAATTTTGGCTACCTATGCTAAATCTTCCCCCTCGAGTTAGTGACCCTTTTGCCGTAGAATCAGCTAGTTTTCTCAACATCTACTCTACCAAAAGCCCTTAAGATTTTTAACACTGGTATCAACTCTCCCAATTGCCTTCTCTGCTCTTATGAGACGACTGCAGCTTCCTACATCTCTCCATGAAACTGAACTGATTGTACAGATAAATCTTCTCTGTACACTTTCAAAATAATTCTTTTCTAAAGCCTGCCCAATTCTAGACAACACAGCTCTTCAGTTGAGGCTTAACTTGTGACTTATTAAGAGTTACCAAAATTCCTTTTTTTTTGTTCAGAATTTTGCCACCATTATACATGTGCAATGATCACCTTAGTTCTCAACTCAGGTCAAAAGACACAATCTTCAGCACACTGTATTCCCAAGGTCCCTTTCCCATTATTTCTTCAAAGTTTTAAAATCTGCTCACCATTTTATCTTGAAATTTAATTTCTCAAATTACTCTGCACTTTTAAGAACATAGAACAGTCCAACACAGTATAGGCCGTTCATCCCTCAATGTTGTGCCAACCTTTTATCCTACTCTAAAATGAAAATGACCTACACACCCTTCATGTTATTATCATCCACGTGCCTATTCAAGAGTCACTTGCATGTCCCTAATGCATCTGACTCTACTACCACTGCTGGTAGTGCATTCCGCGCACCCACCACTTTCTGTGCAAAGAACCTACCTCTGACATCTCCCCAAACCTTCCTCCAATCACCTTAAAATTATGCTCCCTTGGGATAGCCATATTCACCCTGGGAAAAAGTCTCTGGCTATCCACTCTATCTATGCATCCCATCATCTTTTACACCTCTATCAAGTTTACCGCTCATCCTTCTTCGCTCCAATTAGAAAAGCCCTAGCTCCCTGAACCTTTCTTCATAAGATATGCCCTCCAGTCCAGGCAGCATCCTCTGCACCCTCTCTAAAGCTTCCATATAAGCTTCGCATAATGAGGTCACGAGAACTGAACATAATATTCCAAGTATGGTCTAACCAGGGCTTTATAGAGCTGAAGCATAACATCATGGCATTTAAACTCAATCCCCTTGCTAACGAAAGCCAACACACCATACATCTTCTTAACAACTCTATCAACTTGGGTGGCAACTTTAAGGGATCTATGAATGTGGACCCTAAGGTCTCTCTGTTCCTCCACACTGCCAAGAATCCTGCCTTTAACCCTGTATTCTTCATTCAAATTCAATCTTTCAAAATTAATCACTCCATACTTTTCCATGTTGAGCTCTATCTGCCACTTCTCAGTCCAGCTCTGCATCCTGTCAACGTCCCGTTGCATCCTAGAACAGCCCTCCACACTAAGGACCCTTCCACTTCCTCTTCCAAGTCATTTATAAAAGTCACAAAGTGAGGTCCCAGAACAGTTCCCTGTGGAACACAACTGGTCACCAAGTCCCAAGCTGAATACTTTCCATCTACTACCACTCTCTGTCTTCAATGGGACAGCCAATTCTGTATCTATAGCCAAGTTTCCCTGTATCCCATGCCTCCTTACTTTCTGAATAAGCCTAACATGGGTAACCTTATCAAACACCTTGCTAAAGTCCATATACACCACATCCACTTACCTTCATCAATGTGTTTTGTCACATCCTCAAAGAACTCAATAAGGTTTGTGAGGCATACCCTGTCCGTCACAAAACTATGCCGACTATCTCTAGTCAAACAATACTTTTCCAAATAATCATAAATCCTGTCTCTCAGAATCCTCTCCAATATTTGCCCACCACCAATGTAAGGATGACTGGTCTGTAATTCTTAGGGTTAGCCCTAATCCTTTTCTTGAACAAGGCAAGAACATTTGCCACTCTCCAATCATCTGGTACTACTCCAGTGAACAGTGAGGACACAAAGATCATTGCTAAAAGTGCAACAATCTCTTCCCTTGCTTCCATAGCAACCTTGGGTATATCCCATCTGGCCCAGGGAACTTATCTATCCTCATGTTTTTCAAAATCTCCAGCACTTCCTTGTTTTTAACATCAACCTGTTTGAGCATATCAGCCTGTTTCACACTGTCCACACAAACAACAAGGTCCCTCTCAGTAGTGAATACTGAAGCAAAGTATTATTAAGGACCTCTCCTACCTCCTTCGACTCCAGACGTAGGTTCCCTCCATTATTCCTAACCGGCCTTACCCCCACTCTTGCCATCCTCTTGTTCCTCACATAAGCGTAAATGCCTTGGGATTTTCCTTAATACTATCCTCCAGGGCTTTTTCATGTACCCTTCTAGCTCTATGTTGGGTTTAGGGTGAAAGGGGAAACATTTAAAAAGGGACTTAAGGGGCAACTTTTTCACACAAAGGGTGGTGCGTGTATGAAATGAGCTGCCAGAGGAAGTGATGGAAGCCAGTACAATTACAACGTTTAAAAGGCATCTGGATGGGTTTATGAATAGGAAGGATTTAGAGGGATATAGGTCAAGTGCTGGTAAATGGGAATAGATTAGATTAGGATATCTGGTTGGCATGGACGAATTGGACCGAAGGGTCTGTATCCATGCTGTACATCTCTATGACTCTAAGTCCATTCTTCAGTTCCTTCCTGGCTACCTTGTAACCTTCTAGAGACCTGTGTTCCTTGCTTCATCAATCTTAAGTAAGCTTCGTTCTTCCTCTTGACTAGATGTTCCACATCTCTTGTCATCCAAGGTTCTTTCACCTTACCATCCCTTCCTTGTCTCAGTGTGACAAAGGTATCAAGCACTCGCAGAAATAGCTCCCTAAACAACCTCCACATTCCTGTTATGCATTCTCCTGACAACAGCTGTTCCCAATTTATGCTCCACAGTTCCTGCCTAATAACATTGTAATTTCCTGTCCTCCAATTAAAAACTTTTCCATACTATCTGCTCCTATCCTTCTCCATGACTATAGTAAACGTCAGAGAATTGTGATCACTATCGTCAAAAATGCTCTCCCAAGAGATCTGTCACCTGGTCTGGTTCATTACCAAGCGCCAAATCCAATACGGCCTCCTCACTAGTTGGCCTATCTACATACTGAGTCAGGAATCCTTCCTGGACACACCTGACAAAATCTGCTCCATCTAAACTATTTGCACTAAGGAGGTTCCAATCAATATTCGAGAAGTTGAAGTCACCCATGACAACAACCCTGACAGCAACAATTTTGACAATCTGTAATGCATTCATACTGTATGTTGGACATACAGGGTATGTAAGTATTCTGTATGAATAAGGGCTGAAATGAAATTTTACAATCTAAACATTACATCTGCTTATCTTGAGCAAATAATCCTTCAAAATGTGAAGTCTAGATCTTGAATTATTTTTGTCACCGCAGGGCATCAATTAAGAACAGCAAATTTATTCTATATATCACACAATCTTCATTTGGGCATCAATACGATGACAAAGCCAGGAAACATTGTTTTAAAACTAAGTAGGTTCTCATAATTGCTAAATGCTGCAAGTTCTTTTTCATAGAGCCATAGCATTCACTGCTCCGTCAGACAAATCACAGTTTAAAGAAACATAAACTGCCTATTTTGTAACATTAGAGGTTTTCCTCATTTGTTCATGTCTTTCAATGATAAAATCAATGATTCATCAAACTTCAGCATTTTTCTACCTTATCCTTGAAAACTATTCCCATCATCCTTCCAATCTTCAGGATTCATCTTTCATCTTCTCTGGAGCTTCGCTGCTATCATTGCCTATTTTTAAACTTTCCTGATAACTTTGTGGTTAATTCCTGGTATATCAATATCACTGACATTCATTGCTCATTCTTAACTGCTCAAGAAGATGGTAAACTGCCTCCCTGAATCATAGCAGTCTATGTGGTACAGATGCGCAGTGATCGTATGAAGAGAGTTCCAGACTTTTAACCAAGTTTTAAATGGAAATGCGGTTCCAAGTGAGGAATCTGGCTTGGACAGGAAACTGCAGGTGCATATCCTTCTAGACCGGTGTAAGGAGGACAGATTGCACCTGAATTGGAAGAGGATTAATATACTGGCAGGAAGATTTACTAGAGCTGTTTGGGATAAGTTAAACGAGTAAGGTGGGGGGTGGGACCCAGAGAGATAGTGAAGAAAGCGATCAGTCTGAAACTGGTACAGTTGGGAAAGGGAGCAAGTCAAACAGTCAAGGAAGGCAGGAACAAAGCAGAGACAAAGTAAATTAAACTGCATTTATTTCAATGCAAGAGGCCTAATAGGGAATGCAGATTAACTCAGGGCATGGTTAGGAACATGGGACTGGGATATCATAATATTTACAGAAATGTGGCTCAGGGATGGACAGGACTGGCAGTTTGATGTTCCAGGATACAAATGCTGTAAGTCAGATAGAAACGGGTAGAGAGAGGAGAGGGAGTGGCATTTTTGATAAGGGATAACATTATGGCTGCACTTAGAGAGGATATTCTCAGGAATACATCCAGGTAAGTTATTTGGGTTGAAGTGAGAAATAAGAAAGGGATGATCACCTTATTGGGAATGTACTATAGACCCACCCCAATAGTCAGCAGGAAATTGAGAAATAAAGTTGTAAGGAGATCTCAGTTATCTGTAAGGAAAAAAGGGTGTTATGGTAAGGGATTTTAACGTTCCAAACATAGACTGGGACTGTCATAGTGAGAAGGGTTTAGATGGAGAGGAATTTGCTAAGTGTGTAAAGAAAATTTTCTGATTCAGTATATGGACGTACCTACAAGAGAAGGTGCAAAACTTGACCTACTCTTGGGAAATAAGGCAGGGCAAATGACTAGGTTCTGGATCAATGGTGCTGGAAGAGCACAGCAGTTCAGACAGCATAGAGGACCTTCAGCAAAATCGACGTTTCGGGCAAAAGCCCTTCATCAGGAATAAAGGCAGAGAGCCTGAAGCGTGGAGAGATAAGCTAGGGGAGGGTGGGGGTGGGGAGAGCGTAGCATAGAGTACAATGGGTGAGTTGGGGAGGAGATGAAGGTGATAGGTCAGGGAGGAGAGGGACTTCAACAGCTTCCTCATTTCCCCTTCCCCCACCTCATCCTAGTTTCAAACTTCCAGTCCCCTTGACTTGTCCGGACTTGTCCAACCTACCTAGCTCCTTTTCCACCTATCCACTCCATCTTCTCCTCCCTGACCTATCACCTTCATCTCCTCCCCCACTCACCCATTGTACTCTATGCTACTCTCTCCCCACCCCCACCCCCCCCTAGCTTATCTCTCCACGCTTCAGGCTCTCTGCCTTTATTCCTGATGAAGGGCTTTTGCCCGAAATGTCGATTTTGCTGAAGCTCCTCGATGCTGTCTGAACTGCTGTGCTTTTCCAGCACCATTGGACCAGAATCTGGTTTCCAGCATCTGCAGTCATTGTTTTTACCAAATGACTGAGGTGTCAGTGGGGGAACACTCTGGGGCTGGTGACCATAATTCTATTAGATTTAAAATAGTGAGGGAAGAGGATAGACCAGATTTAAAAGTTGAAGTTCTAAATTGGGGGAAGGCCAATTTTGATAGTAATAGACAAAAACTTTCAAAAGGTGATTGGGTGCAGATGTTCGCAGGTAAAGGATTCCCATTTCCAGCCGTCCCTTCAAAAATGAGATGAGAGTCCACAAACAATATGTTCCTATTAGAGTGAAAGGCAGGGCTGGTAGGTGTAGGGAATGCTAGATAACATAGGGAAATTAGGCTGGCAAAA
Source organism: Chiloscyllium plagiosum (assembly GCF_004010195.1). NCBI lineage: Eukaryota > Metazoa > Chordata > Chondrichthyes > Orectolobiformes > Hemiscylliidae > Chiloscyllium > Chiloscyllium plagiosum. The sequence goes on along the minus strand of NC_057739.1, from coordinate 34,818,336 downwards.
AGGGTGATGAGATAGCTTTGGCAAATAGGGTTAAGGAGAATCCAAAGGGATTTCATAAATACAGTAAGAACATCAAGATAACTAGGGAAAGAATACGGCCCATCAAAGATCAGCAAGGCAGTCTATGTATGCACGGAACCCCACAAGATGGGGGAAATATGAGTATTTTGCATCAGTATTTACTGTGGAGAAGGACTTGGAAGATACAAAATGTGGGGAAATAGATGGTGACATCTTGAAAAATGTCCATATTACTGAGGAGGTGGTGCTGGATGTCTTAGGTCATAGAGATGTACAACACGGACACAGACCCTTCAGTCCAACTCGTCCATGCTGACCAGATATCCCAACCCAATCTTGACCCACCTATCAGCACCTGGCCCATATTCCTCCAAACACTTCCTATTCATATACCCATCCAGATGCCTTTTAAATGTTGCTATTGTACTAACCTCCACCACTTCCTCTGGCAGCTCATTCCATACACATACCACCCCCTGCGTGAAAAAGTTGCCCCGTAGATCTCTTTTATATCTTTCTCCTCTCGCCCTAAACCTATGCCCTCTAGTTCTGGAGTCCCCACCTCAGGGAAAAGACTTTGTCTATTTATCTATCCATGTCCCTGTTGATTTTATAAACCTCTATAAGGTCACCCCTCAGCCTCTGACGCTCCACAGAAAACAGCGCCAGCCTATTCAACCTCGCCCAGTAGCTCAAATCCTCCAACCCTGGCAACATCCTTGCAAATCCTTTCTGAACCCTTTCAGGTTCACAACATCTTTCCAATAGGTAGGAGACCAGAAATGCACGCAATATTCAAATAGTGCCCTAACCAATATCCAGTACAGCCACCACATGACCTCCCAACTCCTGTACTCAATACAGTGACCAATAAAGGAAAGCATACCAAATGCCTTCTTCATTATCCTATCTACCTACCAGCTTTTCCTTTCACCCTAACAGAAATATACTGTCTCTAGACTCTTGTTGTCTAATTTCTGAAGGCTTCCCATTTTTCAGCCATCCCTTTACCTGCGAACATCTGTCCCCAGTCAGCTTTTGAAAGATCTTGCCTAATATAAGGTCAAAATTGGCCTTTCTACAATTTAGAAATTCAATTTTTAAATCTGGTCTATCTTTTTCCATCACTATTTTAAAACTAATAGAATTATGGTCTTGAAACACATAAGGGTGGATAAATCCCCAGGATCTGATCAGGTGTACCCTAGGACTCTGTGGAAAGCCAGGGAAATGATTGCTGGGCCCCTTGCTGAGATATATGTATCATCGATAGTGACAGGTGAGATGCCGGAAGACTGGAGGTTGGCTAGCTTGTTGCCACTATTTAAGAAAGATTGTAAAGAAAAGCCCAGGGAACCATAGACCGGTGAGCCTGACATTGCTGGTGGGTAGTTGTTGGAGGGAATTCTGAGGGACAGGATTTACACGCATTTGGATAGACAAGGACCGATTTGGAATAGACATCATAGGAAATCATGTCGCACTAACCTGATTTGAGTTGTTTTGAAGTAGTAATGAAAATGATTGATGAAGGCAGAGAGGTGGATGCGATCTATATGGACTTCAGTAAAGCATTTGATAATGTTCCCATGGTAGTCTGGAAAGTAAGTTTAGATCACATGGAATACAGGGAGAACTAGCCATTTGTATACAGAACTGGCATGAAGGTAGAAAACAGACAGTGATGGTTGAGGGTTGTTTCTCAGACTGGAGGTCTGTGACCAGTGGTGTGCCACAGCGATCAGTGCTGGGTCCACTGCTTTTCGTCATTTATATAACTGATTTGGATGTGAACATAGGAAGTATAATTAGTACGTTTTGGAGATGTAGTGAAAAGTGAAGGTTACCTCAGAGTACAACGCCATCTTGACCGGATGGGCCAATGGGTCAGGAGTGGAGATGGTGTTTAATTTAGATAAATATGAGGTACTGCATTTTGCAAAGGCAAATCATGACAGAACTTATGCACTTAATGGTAACGTCCTGGGGAGTGTTGCTGACAAATAGACCTTGGAGTGTAGGTTCATAGCTCCTTGAAAGTGGAGTCTCAGGTAGGTAAGCTCGTGAGGAAGGCATTTAGTATGCTTTCCTTTATTGGTCAGAACATTGAGTACATGAGTTGGGAGGTCATTTGCATCTGTACAGAAAATTGGTTAGGCCACTTTTGGAATATTTTATGCAATTCTGGTCTTATTCCTACCCCCAACCAGTACCCTTCCACTGACACTCATCTGCCTGGCTGAACTGGTCCTAACCCTTAACAATTTCTCCTTCCAATCCTCCCACTTCCTCCAAACTAAAGGGGTGCCATGGGCATCCGGATGGTCCCAGCTATGCCTGTCTCTTTGTCAGGTACATGGAACAGTCCATCTTCCGCAGCTTCACCGGCACTATCCCCCACCTTTTCCTCCGCTATGTTGATGACTGTTTCGACGCTCCCTCGTGCTCCCACAAGGAGGTTGAACAGTTCATCAACTTCACTAATACCTTTCACCCCGACCTCAAATTCACTTGGACCAACTCTGACACCTCCCCTCCTGTTCCTGCACTTCTGCATCTCCATCACAGTGACCGACTAACCACAGATCTACTAAAAGCCCACCGACTCTCACAGCTACCTGGATTACACCTCCTACCACCCTGCCTCCTGTAAAAATGCCAATCCCTTATTCCCAACAGTAGCCTCTGCTGCTACTGTTCCCAGAATGACCAATTCCATCATAGAAAATCCCAGACGACCTCCTTTTTCAAAGACCGCAATTTCCCCTCCCACGTGGTTGACAATGTCTTCCAGCGCATCTTCCCCACTGCGCGCATCCCCATCCTTCCAAATGCAACAAGAACAGAACCCTCCTATCCTCATCTTCCACCCCTTCCATACACATCACATCATCCTCCGCCACTTCCGCAACTTACAAACAGACCCCACCATTGGGGATATATTTCTCTCCCCACCCCTATCAGTGTTCCGGAGAGATCATTCCATTTGCAAATCCCTCGTCAGATCCATGCTCCCGACCAGCCCTCACCCCCGCTCCCAGCACCTTCCCCTGCCACCGCAGGAAGTGCAAAACCTGCGCTCACACCTCCCCCTCAGTTCCATCCAAGGCCCCAAAGGATCTTTCCACATCAGACAGAAATTTACCTGTACCTCCACAAATGTCATCTACTGTATCCATTGCACCCCTTGTGGTCTCCTCTACATCAGGTAATCAGGATGCCAACTTGCTGACTGTTTCAGAGAACACCACAGGGACACCCGCACCAACTAACCCCACCGCTCTGTGACTGAACACTTTATCTCCCCCTCCCACTCCACCAAGGACATACAGGTCCTGGGCCTCCTCCATTGCCAAACACTAACCACCCAATGCCTGGAGGAAGAATGCCTCATCTTCTGCCTTGGGACCCTGCAACCATACGGGATCAACGTGGATTTCACCAGTTTCTTCATTTCCCCTCCCACCTCCTTATCCCAGTCACTCAGCACCACCCTCTTTCCTTGCATTGCTAAGGAAATGAAATCCAATGCAAGTGAGATCAGATAAGAGTAGCAGATTTTTTTCCGAATGGGTATTAATGAAACTAATAGTGTAAATAGCAATTGATGATGACTATATGATTACCATCGATGAGACTAGCCTTACATTCTAGATTTTCATAATCTATGTCTCCACAGCATTAGGGCCTGTGGACTAACCGTTAGGAAACATAAACATTATGCTACCGTCTACCCGAAAGTATCCAACCTAAAAGATTCACTCTGTTTCTCACTCCACAAATGCTGCCTGACCTACTGAATATTTGCAGCAATCGATGGTAGTTTTTAAAAAACATTTTTTGCTCACTCGCCCTCATCCATGAAGAAAGATTAAAACTCGTACAATATATTTTTTATTCCTCCATGATACTTACTGATGCGTCCAGGATTTTCTGCTGCTGCTTGAACAACTAAAAAGCATGTGAGTCAATTGATCACTCTCCTTAAAAACATAAAATTAGGGTTTTTTTGATAAAAAGAAAGCTTGATGCTGAAGGTGCAGCATGTTCAACCGGATATTGGCGCCTGCATTCAACTTGCAGGCCAACGAAAACTTTAAACTCCGACAATTTGCCATGAAGCATTTAACCACCCTCTTGTAATTATTAAACACTGACAAACACCTTTATCAAGGAAAATCTGGGACCATTCAGGATTTTAAACAACGACTAGTCCCTTTGTCAAGACTTACCCACGTTTCTTGCCGGAAGCGGAAATGTCTCTAAGGTTAGAGGTCATCGAGCCTTAGCAACGGCATGGACGTTGGATACCGTCACCACGACAACAGGTTCCTAACAGCAGGAACCATCTGCTGAACGGAGCTTCTGTATCTCACATAGTGCGATATGTGTAAATGCCTGCCTTTCCTGCTAAATTAAGGTAAATAGTTAAGGAAAAATAGACATGTAAGAGCTCATGGACTTTTCAGTTTTTATGCGAGAAATCAACCCAAGGAAACAGGGATTTAAAATTTGAAGTATTTTGTTGTGGTTACTTGTGGTTCTGGGGACATGGGTTCATCCCACCCCGATAATTGGTGAAATTTAAATTGAAGTAAATCTGGAATTGAAAACTGATCTCGAAACCAATGATATCAGTAATGGTGACCGTGAAGATGCTATCAATTCTCAAAAAAACCCCGTCTAAGTCTTGAATCTACCTACCCGGATTGGCTTGCATGAGACTCCAGGCACACAGTAATGTGGATGATTCTTAATTGCCTTCTGAAATGACCTAGCAAGCCACTCACTTCAAGGATGATTTAGAAGATGAATAACAAATTCTGCTGCCGATGAAAGAATAAAGAAAAAAGGATAGTGTTCAAATTGGGTGGTTTCTGCTAACAACAGTGAAACAAGCTTCAGAAACTTGTCAAGTTCACTAAATCTGCTTAAAGTAACCTATTTAATTTCAGTTAGAATGTTGGTGTATTATATAACATCGTTTCAATTGTTCATAAATCTTTTTTTCTCCCCACAGTGAACTTGTCTAATTTTTGTCAAACAGCAAAGTTAATCTCTGCAGTCATTCAACAGTCATCAGCTAGCCTTCAGAAGCATTTGAATCTAAAATTCATCATCATTACTGATTAATCAGGTAGAAATAGAGAATGCAACTTGCTCCACTGTGGTCAGAGAATGATCGTGTTGGGGAGATCAGGGATTCCATGCTCACCAATCCTCTTCTAATAAAGGTAAGGATCTGAAGTGTCACGAAGCTGATAGCAAAGTAAAAAAAAAGTGTATAAGTAAGTACAAAGCAAAATACTGTCGATGCTGGATATCTGAAATAGAAACAGAAGATGCTAGAAATACTCTACCAGTCAGGTGGCATTTAGAGTCAAAGAGCCATAGAGATGTACTGCACGGAAACAGACCCTTTGGTCCAACTCATCCATGCCAACCAGATATCCTAACCTAATCTAGTCCCCTTTGCCAGCACTTGGCCCATATCCCTCCAAACCCCTCCTATTCATGTACCCATCCAGATGCCTTTTAAATGTTGTAATTGTCCCAGTTTCTACCACTTCCTCTGGCAGCTTATTCCATACACACACCAACTTCTGCGTGAAAAAGTTGGCCCTTATGTCCTTTATAAATTTTTCCGCTCTCACCCTAAATCTATGCCCTCGAGTTCTGGACTTCCTCACCCTAGGGAAAAGACCTTGTCTATTTATCCCATCCTTGCCCCTCATGATTTTATAAATCTCTATAAGGTCACCCCTCAGCCTCCAAAACTCCAGGGAAAATAGCCCCAACCTATTCAACTTCTCCATATAGCTCAAATCCTCCAAATCTGGCAACATTCTTGTAAATCTTTTCTGAAACCTTTCAAGTTTCACAACATCCTTCTGATAGGAAGAAGACCAGAATTGCACACAATATTCCAAAAGTGACTTAACCAATGTCCTGTACAGCCGCAACCATGACCTCCCAACTCCTATACTCAATGGTCTGACCAGTAAAGGAAAGCATACCAAACACCTACTTCACTATCCTATCTACCTGTGACTCTACTTTCAAGGAACAATGAACCTGCACTCTAAGGTCTCTTTGTTCAGCAATACTCCTCAAGAGCTTACAATTTGTGAGAGAAACAGAGGTAATTTTCCTTCTATATAATCTGAAGCATTTATTCTGACCTAAACTTTTCCAGAAATTGGCCAAGTGCAAATTTTGGTGAGGGAGCCTAATGAGATTTTCATTTTATCTTCCCAAGCTCGCATCATTACCTATACACCATGTTGTGTTGGGCCCTGCATGCGAAGTGTTCTGAAAGCAGCATTATAACGAAAGGCACCAGTGCACTCCTTTGTGCAACATTAAAATGCAGAAACATTGTACTTGGATTGGAGATCTGTCATAAAGGTGTGATGAGGCTAATGTATGCACAATGCCATTTCATGTTCGGAGTTGTGCAAATCTAATTTCTATCCATTGAGTTGAAGAATAGAAAACTGCATATAAGTGAGGCAAGACAAACTAATAAAAGGATCTGAATGCATGCTAAGACATGCAAATTGGCCTTTCACTACTCAGTTCCACAGTTGCTTGGAATATCGGACAATTTGACCTCGACATCAGGACTCTCCTTCCTGCTGGTCGCACACAATTTTACAAATTTCTTACGTATGGCCACAATGTTCTGCTCTTTGTCTCCACAGATGCTGCCTGACCTACTGAATATTTCCAGCATTTTATGTTTTGTTTGGAATATCAGCTCTGATTAATTGAAATGTACCAAGGAATACCAATGTACAAACAATACAGCTTCAAAGTTTTTAGCCTGTGCATGTATACTCTTGGAAAAGATGTAATTCTTAATAGAGCGATTCAACGCTAATGGATTATGGAGAATTTAAACATAGAAAGGCACACTATCCTGTTTAATCCATAATTTACTGTTAACAATGATAAAACTTTGTATGTGTGGGTAAAAGTGAGACATATCACTGTTCCTCATCATTTATTTTGTTTAACAAAAAATGGAATTATTATTCTGTAATTGATTTTTTAGTTTAATTTGTTTGCATTTTATAATAATGACTATTTTGTGGAAGATATCACAAAGTGCTTCAATATTTGTTATACTTTGCTTTTGACTTAGCCCTGGCTAAGTCTTTATCCCTGGCTAAATCATCTCGTCGCTAATGACTAAGTACTTCATCCACTGAATACATTTTGGCCTAGATTATTTACTATTTCACCAACAAATAGAACTCTGTGAAAAACAGATTTGAATTTGCCTGCTGCACAGAAAGAGTCACTATTTTTCAGTTTCATGCAACAGGAAATAGAATCACTGCTGCTCTAAAATGTAAGAACATCTGATAGGTATTTAACAATAAAGTAAAGGAAAGCATTTGCATTTATATAATGCTTTTCAAGACACCCCAATATTTTTTCAGCCAAAAATGTACTTTTGAATTATAGCCACTGTTGCAATGTAAAACAGTGCTAGAGCCAATTTTCACGGAGCAAGAGTCGAGAACAGCAGTGAGACACACGAGTAGATGATTGAATTTCTTGATATGGGTTTTATTGAAATAAATGGAAGTTTAAAGAAGTGAAGTGTTGTGGAGAAAATATAGAGAATCACCAGGAGATGCAGAGAGTTCCTCAAGAAGTAGGTTTTTTATTTGCAAACAAAAATCGTGACACTGCGAAAGCAGATTCTCGAATGCCCACGAACCTCAGGGTCCGTGGATTTTTGTATTTTTTTTTATCATGTTTCTGTTAGCTTAATAGCATGTCCAATTATATTAATCAAAGTACCTCACTCTAGCTACACAATAAACCTGTGATGTTAGTTCCCATTATCTCTTTAGTTGTACATTCTACTTAATGTTATTCTAATATCACGGTTAGATATGTATTGCTAACTCTGCTACAGTGATCCTCCATTCCAGACTAACCTGTCATGATAGATATTTAGCTATTCCATCTATTACAATAGTCTCCTGTCTCAAGCTGACTCTACTTACTATTAATGAGATATTTTAATGTCATGTACCAAATATTTATTGTCCCAGTCCTGTCATAATAACACTTAACAGAGAAACTTGCTTTATTACTTGTGTTATCTCATCTCGCCATAGCAACCTTTCAGCCTTAACCATACTCTGCTCATTGGTGTAAGAGCATTCCACTATTCTTATCCCGTCCCGCCTTCCACAGACCACAGATTGCCAGTGATCTTCATGCTTTAACCCTTCCCATGCTTTCATGTCCTTTACTTTCCGTAGAAGCCAGTCAAGAAAAAAGTGGCTTCCATGATGGATCATCCAGTAAAGAAAATGATAGATATGAAGCCCAGAAAGATGCAAAGTTTACTCCTAACATGTCCACATCATAACCAGTTTGAAAGCAACAATTAGCCCCTTTGATTAGAGAGTGACATATTGACAATAGATTCCTCATCTAATTGCTACCCACATCTAATTGATTATTGGTAACAAATGTGTATAAATGTTGAACAAGAACAGGATAGAACTTATGTGGTATCCTTCACATTGGGGAGATGAAACCCAGACTGGGCATCCACTTTGCCGAACCCTTACATCTGTCTGCAAAAATGACCCCGCATTTCCAGTCTCCTACTTCAACACAACATTGTGTTCCCTCACCAACATTTCTGTCTTTGGCCTGCCCTGGTGTAAGTTGGATGAACAGCATCTCATTTTCTGCTTGGGAATCATGTGGCCTTCAAAAGTTAATAATAAAGTTCAATAATGTTAGGACATGAAAGCTTTCACACAACACCATACCCTATGCCCTCATCATATGGGCTGCTTTCACCACAGCCAACCCGTTTTTCACGTACTTATGGTCCCCATTAACATATCTTCTTTCACTATGGCTTACTATTATTAATCCCTTTGTCTGCCTGATTTTCTTTTCTGTCCCTCTGGGGTCTATACCAGCTTTTCCTATCAGTTCTAAAGTTTACCAGCTACTATCAGTTCTCAAGAAGGGTCACCAGACCTGAAATGTTAATTGTTTTTTCTCCACAGACACTGCCAGACCTGCTGACTTTCTCCAGCAATTTTTGTTTTTGTTTTGGACTTCCAGCATCCACAGTTCTTTGTTTTATTTTAGAACTTGGTTACAATGCTGTAGGAATTAGAGTAGTAGGGAGCAGATTCTTTATTTTTTCACTGGATGGCACTGGTGCTACAGCTAAGATCAGGGATTGCCTTACCCTATAATAAAATTAATTCTCTCCACAATAAGACTGAAAAACAAGTGGTGTATATTACAAAACATTCATATGGTTGTTGAAATGTTAAGGTCTCTACGTTTTTCATTGCCTACACAAATTACAATCTAATAAAATGGCTGGTATGCAATAGGATTTGCAGAGGTTATGCAGCTTGAAAGGTAGACTTGATTATCAAATGGTAATCAACTCTGACAGGTACTATGTCTTTCTCACTAGTGTATTCTAATTATATCTCAATTTCCTGCTGAGTAAGTTTCTTTTTAAGTTACTTAAAAGAATGCATGTAAAATTTACATTACCATGTCTCTACCTATAATGAATAATGAAAGGGTGAAATAAAAAGGACACTCATGTAGTGCATAAGTAGCCCAGTTGGGCCAAGTGATTTCTTTCAATGCTATAAGTAATTTTTGGAAAATTACATGGACTCACTTGATCTCAATATTGAAAGAAGGTAGCTGCAATCATGATGCCATTCAAAATGCCAGTCTGTAGCCAAATCAATTCACTCTGCATGACATCAAGAAAGGGCTGAAGGCACTGGATACTGTAAAGGCAATGGGTCCTAACAATAAAATTGAAGGTTTATACTCCAAAATAAGTGCATCCCAGCCAAGCTGTACCAGTACAGTTACAACACTGACATCTCCTCATGCAGAAAATTTCAAAAGGTATGACCTGTCCACAAAAAGCAGAACGAATCTAACCCAACCAATTCTTGCCCCATTCTCGATCATCAGTGAAATGATGGAAGAGTTGGTTAACAATGCTATCCAGCACTTGCTTAGCAATAATCTGCTAACTGACACTCATTTAGGGGCACCCATGGCCATGCAGATCCTGACCTCACTATTGCCTCAGTCCAAATAAGGACAAAAATGCTGAATGGAGAAAGGGAAATTAGGGCATCAGGTAGCATTTAACCAAGTATGGCATCAAGGAGCTGAAGCAAAACTGGAATTACTTGGAATCAGAGGAAAGCGCTCCACTGGATGGAGTCATGCCTAGCACAGAGGAAGATGATTCTGATTGTTGGAGGCCAGTCATCTCAGGCACAGGACATCACTACATGATTTCCTCAGAATAGTTCCCTAGGCCCAACCATCTTCAGCTGCTTCGTTAATGATCTTCCCTTTATCATAATGTCAGAAGTGGGGAACTTCTCTAATAATTGCACAATGTTCATCACAATTCACAACTCCTCAGATACTGAAGCAGTCCCTGTCCAGATTTAACAAAAGCTGGATAATATTTAGATTTGGAGTGATAAGCAGCTTTTCAGGCCACACAAATATCAAACAATGATCATCTCCAAAAATGGAGAATCCAACCATTGGCCCTTGACATTCAATCAATTGCCATCTCTGAATTATACAAAGATACGAATCCTCCACTATTAATATCCTTACCATTGACCAGAAACTGAACTAGACCAGCAATATAGCTCTTATTGTTACAAAGACTAGATAGACACTAGGAATTCAGTGGTGAATAATTCACTTTCTATTTCTTCAAAATTTGTTCAGATTCTACAAGATATAAGTTAGGAGTGTAATGGAATACTCCTTGCACCACTGTTCAGAGAAAACAGTATCTCCAGGATGCACTGCAACAATTCACCAAGGATCCATAGAAAGCACCTTCAAAACCTCTAATCTCTACCACCGAGAAGGACAAGGGCAGCAAATATATGGGAAAATCACCACCTCCAAGTTTCCTCCAAGCCATACACCAATGTGACTTAGAACAATTTCACTGTTCCTTGAACTCCTGCCTTGATAACACTAAGGCTATACCTATACCAAATGAACTGAGGCTATCCCAGGAGTGATTCATCAGCACTTTCTCAAGGACACTTAGAATGGGCAATAAATGCTGGCCTTGCCAGCAACAAGCACGTCCTTGAATGAATAAAAAAGAAAACCATCGGGTCCAGGCGATTTATCCACTTTACGTCTCAATAATTTCTCTAGTACCACCTGTCTACCAATATTAATATCTAACAAGTCCTCATTTCCACTCAATCTCTAAATTCTACATTATTTCTAGGAGTTTTTAAAATCATATCTTCCTGTATAAGAACTAACACAAAGTATTAGCTGCTGTTTCTTTATTCCCTATTATAAGGTCTCCTGATCCATGTTTGTTTTGCTAATCTGTACCTTTTCATCATAACTATAGAAACTTATATACATCGTTTTTATATTTCTAGCTGGTTTACTCTTATTCTCTCTTCCTTTTGATAGTTTTAATTTGGTCTTTCTTTTCAGAATTCTAAAAACATCCTGACTGTGGGCGGCATGGTGGCACAGTGGTTAGCACTGCTGCCTCACAGCGCCAGAGACCCGGGTTCAATTCCCGCCTCAGGCGACTAACTGTGTGGAGTTTGCACGTTCTCCCCGTGTCTGCATGGGTTTCCTCCGGGTGCTCTGGTTTCCTCCCACAGTCCAAAGATGTGCAGGTAAGGTGAATTGGCCAAGCTAAATTGCCCGTAATGTTAGGTAAGGGGTAAATGTAGAGGTATGGGTGGATTGCGCTTCGGCGGGTCGGTGTGGTCTTGTTGGGCCGAAGGGCCTGTTTCCACACTGTAATGTAATCTAATCTTACTTTTTTGAGCAACTTTATTTAAACTTTTCCATTGATCTGATACAATCCTTGATTTCTTTTGTTAGCCACAATTGGAACACTTTTCTTGCTGAATTTTCTTTGAATTAAATGAATTGTACTTTTGTTACATACTAAGTATTAGTTCTTTAAATGTTAGCCATTGGTTGGCTCCTGTCATACCCTTTAACATAGTTTCCCAATGCACCATAGCCAATTTTCCCCTTTCAGCATACTGTAAAAATATAAATACCATAATAAAATAAGGATTTGATCTGACATCAAGTCAACATAAGTGCAAGCAACCTCAACAAAAATTGAACAGTTTATTATTTAATTATGTAGTACACAAAAAAAAAAGACTCAAAAGGTTTCAGCAAAGTCCTGGTAACCTTTCATTCTTGTAATAAAATAAATTCCTCTAGATTGGAACTGACACCAACTCACGTGTAAGCAACCCCAAGAATAATTGAATAGTTAACTTGTTAATAATGTAGTACACAAGAAATTAAGACTCAAAACGTTTCAGCAAAGTCTCAGTAACCATTAATTCTTCAAATCCTAAGTAGGGAATACTTTTGCACTATCCTTGGTTTTGTAACTGAATTGAAAATGTTTTGCTGGAAAAGCGCAGCAGGTCAGGCAGCATCCAAGGAGCAGGAGAATCGACGTTTCGGGCATGAGCCCTTCTTCAGGAATGGTCTGAAGAAGGGCTTATGCCCAAAACGTCGATTCTCCTGCTCCTTGGATGCTGCCTGACCTGCTGCGCTTTTCCAGCAACACATTTTCAGCTCTGATCTCCAGCATCTGCAGTCCTCACTTTCTCCCCTTTTGTAACTGAATGCAGATCACAGGAGGATAGGCTCAATGTTATCATCATGACTTCAGGATTTTGAATATTCTCCATTTTGTCCTCCTTTCCATATTTTAGATTTGCTATTTCTTAAACAATAAGATTTTGGCATCTTTAGAGAGAGAATTTCTCAATAATAAATAAATTCACTCTTATACAAATGAACAAGTAAATTTTGATTTTAAGCAAAGTCATAAATTCCTAATTTGTTCACAAAGCCTTTAGTGATCTTTTTAACACTAATCACAAAAAAATGGTGAAAGTAGCCACATGATCTGTTACATCAGAAATCCTAATTTCCCAACCCTTGTAATAAGCAGTCTCTTTTGAGAAGATTTGTAGCTCAGGTTGAGATTCAGGTTTTAAGTTTTCTCACTGAACTGTCAGGTTTGTTTTCAAACATTTTGTAACCGTGCTAGGTAACATCATCAGTGAGCCAACCGTGAAGCGCTGGTGTTCAGTCCTGCTTTCTATTTATGTGTCTTGGTCTCTTAAGGTGGATGATATAATTTCCGGTTCTTTTTCTCAGAGGTTGGTAATTGGGGTCCAGATTGATGTGTTTATTGGTGAAGTTCCAGTTGAATGCCAGGCCTCTAGGAATTCCCATGCGTGTCTCTGTTTAGCCTGTCCGAGGATGGATGTGTTGTCCCAGCCGAAGTGGTGTCCTTCTTTGTCTGTATGTAAGATTACTAGTGATAGTGGGTCATGCCTTTCGATGGCTAGTTGGTGTTCGTGTATCCTGGTGGCTAGTTTTCTGCCTGTCTGTCCGATGTAGTGTTTGTTACAGTCCTTGCATGACATCCGTTTTACTGGTTGTTGATATAGGGTCCTTTAGGTTCATCAATAACTGTTTCAGTGTGTTGATAGGTTTGTGGGCTACCATGATGCCAAGGAGTTGGAGTTGTCTGGTAATCAACTCTGAGATGTCTTTGATGTATGGTAGTGTGGCTAGAGTTTCTGGGCGTATTGTGTCAAGTTGTTTGGGTTTGTTTTTTAAGAATCAGCGGGCTGTGTTTTTTGGCTACCCGTTTTTCTTGAATACGCTGTATAGGTATTTTTCTTCTGCTGCTCGTAGTTCCTGCAGTGTGTTGTGGCTTGTTTAAATAATGTCCTGATGCAGCTTCATTTGTGGGTGTTGGGATGATTGCTTCTATAGTTAAGTAACTGGTCTGTGTGTGTTGCTTTCCTGGAGATTCTAGTCTGCAGTTCTCCATTCGTTTCACTGTGACATCGAGGAAGGGGAGTCTGTTGTTGTTCTCCTCCTCTTTTGTGAAATTTATGCCAGTAAGGATGTTGTTGATGATGTTGTAGGTTTCCTTTAATTTGTTCCCTTTCGTGATGACAAAGGTGTTACCCACATAGCGGACCGAAAATTTGTGTTGGTTCGAGGGGAGGGCAGTTCGTTCAAGTCTGCATCATGGTGATCTCATGGGTGTACCATTGATTTGTTTGTAGATCTTGTCATTGAAGGTGAAGTGGTTCATGAGGCACAGATCTACTAGCTTGACGATGTTGTCCTTGCCGATGAAGTTGGTTCTGTTGGTGTTTGTCTAGTGTTTCTTTGGTGAGGTTGACATTAATTGATGTGAATAAGGCTGTTATGTCAAAGGAGACCATTATTTCGTCCTCTTTTTTCTTGGTGTCTTTGATGATGTTCAGGAATTCTTGGGTGGAGTGGCATGAATCTTCTACTAGATATTTCAGTTTTCAGTGGAGTTCCTTTGCTAGTCTGTATGTTGGTGTGCAAGGGAGTGAGACTATGGGTCTCAGGGGGATTCCTGGTTTGTGTACCTTAGGTAATCTGTAGAAGCGGGGTGTGTTGCATTCATCAGGTTTCATTTTTTGGAATGAAAACTCCAAAACTTTGGGTGTTAGTTGAAAAGCTTTCTTTATAACTCAGAACCATGTACTTGAATACAAATATACAGATCTTATTTGCAGTCTGGAATTCTTTGTCTAAAGAGAGCATGTTCTAGATGTCTCCGCTTGTGAATACTTTGAGGAAGTGGTCATTTTGAATACATACAGTTTTCCTCAATTTCAAGTCTGCTGGTCTCATTTTATACTTTCTACCTCTTTAACTGCCCTCTAGATGCAGTATTGTTTTCTACTGTTATGCTTGAATTTTAGCTGCCACATCTTTCTCTGGGTTTCTTGTTGTCATTCTGATCTCTCAGTTAGCATATTTCATTCCAATGAGCCCTTCCACCCTTCAGGATTTATACAGCCCATCTTCTTGGTTTATCTCACTTTTCACTTATTAATTAATGCTCTCCATTGCATCTTCAAAGATAATTAACCCAACTTCTACAGAAGTGTAATAAAACACCTTCCCTAGTTGATTTAACTGAATTGATTCTTACTTCATCAGATTTACTCCTTTTAAAAATGATCTGCATTTGTGATTGCCAGATGGAAGGCGGAGAGTTTTCATCCTACTGCAGTGTGAGTAAAGGTGAGAAAGGTGGGAAAATATGGCAGGAATGAAAATTTCAGAGTCTCACATTGAGACAATCGTTACAATCTCTGTCTCATGACTTCAGAATCTCATTATTGAGCAGAGACCACTTTATTTCTATGAATTTGCACCACATTAAAGCTCTAACTCTCCTTCTTTATGTCCCATTTCTAATTCTTCTCTTCTTCCTCAAGAAATTAGACAGTGCAAATTCACAACCTGCAAATCAGAGCAGGCACCTGCCAACTGCAGCTTGCCAAATGCTTTGACCTGGCCTTCCACAACCATGTTCCTGTGAGTTCTAAAACCACCGTCTTGCTCAATTTTTCATCTGTAAAGGTTGTCAATGGCAAACGACAAGTCTCACCACATCATTGTACCTACTTTTGTACAAACTGACACACCCATTTCAGCCTTTCAACACTTTACTTTGGAGCTGAGAGAAATCTGTGGCTTGCATCGCTTTTTAGCACAGAGAGTAAAGCAGGGATCTTACTATGGTAAGGAACACTGAACGTTAAGAGATGCACTTGTCTTTGTACATCACAGTGCGATGTCAACGTCCATCCACAGCATGTTTGCCTACAGTAAGCAAATAGCCATGAAAGTCAAAAGGAAGCAATTCTTAGTGAGCGAAGTGGGCCTATTGTCAGTAGAGGGACCTGTCCTTTTCAATTTAGGAGGTTGACCATGGTCAGCCAGGCATTTTCTTTGATATCAGTCAGGGGATCCATATAACTGCAGTTTGGATACTGGGCTATGGTCAGTCCTGGAAGTTATGCAAACAGTCCAGGGCTACCGGTAGGTAAGTTGGCGTTCTGTAGAAACATTAATCCAATTGTGCGTGACAATCTTCCATGCAATAGAAAAAAGAAGGGAATGAGTATGATGGGAGAATAGTTTGTGGTGGTGCATGAGCAGGAGAGATGGCAAAGTGTCTGCAATGAGAGTAAGAAGTCCAAAGTTCAGGAAATGTTAGTAGTTTGAGATGAATTGATGTTATAGTGAGTTCTGTTGTTCTGGAGACAGGCATGCTTCAAACTACCAGTGGCATGAATGCAAGAAAGTTGCAGTAGTGGAAAACATTTCTGTCTCTCCAGCCATGAAATTCCTCAAAAAACGCACCCAATAACCCAGTTACATAAGTAGTGAGGTGAAGAGTGGAAGATTATGTGAAAAAAGCCATTCTAAGTCATAGTGGAACAGCGGTCATAAATCTCACTTGGCAAAACACTAACGGAAAATGGAAAATTCTACCCATGTTACATTTTGTCATTGTTTGGACATTACCAGAGATGCTACAACTTTCATATTTAGCATAAGTCTGGGTCATTAATGACTACTGGAATGAAATGAGCATTGCCTCTCTTGACTTTCATGACACATTGGATCAAGAAACTGTCTTGGACCCCATTTATCAATTGTATCTACAGCCCATTTATTGGAGGTTTTTGCCTGTTTACAGTAGATTGACAAAATATATTCCTGTGGAAATTTTAGCCATTGACCTTTTCAGAATTTTTAAAGTTTTTAGATTTTCCTTTTAACTGCATTAAAAATTTGGCTACAACAATATGCTTGAATTAGGTTAGTGTTAGAAACGAAAATCGCTTCTCAATAATCGCTCTAGACAAATTCAGGAAAACAAAGTTTTATTAACAAGTCAAGTCTGCAGAGTCGGGCACCCTTAAAGAAAAGGCGCGCTGAGGCTTACAAAGTCTCCAATATATATAGCACAAGTCCCTCCTCTCCTTGGCTCCAACAAGCCATAAGGTTCACATTCTTAAAAACATCATTATTTTTATCACAAAGTCTGCAACAAAAGGCTCCAGAGTCTCCAAAGTTTGTTGTTTTTCTCACCCTGTAGTCTTATCAGTCAAAGGCTTTAATCTGAAACAGATGTCTCAAGTCGTTCCCCCATCCTGGAGTCTTATCAGTCAAGGACTCATCCTTCCCTGCTGTGTGAATGGCTTCATTAATCAAGAGCCTGCTTGTTTTTACTATCGCTCACAAATTGTCAGCATTCTGCACAATTTAAACTACTCTACTTTTGAGTATATAAAATGGTTGTTAGAAAAGAAACAAAAGTTTTGTCTTTTATTATAGATCAGTCTGTGGTCCAGGCACATCTTAAAGTTTAAACCGAAATTACCTCTCACAGTTAGCAAGTAAGATGTTGGTGCTAGTTATGGTACTACGTAAGATGTGAAGCAATTGGAGTTCTAACCTGCAGGCCAATGTTTCATATCACAGCTTGGCTATTTTAACTGATTAGTAGAAGCTGAATTACTTAAATATTCGAGAACAATCTAACGGTCTTCGGGTAAGTCTGAAAGGACATGAGGTTAGCAAAAATACTTTCCACTTGTATCAGCCTGAGCACCAATTCAGGCAGTCTAGTCTGTGAATAATTTTTTAGTTTGTTTCAAGGCATGCAACAAACAATGGAGAAAGAATATCTTGCTTTGTTTCCACATGGCTTATTAATATTCTCCAATCATTTTAAAACTTAATAATCATTGTATCGAACATCATGCAGTTAAGCTGAACAATTTATTCGTACTGATCCCACAATACTTTGCAGGAATTGTAGATCTATATACAAAGTAATGTATCATTATGTTAACTGTTTAGAAGTGCAGATTTGCCCCATTATATGGCTGCTTAGAATTCAGGTGTGTAGTGGATTTCCTGAAATCACTCGACTTACAGCTTTAATAGTAGGCTTATACAATGTGTCTGCTACAGAAAGCAATTAAATTTGATTCAATCTACTGCAATATACATGCTGTCTTATTGTTTATAATGTAAGAACAAGTTTTGTTAAGAAGACCAATGCTGGCATATTTTACTGGCATGCACAAAATAAAGATGTTTAGACTTTAGAAAGACTTGCTTTTTTTTCAGTCATTTACACAACGCATGTATAACTGGTTAGGCCCATTTATTGTTCATCCATACTTGTCCTTGAGAAAGTTGTGGTGAGCTGACATCTTGAAATGCTGCAGTCTACGTGATGTAACTGCAAGCATGACCCACAGTGCTGTTTGAATGGCTGTCCCAGGATTTTGACCCAGTGTTAGAGGAGAATGATGTTGAGCTTCTTGGCTGATGTTGGTGCTGCACTCATTCAAGCAAATAGACATCATACTCCTGACTTTTGCCTTGTTGACAGGCAATAAGGCTTAGGAGGTGGGTTGTTCACCACAGAATTCCTAGCCTCCGACCTGCTATTTATAGTCATGCTGCCGTATCTATGTTGCTGATCCAGCTTAGTTTCTGGTCAATGGTTCTCCTCCCAGGATGCTGATGGTGAGGAATTCAACCATGGTAATGACATTGAATGTCATGGGGAGATAGATTCTGTCTTATTAGAGTTAGTCAATTCCTGGGATTCGTGAGGCGCAAATGTTACTTGCCACTTAGCAGCCCAATATTTGGCATTTGAAGGATTGGCATTTAACCTTTGATGAAAGTGCCTATCATTAGCTACTTAAAACAATGAACTGAATTTTCAAGAAATCAGCAAAGTATCAATTTTGATAAGTTTCACGGAAGATTTTTCTCTGTGACCCCTATTGAGTTTTCTTACAATATTCTCTGCAACTCACACCATTACCTTTGCAACTCACCTCTATGCATCCCACTCATGCAATTCTCACTCTGTCAATAGACAATAGGTGCAGGAGTAGGCCATTCTGCCCTTCGAGCCTGCACCACCATTCATTATGATCATGGCTAATCATCCTCAATCAGTATCTTGTTCCTGCCTTATCTCCATAACCCTTGATTCCACTATCCTTGA
>NC_057739.1:34775717-34799192 GCF_004010195.1 Chiloscyllium plagiosum | reverse complement strand
CCTGTACAGCTGCAGAAGAACCTCTTTGCATCTATACTCAATCCCTCTTGTTATGAAGGCCAGCATGCTATTAGCTTTATACACTACCTGCTGTAACTGCATGCTTGCCTTCATTGACTGGTGTACAAGAACACCCAGATCTCTTTGTACTGCCCCTTTACCTAACTTGACTCCGTTTAGGTACTAATCTGCCTTCCTGTTCTTGCCACCAAAGTGGATAACCATACATTTATCCACATTAAACTGCATCTGTCCACTCACCTAACCTGTCCAGGTCACCCTGTAATCTCCTAACATCCTCCTCACATTTCACCCTGCTACCCAGCTTTGTATCGGCAGCAAATTTGCTAATGTTACTATTAATACCATCTTCTATATCATTAATATATATTGTAAAAAGCTGCGGTCCAAGCACTGATCCCTGTGGTACCCCACAACATCCCTTTTTTATAAGATATGGCAGGGAAAGGGAGCCGTTTATCACTACTCTTTGTTTCCTGTCAGCCAACCAATTTTCAATCCAAGACAGTACTTTGCCCCCATTACCATGCGCCCTAATTTTGCTCACTGACCTCCTATGTGGGACTTTATCAAAAGCTTTCTGAAAGTCCAGGTACACTACAACCACTGGATCTCCCTTGTCCATCTTCAGAGTTACATCCTCAAAAAATTTCAGAAGATTAGTCAAGCATGATTTCCCCTTCATAAATCCGTGTTCTGAGAAGGAAGTACTTCCTTCTGCTGGGACGTCCTAGGATTCCTGCACCAGTGCTTTTTTAAAGCACAGATACATACCAGCACTGCCAGGCAGGATTTGCCCTCACTTTGCATGTGCTAGGAGAGGAACCGAAAAGAAGTGCTTCTCTGCATATAATGCATGGTTGATACTTCATTGCAAATGCAGGCAGACATGAATCAATTATTGGTTTTTTTTAAAAATATATTTATTAGCAAAAATAACTTCTTTTGACTTTACAAAGATATAAAATTATTCAAAATATAACAAATACCAGTATAATAAAAAAACACAAATTGCAATACAACTACCGTCTACTAACCTACCCTATAATACAAAACAAAACCAAACACTGTGCAAAATAATGCCAATAAGTAAGTAAGTGGCTAAGAAAACAAAAAAAAAGAACGCACAAGAACACAAAATATTAATGCTCAGCACAAAGCTCCCAAACAAAAAACGGGAGCATTGTATATATACCCGTATTAACTCAGGAGTCCACCCTCCAGGGCCCAGAGCTCAGCAAACCTAACCATCCTGGTTAAACAAACGCCCTAGTTAAGATAGCAGACAGATCTGTGTCCAAATAACTCATAAAGGGCTGCCATATCTTATAAAAAAGGGATGTTGTGTGGTGCATCATATTTGTGAAAAATCCAAGGGAATGTGCTCCATAATTAATTACCGCCATCCCAACAAGCCCGATGGGTCCTCAGACACCCAATTCGTCAGAATATTCTTCCGTGCACAGCAATGATTTTCAGTCAGAAGTGCCACGTGGGTATCAATCGTCCGGTGGTCACCTGCATCACAGATACCAGTCTTCAGACAATTCAATTCGCTCCTCATGATACCAATAAACAGATGGAAGTACTGGATACTGCAATGACTATTGGCTTTAACAACATTCTGGTATTAGTACAGGGGATTTAGTACTAGGAATACTTGCTGCAGCCTCAGTCAGTTATAATACTGGCATTCACTCAAACTTGTGGAAAATTGTCCAGCTATGTCCTGCGCCCAAAATGCAGGGCAATCCAACCCAGCCAATTACCATCCTATTAGTCTACTCTCGATTATCAGTAAAGTGATGGAAGTTGTCAACAACAGTGCTATCAAGCAGCACCTGCTCATCGATGCCTCGTTTGGGTTCTGCCTGGCCCACTCAGCTCCTAACCTCATTGGAGCCTTGGTTCAAACATTTTGTTTGAAAACTCTTTTGTTCGAGCTAAATTCCAGAGGTGAGGTGAAAGTGACAGCCCCGAACATCAAAGTCACACTCAAACGAATGTGACATCAAGGACCCTACAAAACTAAAATCAGTAGCTATCAGGGAGCAAATTCTTCACTGGTTGGAGTCATACCTGGCACATGGGAAGATGGTTGTGGTTTTTGGAAGTCAGTCATCTCAGCTCCAGAATATCTTTGCAAGTGTTCCTCAGAGTAGTGTCCTGGGTCAAACTGTCTTTGGCTGCTACATCAATGACCTTCCCTCCATCATAAGGAATGGGGATTGTTCGCCAATGATTGCAAAATGTTAGCACCATTCACGACTTAGAGTCATAGAGCCATAGAGATGTACAGCATGGAAACAGACCCTTTAGTCCAATTCATCCTTGCCGATCAGATATCCCAACCTAACCTAGTCCCATTTGCCAGCACTTGGTCCATATCCCTATACACCTTTCCTATTCATATACCCATCATATGCCTTTTAAATGTTGCAAATATACCAGCCTACACCACTTCCTGTGGCAGCTCATTCCATACACGCGTGGTCCAAATCCCTGTACACCTTTCCTATTCATATACCCATCATATGCCTTTTAAATGTTGCAATTATACCAGCCTACACCACTTCCTCTGGCAGCTCATTCCATACTCTGCGTGGAAAGGTTTCCCCTGAGGTCCCTCTTTCCCCTCTCGCCCTAAACCTATGCCCTCTAGTTCTGGACTCCCCCACCCCAGGAAAAAGACTTTGTCTATTTATCCTATCCATATCCCTCATGGTTTTATAAACCTCTATAAGGTCATCCCTCAGCCTCCGAAGCTCCAGGGAAAACAGCCCTAGCTTATTCAACCTCTTCCTATAGCTCAAATCCTCCAATCCTGGCAACATTCTTGTAAATCTTTTCTGAACTCTTTCAGGCTTCACAATATCCTTCCGATAGGAAGGAGACCAGAATTGCACACAATATTCCAACAGTGGCTGAACCAACAGCCTGTACAGCTGCAACATGACTTCCCAACTCCTATACTCAATACTCTAATCAATAAAGAAAAGCATATCCTATCTACCTGTGACTCTACTTTCAAGGAGCTATGAACCTGCGCTCCAAGGTCTCTTTGTTCAGCAACACTCCCGAGGACCTTATAAGACCTGCTAAGATTTGCTTTCCCAAAATGCAGCACCTCGTATTTATCAAACTAAACTCCATCTGCCATTCCTCAGTCCATTGGCCCATCTGATCAAGATCCCGTTGTAATCTGAGGTAACCTTCTTCACTGTCCACTACACCTCCAATTTTGGTGTCATCTGCAAATGTACTAACTATACCTCCTATGTTCACATCCAAATCATTTATATAAATGACAAAAAAATAGTAGACACAGCACCAATCCTTGTGGCACTCCACTGGTCACAGGCCTCCAGTCTGAAAAGCAACCCTCCACCACCTTGGAGCCAGTTCTGTATCCAAATGACTAGTTCTCCCTGTATTCATGAGATCTAACCTTGCTAAACCAGTCTCCCATGGGGAACCTTATGGCAGTCCATATAGATCACGACCACCGCTCTGCCCTCATCAGGGATACCGACCAGATATCCCAACCCAATCTAGGCCCACCTGCCAGCACCCGGCCCATATCCCTTCAAACCCTTCCTATTCATATACCCATCCAGATGCCTTTTAAATGTTGCAATTGTACTAGCCTCCACCACTTTCTCTGCCAGCTCATTCCATACACATTCCTCTGCGTGAAAACATTGCCCCTTAGGTCTCTTTTCCATCTTTCCCCTTTCACCCTAAACCTATGCACTCTAGTTCTGGACTCCCCCACCCCAGGGAAAAGCCTCATGATTTTTTTGGAACTCTATAAGGTCACCCCTCAGTCTCCGACGCTCCAGGGAAAACAGCCCTAGCCTATTCAACCTCTCCCTACAGTTCAAATCCTCCAACCCTGGCAACATCCTTGTAAACCTTTTCTGAACCCTTTCAAGTTACACAACATTTTTCCGATAGGAAGGAGACCAGAATTACCCGCAATATTCCAACAATGGCCTAACCAATGTCCTGTACAGCTGCAACATGATCTCCCAAATCCTGTGCTCAATACTCTGAGCAATAAAGGAAAGCATACCAAATGCCTACTTCACTATCTATCTATCTGTGGCTCCACTTTCAAGGAACAATGAAACTGTACTCCAAGGTCTCTTTGTTCAGCAACACTCCCGAGGACCTTACCATTAAGTGTATAAGTCCTGCTAAGATTTGCTTTCCCAAAGTGCAGCACCTCACATTTATCTAAATTAAACTCCATCTGCCACTTCTCAGCCCATTGGCTCATCTGATCACGATCCCGTAGTAATCTGAGATAACCTTCTTCACTGTCCACAACACCTCCAATTTTGGTGTCATCTGCAAACTTACTAACTATACCTCTGATGCACACATCCAAATCATTTATATAAATGATGAAAAGTAGTGGACCCAGCACCAACCCTTGTGGCACTCCACTGGTCACAGGCCGCCAGTCTGAAAAGCAACCCTCCACCACCAAACTCTGTCTTCTATCTTTGAGCCAATTCTGTATCCAAATGGCTAGTTCTCCCTGTATTCCACGAGATCTAACCTTGCTAACCAGTCTCCCATGAGGAAGCTTGTCAAATGCCTTACTGAAGTTCTTGTAGATCAGGTCCACCAATCAATTTTGTGAGACATGATTTCCCACACACAAAGCTGTGTTGACTATCCCTAATCAGTCCTTGACTTTCCAAAACATTCTAAAGACTTTCCAAGGCAGTGGATGCAGAATCTTGAAATGTTTTACCTTGGGTATGATTATTAAGGAATTGGAAGACTATCAGAATATGCAACAATTTAGATTTGAGGTTAGAATCAGGTCAGCCATGCTGAATGGCAGAGCAGATGCAAAGGACTGAGTGGCATATTTCTGTTCCTTGTTCATATGTTTGTATAAGGTCACAGAATTAGAGAAAAGAGAGAAACTAGAAAATAATGGGAGATCAGACCAAGAGAGAAATACCACAGGTTCAGTTTAGTTTGCTAGACAAGAAGAAGCATAAGGAAGAAGGAGGGATGGTGGAATGGATGGTCTCAAACGTAATGGCAAAGAATGAGCTCCTTGTACCTGTTGGGGGTAAGAATGGCAGGGGTGGATAAGAGAAGGTATGGGTAGATTTGGTAGAACAGAGAAATCATAGAATCCCTACAGTGTGGAAACAGGCCTTTGGCCCAACATCCACACTGACCCTCCAGAGAGTATCCCACCCAAACCCATTCCCTTACCCTGTCACTTTACCTTTACTCCTGATTAATGCACATAACCTACATATCTCTGCACACTATGGGCAATTTAGCATGACCAATGCACCTAACCTGCACATCCTTAGATTGTAGGAGGAAACCGGAGCATCTGGAGGAAACCTATGCAGACACGGGGAGAATGTGCAAACTCCACACAGTCACCGAGGCTGGAATTGAATGCTGGTCCCTGGCGCAGTGAGGTAGCAGTGCTAACCACTGAGCCAACGTGCCGCCCCACTGTGTTCTGGAGAAGGATCAGCCCACCTGAAACGTTAATTTTGATTTCTCTCCACAGATGCTGACAGACCTGCTGAGCTTTTCTGGCAGTTTATGCTTTTGTTTCTAATGTTCTACTAGGCTTGATGTAAATCAGACACATTTGCTGAACTAGTTGTTCAATAGATTTGCTAAAGGCTATATTGGTGAGCTACACTGGAAGAACGGTAAGGATGGAAGAATGTGATGGTTTTACTGCGGAAATGAGGAGACTAAGTGATTGAGGATGTAAAAATTCATTACTTCATTGAGACGATATAGAATTAAAATAAAAAGTGCTGAAGAAACTCCGCAAGGCTAGAAGCATTTGTGTAGAGAGACACAGTTAACTTTTTAAGTCCAATGACTCTTTTTTGGAATTCTGTTGCAAAATTAATAAATATCTCTTGACTTAGATAATTCTCAACTTTTACTGCAATTTTTTGAAAAAAGCTTTTAGGTGAACTTATTTACTGGGTGTTCTCTCTAGTCCCTGTTCATTTCGTTGCCAACAAAGAAACCAAGACATAGTACTTCATAATACAACTTCTTTATTTTGAGTAGAGGTCAGGGACAAAGCTACCTCACAATCAAATTTAGCTGTCAATTACAATCAAGTTGAAAACCACCAAAACTGCTCATCAAGCTTTCCAGATGGAATGTTTATATTTATAAAGCAATGTTCAGCAATATGAAATGGTGAGCTGTCTCCTTATCAAAATGCAATAATTAGTATTAATTGTTTCTAACAGCCAAGTGTTACAAACAACACCGATTAATCTGCCCACCAAGACGGAGGTCGCTGAACTGACAGTCTGTGAATCTCATAGCATGATAAGATTTTTGTATATACAGAAGTATTATTTCCAGCAAGCAGTAAGCAATATAAAATGTATACTGGCTAGCTAGCTATCAAAAATAATGTTATGGTTTGAAATAAGACAGGTCTACAATTTGCTGTACAAAAGTTATCTAACACTCTTTTGATTAACAGTATGTTCTGAGGGGTTGACAATTTCTACACCTCAGAAAAGTTGCTGCAAATACTTTCAAAACAATGATGCATGGGCTTTGTTTGGTCTTCTGCACACCTATTTATGCTCCAAATAGATATTCAATGTAAATTTGCTGCAAATAATTAAAATGCAAATGTAGCTTTGGGCCCTGCACATCACAGCACCAATACCATAATCAAAGGTCTTAAGTACTAAATGGTACCAAAGCAAAAAAATGACATTATTTTAGACAAGTAGACATGTAGTGAAATGAATAATTCAAAATCTCTGGTAAGAGAATTTTCATTGTTCTTTTTTCCAGGCATTAAATATATGCTTTAGAAATCATACACGTTTTAATAGTTATCATTCCCCAAAGGGTTTAAAGGAGCTCTTTGGATAGCTAAGTCAATAATTAATGGAGATGAGCAACCAGTTGATAATCAAATTTTTACCTCCATATTCTGATTAATGTTCTACCAAAAACAGAAGATATATTACTATGAAATTAGGCTGCAGCTTTTCTTAAATAGTATAACTTTTCATCGTACCAAAGGTTTGGAATTTCGCAAGCTTTCTACAGAAACACTGAGGCACAACAGTAAGATTTCAAAGCCTGAATAGCTTTGGGGCCGAAGAATAAATTGTGCTCATTTGTATGCATACTTCTAACCTTCTATAGGGATGCTAACGGGGCACATAATTGCACGACTCCCACAGTGCTACCAGGGTTCTGCTGCAAGCAACATCACCTCTGATTGGGAGTCAGCTGAAAATCAGAACTTGCTGCTATCTGTACTGCAAAGGGAACATTATGGATGATTATGTTGCTGCTTTAGAATGTGGAGACTTTGCAGTTTTGCAGTAGAACTGTACTTGTAACAAGTATATATGTGGCTCCACTTCTCCTACATTGTTACTAAACCCCTATTTCCAGGGTTTTGTCCATTGAAGCAAATGGTGTTCTCTGACAGATATTCATTAGTGGAAAGTGTTATGAGGAAAGTGAAAATGACCTACAAACCTATCCAAACATAATAGGTATTTGTAACCCTTTCCCATATTAATCATCTGGCCTCTGCAAGCCACCCCTCCTTGATATCACAATGGGTGTCATTAATTTATAATACAATCACCAGCAGAAATATACATTGCTTCTTAAGTTGGGATAGGTCACGGAAGCTCCAGCAGATTGCACTAATGCATCACCCTAATTTTGACCAATGCCTCAGTCAGTAATCATATCACTGCTCCAGTTTTATGCATTCCTAGATATAAATAACTTTAATGTATCCTAACACATTTCACAGAATTCCATTTTTAAAACTACAGGTTGTTCTTTTGATCCTTTAGGAACATCCAAACTGGAGTAGCAGTAGGCTATTCAGCCCTTCAGGCCTGCTCTACTATTCAACTTTTGTTTGTCATTTATATAAACGATTTAACTGAGAATAAAGACAGCCTGGTTAGTAAGTTTGAGAATGACATCAAAATTGGACAGTGAAGAAGGATATCTGAGATTACAAAGAGATCATGATCAATCGGGTCAATGGACTGAGGAATGGCAGATGGAGTTTAATTTGGATAAATGTGAGGTACTGTATTTTGGTAAAACTTATTCTGGTCCAGGGTCTGGTTTCCAGCATCTGCAGTTATTGTTTTTACCTTATTCAATTAAAGGTAAGGCCTTGGTTACTGTTGTAGAACAGAGAGTCCTAGGGGTTCATGTACATAATTTGAATATTGCAACATATGTAGACAGGGTAGTTAAGGAGGCATTTAGCACACTTGTCTTCATCACTCAGACCTTTGAGTAGAGGAGTAGGGACATCATGTTGAGGTTGTACAGGACGTTGGTGAGGCCTCTTCTGAAGTACTGTGTCCAGTTCTGGTCGCCCTATTGTCGGAAGGATATTGGTCAGCCAGAGAGGGTTCATAAAAGATTTACCAGGAATTGCCAGGAGTGAAGCGTTGAGTTATAAGGAAGAGCTGAGACTTTTTTCACTGGAATGTAAATGGTTGAAGGATGACCTTATAGAGGCTTATAAAATCATGAGGGGTATAGATAAGGTGAATGGCAGGTTTCTTTTACCTACAGTTGGGGATTTCAAGACAAGGGGGCATACTTTTATGGTGAGAGGAGAAAGATTTAAGAAAGACATGAAGGCCAAAGTTTTTACACAGAAAAACTTTGGTCGGCATGCATTGGTTGAACTAAAGGGTCTGTTTCCATGCTCTATGACCTTTGATTCTATGACAATAATATCATGGTAAATCTGATTGTGATGTTAATTATCTTTCCTACCTGCCCCCATGTCTCTTGACTCCCTTGCACATCAAAAATCTGTCTAGCTCAGCCTTTATTATCTTCTTGATTCAGCCTCTCTTGGAAGGGAATTCCAAAGACTATTGACTCTCTGACAGAATAAATTCCTCCTCATCTTGGTCCTAAATTGGAAAGCACTTATTTTGAAACTGCACTGCTTGATTCTAGATTCCGTCACCAGACAAAATGTTTTCTAAGCTTCTATCCTGTCAAACAACCCTATATATTTCAATAAGATCACTTCTTATTCTGTGCGACTCCAATGAACATTAGCCAAATATTTCTTTCATAAGACAAATCCCTAATCCTAGGAATCAGCCTAATACACCTTCTCCAGGCTGTTTTCAATGCAAGAATGTCCTTCCTTAAGTAAGGGGACCAAAACTGTAATCGGTACTCCAGGTGTGATATCATTGTTGCACCATCCAGTTGTAACAATACTTTCTTCCTTTTATACTCTATTCTCTTTTCAATAAAGACCAACATTTTGTTTACCTTCCTAATCACTCTCTGTACCTTCATGCTGACTTTATGTCATTCATGTACAAGGATATTCAGATTCCTCTGCATCTTCCCTTTTCTCCTTAAATATTTCCTTCCAGTATCTGGCACATTGTGAAATTCAAACTAAATTTTACTCTTTCAATGATGAACCACCATGCTTTTTTCACAAAGTTTGGCTAATAAGTTCTTAAATCTTAATATGTAATTTACAAACTTGATAGTAAAGCAAACACTCAAACATGGAGATTCAGTATACCATTCAGCCCCATGAAACTGCTTGCCTTTCAATAAGATTGTGGTCTCCATTCCACCTATTCAATACAAAACACCAAATATTAGCTGAGGCGGAGTCAGATTTATACAACACATTCACTATTCTCCACTTCAATGACTGATTTTAGCAGGCTGTGGTCAGAGACTGTCAGCCACTGTTAAGATAAGTCAAATGAAATTGCTACACAAGCGTGGAGTTTTAAATGTCTGCCTTCTTTTAAATCTTGTTCCAATGATTCTAAAAAAAGGGTGGTACATCTACTTTTTAAAAACTATATCATTATATTCAGGACAAAGACAAATATTGATGAATATTTTCAAGCTATAAGGCAAGCCATTTCGCTTTCACTTTCAAAATAAATGAAGTGATTTTGGTTAATATAACAAACTAAGCTCTAATGCAACCCTAGATCAATACTCCTCTGTAATCAATACTCTGCTATAATTTAAAATCTGTATTCGCAATCTGCTTGTTATAATTTTTTTGATTAGGAAACAACAATGTTACAAAGAATATACAGAAATAATAACTCGTACTTCTGACTATAGAAATGCACCTTTTCTCCCTCTTATTCCTGATAGATTTGGCACCACAAATTCTGGCAACACTTTGCTGCCTTAGTGGGCAATATTCAAGTGTAGGCCTAGACAGAATGTTGGCAGACCATTCCATTTCAATATGTAACTGCACCCAAAGTCCATGTAAGTTAATTTTTCATGCATCACAGATTAGTAATTAAGAGTGGGAATGTTCAACTACGCCCACAGAAGTCAACTGTCATTCTGGCCCAGATCAATAAACTCAGCACAGGCTTGTGAATTAACCTGGAATGTTCTTGATTCCTGTGGCTCAATATCATGTTGCATTGTACCCCTAAACCCTCTGAGAGTTGTTTTAAAATATTTATCCTTTGATTTTTCTATTAATATCTTTTCAGAATTGCTGGATTTAAATTAACATGTCAAAATAAATTGCACGTATGTGCCATATAGGTCATTCCTGAGTTTACTAGATGAAGGGGGATTGGCCTTCCGAATTAGACATATAAGAAATTGCTTGACTTGGAAAATTTCAGAAAAGATTTTGCATGTGATCCTATTACCCTGTGTTGTTACAGCTCGATTGAGGTAAAAATCAACTAGGTACTTTCCTGATCTTTCCTGATGAAGGCTTTTGCTCAAAACATCGATTTTCCTGCTCCTCAGATGCTGCCTGACCTGCTGTGCTTTTCCAGCACCACTCTAATCTAGACTCACAGCTCGATTGAGGTCAGGATTAGCCATTCTGCAAGTCATGCAGTAACCCATTGGGGGAGCTCTATCCACAATATTTTGCAGCTAATGGCAACTTGGATTTTCAGATTGTGAAAATGGACCAAAAACTTGAGTTTTGACAAAAAGTAAATAAAGGATGATTATGCAATTCTAAATGACAATAACTTTTTTTGTGGGTTCCAGTAGTATTCACGGAAGTGATGATGTGTTTAAAAGGACATAAATTCGGAATTGTTTTTATTTCAGTGCAACGTTCTAATTCTGCTTTATAGCATTTATCTTTTAAAATCTACCAAAGAAAACACTTGTGTTTCTTGTGCTTGAATTCTGTATCTGGTGCATGCTTTTCAAAGGTTCTTGTCACATTTTAAGACTATACTGTAGCAAAAAGATGGAAATTGTACTCTGCTTCCACATCAGAGACTTGGGTTTGATGGCAGTCTCGGGCAACTGCGTGGGTTTCCTCCGGTTTCCTCCCCCAATTCAAAGATGTACAGGTCAGGTGAATTGGCCATGCTAAATTGCCCATAGTGTTAGGTGCATTAGTCAGAGGGAAATGGGTTGGGTGGGTTACTCTTCGGAAGGTCTGTATGGACTTGTTGGGCTGAAGGGCCTGTTTCCACACCGTAGGGAATCTAATCTAGTCTAATCTAATCAATTTTCTAACTCAAGGAAAACAGACCACAAGCTCACAAATGAGCAATGAGGAAAAACATTTCACAAATCTACAGCTTTACAATATGAAAACAATTCTATTTGGTTTGCAGTAAGAATGATTGTCTCTTGGTTGCGCATTTAGGATGGAATCTTAATGAGGTGTCGTATCTTGTCAACACTGGGAAACCAGTGAGAGAAGAGCACTACCAATTCCAGGGAAGGGCTGCAGAACCTTCTGTCAATCAGGCTTTGGTGACGCCACTAGATTAGATTAGATTACTTACATTAGATTAGATTACTTACAGTGTGGAAACAGGCCCTTTGGCCCAACAAGTCCACACCGACCCGCCGAAGCGTAACCCACCCATTCCCATACATTTACCCCTTTACCTAACACTACAGGCAATTTAGCATGGCCGATTCACCTGACCTGCACATCTTTGGACTGTGGGAGGAAACCGGAGCACCCGGAGGAAACCCATGCAGACACGGGGAGAATGTGCAAACTCCACACAGTCAGTCGCCTGAGTCGGGAATTGAACCCGGGTCTCTGGCGCTGTGAGGCAGCAGTGCTAACCACTGTGCCACCGTGCCGCCCACTAGTGGGACTTTGCTTGGAATAAGACGTTGGGGGTAGACATCTTGTCTAATGAGAGCTACCAACAGAGATTGGAGTTCTTGCACTCAGCAGTGGCGAGGATGAGGCTGGTGATAGAAGGGAAGCCCCAGAATTGCAACATCATTGAGGATCCAGGACAAAGGTGAGTTCATGAGTAGCATTTGGAGTGGGTGGTTCTCAGGTTGGGGATACGGGGAGAGGGATGGTGGGAGGTTCAAAGTGGGCACACTCCCTGCACCCCCACTGGATGTTCGATCCCATGTTCAAGCACTGATTTCCTTTAATAACGCCTACACTGTGATTCTGAGGTGACAAGATGTCTATAGGGTAGTAGCAGTTGGGAACAGTGCATAGCGATAGGTCCACCTGCATCTTACTTAATCCCTGTGGAGGCCAGCTGATGCCCAAATGGAATGTAATGAGCTCTTCCTAGCATGAATTAGTAGGAGGTAGAAAGACAGCAGGGTTTGGTTACACCATCACCATCACCCATCGCCCCAACCACCCCTCAACACCTAATACCTCACCCCTCATCTAATTAACTGCCCTCCAGCTTCCACATTTGCTACCTCCAGGACTAGGAGATTCCATCCATTGAGTGAGCAACAAACCCACATAAGTAAACAAGTCAAATTTAGTTCATTGTTTTAGACCACTAAAATAAAGTATCTGATCAATCATGCTGTTACTTTAATACTACACGTGCAAAAATGCATTAAAGCTATAGTGAAATTAAGTAAGGGTCCAAGTCTAAAAAAAATGAAAAAGTGAACTGGAGGACTGAAGTATTTATTTTTATTTTCTTTGTTAAACACATACTTATGGATTTTGTTACTAGCTGTTCTCTCTTTTGTACTCCTGTGCTATATTCAAGTAGCAGAACCCTAATATTTGTCCTCTGTAAAAGTTACATCTTTACATTTCCATTTATTTAAAATTGCAGCTAATTCTCAATGCAATCCCTAAAATAGGGAGCATACAATTATAATTAAGAATATAAGCTGCCACCTTTAGGATGCACCTTTAAACTGCAAAGCAGAACATTTACATTGGACTGATATAAATGCAAATATTTTGAGAAACTACTGTTTATGAGCAAATAAAAACTCAACATTTACACCAACCAATCTGTTAGGTTGTTACCAATTGATTCATGAAGTGTTGCAGTAGAGGTAAATTGCTTCCATTTGTAGACCTTAGTGATCTGGATAATAAACATGACATCTATCTTAAATACCAAACTATAAATATATTCTGTGGTAGATTCATGGTGATAACAGTATCAGACCCCTTTTGTGACATTTTTTAAAAGAATTTATTCTTCATTATGACACACTTTATTCTAGAATTCAGGAAGTTATTGTTCTAAAAGAATTGCAGATGCTGAAATAAAAATTGAACATGCTGGAAACACAGCAGATCAATCAGCATGTTTGAAGAAGGTAGCCAAATTTATATTTTGGGTGTGAAACCTTCTTTTGAACTGAAAAAAACCCACCATCCTTATATAACATCAGAGAAAGGAGAGTTGAAATGTTCATCATTCAGTCAAACTGAGAGGTTGTGTTATGTAATTTCGTTGGAAATTTCTTTTTGTGTTTGTGATTCCAGTCTCCTTAGAATTATAGAATTTTACAATACAAAAGCAGGCCATTTGACCCGTCGTGTCTGTACTGGCTCCAGAAAGAGCTACCCATCTAGTTCCTTTCTCCAGCCCTATTTCTGTGGTCCTCTAAATTCATCACTTTCAAATATATGTAACTCTCTTTTAAAATCGCCAGTGGAATCCACCTCCACCAATATCCCAGACAGCACATTCCAAATTCTAACAATTCTCTGAGTAAAGTAGTTTCTCCTCATGCCATTCCTACCTCTCTTGCCGACAATTTTGAAATTGTGACCCTAGTTACTGACATACTAGCTAGTGGAAACAGAATATCCTTCTTTACCCTGTGAAAATTATTCATAATTTGAATACCTGAATAAGGTCACCTCTTAATCTCTGTTCCAAGATCATACCTGGTCTCTAAAAACCCTCATTCTTGGTATCGTTCTAGTAAATGTCCTTTGACCTCTCCCTAGGATTTTAAATAATTCCTTAGTATGCTTCCAATTAAACCTGTTGGACTATAACCTGGTGTTGTGTGATTTTTAACTTTGTACACCCCAGTCCAACACCGGCATCTCCAAGTCATTCCTTAAATAAAGTTGCCAGAACTGCATACAGTACTCCAAATATGGTCTGACTAATGATTTGTAGAGGTGTAGCTTTTATACTCTATGTCTCTACTGATAAACAATGATCCTGTAAGCCTCCTAACAACTGTTTTAACTTGTCTGGCCACCTTCAGAGAATCATGCACATGAACCCGAAGGTCCCTTTGCTTTTTGTTCTCCCCTCAAGGTTGTACAATTGAGGATGTATTGTCTCTCCATGTTTCCTCTGTCAAAATGCATTACCTCACATTTCTCTGCATTAAAGTTCATCTATCAACTGTCTGCCCATTTAACCAACTTGTCAATGTCCCTCTAAAATTGCTCAGGCATCATCCTCACAATTCGCTGTTCTCTCTAGTTTAGTGTCATCCTTTAGTATCCCTAGTATTCTTCTTTACAATATTAATATACTTGTCTATTCTTCTTATTCATGCACACTGCCCTGACATTTTTCTACAATTTTATGATTTTGATCCAAAATTAGTAATTGTTTTCAAAAATTACATGCCAATTAAGAAGTTTCCGAAATCTAACCACTATGACTAACTATTTCATCAATTAAGACAGAGTGAAAGCAAGTCCAAACAACAACCAAAGAACAGCACAATCTACAAAGGAGTATTGTATCTGGCCAAGTTGGTTTTCCCTTCAGTGTGGTTTAGGGTGTATTTATTTGACTACAATAGTATCAATAGAAAACATTTGTAGAACCTGGTGGAACAGGAATCCCTCCTGCAGGCAGTCTAATTTTCTTTGCTCTGGAATCAGTACTTACTTTATAACATTTTATCACTGATACCAAACACAACCACCTTCCAGCAATGTTACCAGCTCCTAGGTATTTTGCAGTATGTATTTGGTAGCAAAGAATTGCTGTGGGAACGCGGTGGTATGGTTCAGAAAAGGACAGAGAAGAGGATAACCTTAATTGGTGTATCTGGTTCCAGAGGATGAAAATGGGCTCTTTTGCAGAGGGGTTAGGGTTAGAGTAAAGGAATAGTGGCCCACCTTAAGCAAGTTGCTCAAGCCAAGTATGGATTTTTTCTATAACTATACTATAGTGAGTGAAGGTAGTACAATATGAAGTCTTGAAAGGGTTAGAAATCTATCAAAATCAGTGGAGACTAGATGCTTGAATTTATGGCAGCATGTGACAGGTGAATCAGAGAATTTGCAGTGATGTGATCATCTATCAATCCAACACAAATGAGTTGCCTTCTTAGTAGTGATCCTGAAAACATCAGTAAGGCCTGTCAGAATTGCAGTATATTTAATTTTGGGGACTATAGTTCAGTCAATGAACTATTTTTGCTGTATTGATTATCCTATTATTATTGAGTTTAAATAATGTTAAAACTAACATTCCAAAAGAGTACTTTTACGATTTTTTTAAATTAACAAGTTCAGGTTTTTGTTTACTTTCCTTTGGGTGATGGATGTGAAATAATTATGATCTATGTCCAGGGTTGTTAAAGTTTGTATTTTGAAAGTCATGACACAAAACCTGACTATTGTCAAACATCCCATGTTCTAGCCTCACCCAGTTCATCTGATAAAATGCTTATCAGATTAGGCACCAATGAAAAGTGCAATCCCTCTCGTAGTTAGCATTTAGATTGACAGGGCTGAGCTATAATGTGCTTCAAAGCTGAAGCCTGTCTGAATAAAGAGGATTAATTCTTGAGCCAGCATGCTTCGTTGGAGCTCTCATTACCAAACTTTGTCGGTGTCGATGTTAGATTTGATTGAAGATTATAGCATTTAGGTTCCCCCCATTTTCTACAGATATTGGACCCATTGAATTTTCATACAGCAGGGACACGGTCAATACTCTAGCCTTTATCCTCTAATTCTGCTTCATTGAAACTTCATCAACTTCCCCAATGAACTGGAAGAGGGAAATAGGCTTCACAAGAAACATCTTTCTTTTGTCAGATAATTTATTCGCTTCCCGCTCCCTGACGCTGAAAATTAGATTACAGTATTTACATGAAAATGATAATCGAATGGGAACCTTAATCAACCAGTGAGGTTAATATTTTTGAACAGAACAAAGACAAAAAGCGCAGGAGCATGACACACCCCAGGGAATTTCAACTTCAGATCTGCATTTCTCTTGTGTCTTACTTTTTTAGTTTTTCAACTTCAAAGCTTGGACTGCTGTTGTTTTTTATGTAATGATCTGATGATTAGTTGTAAGCTGGCAGAGCTGATCTTTCTGCTAGTGAGGGTGGTTTGAGTTTAAGTGATGTTTTACATTGCTAATAATTAAAGCGGTGGTTGGCTTCCCCTCTGTAAGTTAATGAAGTGGAAAACAAGGGAGGGGTTGTAGGAAACCTTTTGTTTAAAATTGTCTAATGCCTATTCTTGAAATTTTTACTATATACATCTCCTCTAACCAGGTGAATGATGTTTACTCTCTCTTTGACTTTACCAAGTTTTACTATGCATTCAGCTGTAGGACACTATCGCAAAGGTTAGATTGTATTTTCCCCATAGCCATAATGCATTGCAAGATAAACACAAATGTTCTCCTGCAATTGAGTAAATATAATTGATATTGTATATTCTTTGACAATTTTATTGAAGGTATGATTATTGACCCTCGTGATGTGGCTCACCTGTCCCTATCAACCAGTATTGTCTTCTCCAAGCAGATTCTGATAATTATTATATTCTTATTGCTAATATATAAATAATTGATTGAGAAATTGTTACAAAACCTCACTCACAGTAAACCACTATCCCATCATCATATAGGATAACTTGTAATTTTCTGTCTCATTAACAAAAAAATGAACTATTTTCTTGATATCAGCAGGAAATTTGAGATCTTTATATTTCTAAATACTTTTCAATTGGGTATGACATTTCTGCTCTTTGAAAATCTGGCCTACAAAGATATTTCTCATGATTTGCTGAAATGTGAAGGGAAAGAAAAAGAAAAAAAAACATGGATTTATCAGTTCTGAGGAAGGGTCACTAGACCTGAAACATTAATTCTGATTTCTCTCCGCAGATGCTGCCACCACCTGCTGAGTTTTTTCAGCAGTTTCTGTTTTTGTTTTGGATTTATATGACACCTTTCACTACTGCAAGAGACACACAAAGATTGAGTAATAATAATATCCTTTTTTAGCACATATGTAGTGACGTCTGAGGTAACAATGTTGTACGTAGTTCAGACCACAGGATGTAGGAACAGAAATAGGCCATTTAGCCCATAGAGTCTGCTCCGCCATTCAGTGAGATCATGTCTGATCAGATAATCCTTAACAATATTTTCCTGCATTTTCCTTATACTTCTTGACTCCATTACTGATTAAAAATATGCACATCTCAGCCTTGAACACTCTAAACAATCCAGCCTTGACAGCACTCTGTGGTAAAGAATTCCATAGACTCACTACCCTCTGAGAAAAGAAATTCCTACTAAGCTCTGCATTAAATGGGTGGCCCCTTCATCTGGGGAAATATTAATGGACAAGCCATCAGGTCCAGTGAATTTAATCAACCTGCCGCCCCATTAGTTACTCCTGGTGCTTTTTCTCTAGTGGTAGTTAGTGTAATTATTTCCTCCCCACCTTTTGACTCTTGATTTAGTATTTATGTAATGCTATTAAAGACATGCAACATATTTATCCAATTCCTCTGTCATTTATTTCCTGTTTCCCTATTCTTATTTCTCCAGCCTCATTCTCTGAGGAGCTTATGTTCACTTTGGCTTCTCTCTTCCTTTTTATATATTTAAAGAAGCTCTTAATGTCTATTTTATATAACTTATTAATTTATCCTCAGTTTTTTCCTTCTTTATACTGGATACTAAGGGAAACAGTTGCAGAGATAGTGAATATACTGGTAGTAATCTTCCAAGAATCCTTAGATTATGGAGAAGTCAGAGATTTGAAAAATTGCCAATGTACCATCCTTATTCATAAAGGCAAGGAAACAAAAAAAACTATAGGCCATTCGCTTAACATCTGTCATCAGACAACTGTTAGAGTCTTTACTAAAGTATATTATAGCACAGGAGAAAGTGAGGTCTGCAGATGCTGGAGATCAGAGCTGGAAATGTGTTGCTGGAAAAGCGCAGCAGGTCAGGCAGCATCCAGGGAACAGGAGAATCGACGTTTCGGGCATAAGCCCTTCTTCAGGAAGCAACACATTTCCAGCTATATTATAGCACAGCATTTCAAAATGCAAAAAATAATCCAAGCAGAATCAGCATGGCTTCATGAAGGGGAAATCATGCCTGGAAAATAATTTTGAAGAGTTTTAGATGATAACAAACAGCATTGATAAAGGGGAACCAAATAGATGTAATATAATTAATTTTCCAAAAGGTATTTGATTAGGTCCTGAATGTAAGGCTACTTAATAATGAGGAATCAGTAATAGTTTAACCATCATTATTATATTAAAATGGATAGAGGAATTCCCATCTAACAGAAGGTAGAAACAAAAACAGAAGTTGCTGGAAAAGCTGAACAGGCCTGTCAGCATCTGTGAACAGAAATCAAAGTTAACATTTCGGGTCCCGTGACTTTCCTCAGAAAGTTCTGAGGAAGGGCCACCAGACCCGAAATGTTAACTTTGATTTCTCTTATTGCGTCCAGTTCTGGTTGCCCTACTATAGGAAAGATACAGAGGCTTTGGAGAGGGTGCAAAGAAGGTTTACCAGGATGCTGCCTGGACGGAGGGCTTACCTTATGAAGAAAGGTTGAATAAGCTCGGACTTTTCTCTCTGGAGAGAAGGAGGAAGAAAGGAGACCTGATCGATGTGTACAAAATAATGAGGGGAATAGATAGAGTCAATAGCCAGAGACTTTTCCCCAGGGCAGGATTGACTGGTATGATAAGTCATAGTTTGAAGATATTAGAAGGAAGGTATAAAGGAGACGTCAGAGGTAGGTTCTTTACGCAGACAGTTGTGAATGCATGGAATGCGTTGCCAGCTGTGGTGGTGGAAGCAGAGTCATTGGGGATATTTAAGCGACTGCTGGACATGCACATGGATAGCAGTGAGTTGAGGGGTGCGTAGGTTAAATCGCTATATTTTACATTAGGATTAAATCTCGACACAACATCGTGGACCAAAGGGCCTGTTCCGTGCTGTACCTTTCTATGTTCTATGGTCTATGCTGCCAGACCTGATGAGTT
Source organism: Chiloscyllium plagiosum (assembly GCF_004010195.1). NCBI lineage: Eukaryota > Metazoa > Chordata > Chondrichthyes > Orectolobiformes > Hemiscylliidae > Chiloscyllium > Chiloscyllium plagiosum. The sequence goes on along the minus strand of NC_057739.1, from coordinate 34,779,628 downwards.
TTTTCAGCAACTTCAGTTTTTGTTTCTGATTTACATTATTTGCAGTTATTTCAGTTTTTAAAATAGGGTAGAAGTTTGGATAAAGGAGGCATTTTCAGGATTGCAACCTGAAACAAGTGGAGTGCCATAGCAATCACTGCTGGACGCACAATTATTTACAGTTTACTTTAATGACTTGGATAAGGAAAGTGAATGTACAATCTTAAGTTTGCAATCAATCCAAAAATCGGTGGGAAGGCAAGTAGTGATGAGGCTGACACAAAGAATCCACAGAAAAATACCGATTATCTGGCATCCGATTATCCGAATTCTCTTCACATCCATGAAGAGAAAGCAATTCATTGAAAATGCAAGTGGACATTTGTAAATATATTGCTGTTTAAATACCAGGCTACATGGGTTACCCTTTTTGGTTCATCCAAACTTACAACCCAGTCTGTGGGAGTGACCAGTGGAGCTTACATCATAGCTATGCTCACTATCATACTGCAAAGTCCCCATGTTGAAGCCAGGGTATTGTGATCATTGAAGACTGTGCCACCCCTGCAAAAACCCAAGTTCTCCAATGCACTATCGTCTCCCATCCTTGTATGTTGAGTTGCCCCTCTTCACAATTATTGTTCTCTCTACAATCTGCCTCCAATCCTCACAACTGACTTCCCAACTTCCTTGACCATCACCCCTCCCACCCCCAAAACTCTCCATGAGCTGACCTCCAGAACTGACCACACTCCTGCCCTGATTGACTTGTATTACTCCGACCTTGACCCTGCATACAGCTGCCTGACTAACTTGCCACGAATCCTCCAGACTGGACTGACTGTGGTCCACTCCCTGAACTGTAGATCTTGACCATGACTACCCAAGCAGCCAACCAACTGTGACATGTCCCTGGACATGTAACAAACAATGCCCAAGACTTACTGTGCTGGCACACCCTGACTGAAATCTGTCCCCCTGTGCCTGACTTACTGAAGCATAAGGTAAGTTTTTGTTTCTGTTTCAAGAGCACAAAGACTTCAGAAGTGCTCAAACAATTTGTTTGATCCAAAAGCACCAGCAATATAGATTAAATACCAGGCTGCCAAGAATGCCCCCAGAATACCTTGATCTGAAACTTTGTCACTTTGTTTCAGAAATGCAGAGTTCACCATTGCTTGTAGAATTACTAGAGAATGCATTAGGCAATTGAAGATCTATGATTTTCCTGCTGGTGCTCCTGTGCATAATTTTTGTACGTTTTGTTAATATACCTAAAATAGTTGATTCCATACAACTTCTGTTGCTTTTGACTACAATATTTCACATCACATAAAATACTGTAAAATACCACCAAAGAGAAACAGTTTCAAGATCCTCATATGTAGTCATTTTCTTCCATGTTAATTTCTGGCTTTGTTTTACAAATGTTTTATTACATTAACAGTGCTATTTAAATGCAAGAAGTTCCGTGGGCAAAGTCTGCTTTTTCTGCCAATGCACAATGTTTTCTATTAAAGTAGTTGGATTGAGTGGTGCCTTAACATTTTAACCATTTAATTTTCACCCACAGGGAGCTAAAATGTTGTCGTAAGTGACCCTAAGTAGATTAACAAGATAATCTAAAGGCTTTCAGAGGAAGGAGTAAAGCTATTCATGGGAAGACTTCAGTAGCCTACCAAAAGGTTGACAAAGGAGCTGAAAGAGAATTAAATAAGTTTAACAGCAGAAATTTTATCTATGACCAAAGAGGGAAGAGAATAGTAAAGAAAGGAAAAATGAAAATTTACTTGAAACTGAAGAGAAACAAAAAGAATAACCCAATGATTATATATTTTTAAATAGTCAAACATAGAGACTATTCTAAAATGAACCAATAGCTGATGTCACAGGCAGACATAGAGGGCTCAAATTTATCAAATCCCTGAGACAGGTAATATTAATTTCAGGATTCTAAGTCAGACTGGGCAAATAAAAGCTATGAAGTGCTGACCAGTCTGACTGTCCAAAATATCTCTGATCCATCCTCACTGTCCCTGATGCTTCCTGAAATCTGTGAGTCATACAATGTGAAAATTATTAAACTGCAAACAAACTGTTAATATTTAAGAAAGGACATATTTAGTCCATGCAACAACAGTTCTTAAAGTTTCATATCGATTCCACTAAAAAAAAAATTGGATTCTGTATGTCTTATATTACAAAATTGACCACATTTCAAAATTAAAGTAATTAATTGCCGGTAAAGCATTTTGGAATGTTATAAGGTCACAGAATATTTTATACATGCAAATCTTCTTTCTTTAAAGTAATGGAATTGAAGGTTTTCGTTTGACAATAATATCAAAAGTAGCAAACTATAGGAAAATTGTAGACAATCTGAGGGAGAAATGTTCTGTCTGAATAACCACCTGGTCTTTTTTTAATGAAAAGGCGACACTCCAGGGAACAGGAAGAATCATGATGTAGTTTGCTGAGATTACCAAATTATCATGTAAAGTTTTTTTGTGAAAGGCTTCCAATGAAACTGAATTCAAATAAAATCTTTTAAGACAAATCTAAATGTGGAGTTTTTAGAAGAAAGCTGGGAACATTAAGAAAAGAGTGCAAAGGGAACTTAAATAGAAGATGAACACATCTATTTGAATGATTATTTCCTCCAAGTGTTGACAAGAGAAGATGTGAACAACTTGCCCACCTGACTAGAGTCAACCAAAAAAAAATTAGCAACTTTAACACAAATGAGTTGAATGCCTTAGACAAGCTGTCATGACTTCAAACAAACAATTCACAGGGTATAGACACTATACATCGTAGTGTGCAGAAGAAGACAAGGAAGATTTTGAGGCACTGACAGCTAATATGAAGGAGTCAGTGCTCACTAGTAACGTTAAAGCAAAGGGATAAAGCAGACACAGGCAACTATATACACGGGGTTCCATTTCCCATAAAATATGTAAATAAAACAAAAGGAGTAACTAGTAATGTTCCTATATATTAATAACCTAGTAAATACTAATTAACTTGATTAATACTAGTTAAACAATGTCTAACCAGAATTTTAATTTATGTGAGCCATTGGCATACCAGATAAAATGTGGGAAATCCTACAAAGTAGGGTACAGAGCTATTAGAAGGTATTTATCAAAATCTCTTGCCACTCATCTAATTTCAAGTGGTGGATTCAGATCATACACAACAAACTAGTCCAAGACTAACAGACAGCAAATTCATTTGAAATGACAACAAAAAATGCGAGAGATTACAACAGGTCAGGTTAAGGCAGCATCCATGAAGAGAAAGCAAACCAAAGGGTCATATAGACTGGAAATGTTAGCTTGCTTTCTCTCCATGGATTCTGCCTGACCAGCTGTGATCTCAATCATTTTTTGTATTTTGTTAAGATTCCAGCATCTGCAGTAATTTGCTTCTTCCTTTAAAATGAGGTAATTTGGGTTAAGAAGTATTAAATAGGGTGCCCTGGTATACAGTTTTAATTGGTTGGGGCAGAGAAATTGGGGTAGCAACTCAACAATTACAATCATGTTAGACAAAGGTATATAGGGAGATAAATGGCGGAATAAATTAAGTAAGTATTCCTACACAAGGAATAAAAAGGTAAGTATCAAACAAGCTTTATGAATGATTTTAAAAAGCTAAGGAAGAAGTAGAAATCAACACATAATTCATATTAGACTCATAAAAACAAGGAGCAAGGGAGGTTATTCGTCCCTTCTAATTGCTTTGCCGTTCAACGTGATCATGGGTGACCATCTTTTTTAATACTTTAGTTCAACTTTAGTTTCTATCTCAGGCGACCGAATCAACACGGACATCTACTACAAACCAACCGACTCCCACAGCTACCTGGACTACACCTCCTCCCATCCTGCCCCCTGTAAAAACGCCATCCCATTCTCCCAATTCCTTCG
>NC_057739.1:34755087-34775159 GCF_004010195.1 Chiloscyllium plagiosum | reverse complement strand
CTTTTCCAGCAATAAAGTTTCAACTTTGATCTCCAGCATCTGCAGATCTCACTTTCTCCTCGAAGATTTCAACCTACTGCGAATCCTCTTACAAGGATGCCTTCCTTGAAGAAGCTCTCTGCCTCTCTCTACAAAGATTTCAGTGAGTCCCTCTCTCACTGCACACCCCAGGTCATCTCCTCTGCCAACGCCCCTCCTCCAAGTCCCTCCTCCCTACCTTTTATCTTCTCCTGCTGAACACTCTCTGCTCATTCCTGAAGAAGGGCCTGTGCCCGAAACGTCGAATCTCCTGTTCCCTGGATGCTGCCTGACCTGCTGTGCTGTTCCAGCAATAAAGTTTCAACTTTGATCTCCAGCATCTGCAGACCTCACTTTCTCCTCATGATTTTATAAACCTCTTTAAGGTCAGTCCTCAATCTCCTACACTCCATTGAAAAAAGTCCCAGCCTTCCACTCCTGGCACATTCTGGTGAATCTTTTCTGAATCCTCTCCAATTTAATAATGTCCTTCCTATAGCAGGGCAACAGAACTATACACAGTACCCCAGAAGAGAACCTCAACATCTTTATTGATCTATTGTTCCCTACTCTTACTAGCCTTACCTTTCATCCTAACAGGAACATACAACCTCAACTTGATGTCCAACACCTATGCTCAAAGGTCTAAACAATGAAAGCAACCATGCTAAACACCTTCTTAACCATCCTGTCTACGTGATGCAAATTTCAAAGAATTATGTACCTGAACCCCCTAAGTGTCTCTGTTGTACAGAATTACTCAGGGCCCTACCATGAATTGTATAAGGTCCACCCTTATTTATTTTACCAAAATGCAAAAATCTCACATTTATAGAAATTAAACTTCATCTGCCACTCCTCCACTCAATTCATTAAGATCTTAGATAACCTTCTTCACTGTCCACTATACCATAATTTTAGTGTCATCCACAAACTTACTAACCATGTAAATCTCATCTAAATTGTTTATATAAGTGACAAACAAAAGTAGACCCAGTACCAATTCCTCTGGAACACTGCAGATCACAGCCCTCCAGTCCAAAAAACAACCCTTCACTTTCACTGTCTGTCTCCTAGCATCAAGCCAATTTTGTATTCAAATGAAAGCTCTCCTTCAATCCCACATGATCTAACTTTACAAATTCGTCTACGATGCAAAACCTTGTCAAAGGCTTCACTAAAGTCTATGTAAAGAACGTCACGGTTCTCCCCTCATCAATCTTTTTGGAGTTACTTCCTCAAAAAACTCAATCAAGTTTCTGAGACATGATTTCCCTTGGACAAAGCCATGTTGCCTATCCTTAATCAGTCCTTGCCTCTCTGAATGCATATTAATCCTATCTTTCAGCATCATCTCCAACAACTTACCCACTACTGATGTCAGACTCCCTAACTTCCAACAATGTTCTGGGAATACATTTGATCAAGTTCTGAAGACATATGCACCTTTATGTTTTCTAAGACCTCCAGCACTTGCTGTTCTGTAATGTGAATTGTATTTTAAAAAATTAATATTTATTTCTCTGAGTTCTCTAGCCTCCATTTCTTTCTCTACAGTGAAAACTGACACAACATATTCAGTTAGTATCTTTCCTATCTCTTGAGGTTGAACACATAAATGGCCTTATTGATCTTTAAGGGGCCCTATTCTCTCCCTAATTGCTCTTTTGTTCTTAAAGCATTTGTAGAGTCTCTTTGGATTATCCTAAATCTTATCTGCCAAGGCTATCTCGTATCCCCTTTTTGCCCTCCTGAGTTCACTCTTAAGAATGCCCCTATACCCTTTATGTTCTTCAAGACCTTCATTTGATCCCAGTTGTTTATATCTAATATATGACTCTTTTTTTTATTCTTGAACAGAACCTCAACATCTTTATTGATCTATTGTTCCCTACTCTTACTAGCCTTACCTTTCATCCTAACAGGAACATAATGCCTCTGAACCCTTGTTATCATACTTTTGAAAGCCTCCAACATGTCCCTTTACCTGTAAACATTCTACTCTCATCAACTTTTGAAAATCCTAGTCTCATTTCATTAAAATTTGCATTACTGCAATTAAGAACTTTAACCTTTATAGAAGATCTATCCTTTTGCATAACTATGTTAAAACTAATAGAATTATGATCACTAGTCCCAAAGTGTTACCTACTACTACTTCAGTCACTCGCCCTGCATTAATTCGCAAGAGGTCAAGTTTTCTCCTTCTCTAGTAGGAACATTTACATATGGACAAAGAAAATTATCTTAAAAATATTTAACAAATTCCACACCCTCCAAACTCTTAATGCTATAACAGTTCCAGTCAATGTTTGGAAAATTAAAATCCCCTACTATCACAACCCTATTATTCTTACATATATATATCTGAGATGTCTCTACACATTTGCTCCTCAATTTCCCTCTGACTATTGGGGGTGGGTGGGTGGTGGGAGTGTGGGGTGCGGCAGCTATAGTACAATCCAACCAAGGTGATCATCCTTTTCTTATTTCTAAGTTCTACCCATATAGCTGACTGGATGATCCCTCAGAAATATCCTAAGTTCAGTAGTAATGCTTTCCTTAATCAAAAATGCCACTCCCCCTCCTCTCTTGCCTCCCTTTGTATCCTTCCTATAGCATCTAAAAACCAGAACTGCCAGTCCTGTCCTTCTCTAAGCCAAGTAATAGCTGTGACATCCCAGTCTCATTTTCCCATATATACCCTGAATACATCAGCCTTTTCTGTAAGATTCCTTGAATTGAAATAAGTGTAGTTAATTCTTCAGAGTTACCTCATTCTCTGATTTTTCTGTCTTTTCTGATTAACTTGCACTTTTTTGATTTAGAACCATCGTCATCTGTCTTTCTATTTTCACTGCTACTCAGGAACATCCTACCATTCCCCCCTTCCTACTAGTTTAAAAGTATTTTTGCCTTGAAGAGATCACAGTGGTCCAAAAATCTAATTCCTTCCACAGTACACAATCTGTTCAGCAGTTGATTTATCTGTTCTATCTTTAAGTAAACCAGAAATTACTACCTTTGAGGTTCTACTTTTCAACCTTCTACCTAACCTTGCATATTCACTCTGCAAAGTCATAACATTTTCCACAACTATGCCGTTCTTACCAATGTTACAACAACTTCCACTTCTTACTCTCCCCTTTGACAATATTCTTCGACTGTTTTGAGATGTCCTTGACCCTGGCACCAGGAAGGCAACATACTGGATTCACAGTCACGGCCACAACTCACCTCAGTCCTAAATGCTCCAGTTGATATCCTGAGACTGTGTCACCTAGATCTAAACTGCCCAGCTAAAAATAAAACATAGTCAGTCTGCATCCCGTTTTAGAATCACTACAGCACCATTTAGCCCATCAAGTCTGCATCGACTCTCCATAACTTTGCATTTACCATGGCTGGTCCATCTAACCTGTACATCCCTGCATACTATCAGGCAATTTAACATTGCCAAAATGTATAACCTGCACATCTTTCGTGTGGGAAGAAAATAGAGCACTCAGTGGGAATCCATGCACACACAGGGAGAATGTGCAAACTTCATACCGACAGACATTCAAGGCTGGAATTGTACCCGGGTCCCTGGTGTTGAGAGACAGCTAACCACTAAGCCATCATGCTGCCCATAGTCTGTCCAGTTCTGTTAGAATTTTATACGTTTTATTCAGATCCCCTTTCATCCATGTAATCTGTAGTGAATACAGGCCCAGTCAACCAATCTCTCCTCATAGTCCAACCATCCCTGGTATCAGCCTAACAAACCTCCACTGCACTCCCTCTTTGGCAAGTATGTTCTTTCTTAGGAAGGGAGACTAAAACTACGCACAATTCTCCAGATCTGGTTTCATTAAAGATCTGTATAGCTGCAGTAAGGCAGCCCTAACGTTTGCAATGAAGGACTGCTTACAATCTGCCTTTTTAATTGCTTGATGCACTTGCCTGTTTACTCCCATTGACTGTTATACAAGGATACCCAGATCCCTTGTTCATTTCAATATATCACCTTTTATATAACACCCTTCCTTTTGGTTTTTCATAAAGAAGAGTATAACTTCACATTTAGACACATTGTGCTACATCTCCAGATGTTTACCCACTCACTCATTTGTCTAAAATCACCTCAAAGCCTCCTTGTGTCCTTCTCACAACCCTCCCCAGTTTTATGTTATCAGCAAACTTGAAAATTTTGCATTTAGTTTCCTAATCAAGGTTTTATATGACATATCTCTTGAATAGCAGGAATGCAATCCTTGTGGTACCCCACTAGTCATAGAAATTGTCGGTGTAGTGGACAGCGAAGAAGATTACCTCAGAGTACAATGGGATCTTGATCAGATGGGCCAATGGGCTGAATAGTGGCAGATGGAGTTTAATTTAGATAAATGTGAGGTGCTGCATTTTGGAAAGACAAATCAGGGCATAACTTAATACAGGTAAAAGTAAGGTCCTGGGGAAAGTTGCTGAACAAAGAGACCTTGGAGTGCAAGTTCATAGCTCCTTGAAAGTGGAGTCTGCAGTAGATAGGATAGTGAAGAAGCCGTTTGGTATGCTTTCCTTTATTGGTCAGAGCATTGAGTAAAGGAGTTGGGAGGTCGTGTTGCTGCTGTGCTGGACATTGGTTAGGCACTTTTGGACTATTGTGTGCAATTCTGGTCTTCCTCCTATCAGGAGGATGTTGTGAAAGATTTACAAGGATGTTACCAGAGTTGGAGGATTTGAGCTATAGGGAGAGGCTGAGTAGGCTAGAGCTGTTTTCCCTGGAGCATCGGAGGCTGAGGGACGACCTTATAGAGGTTTATAAAATCATGAGGGGCATGGATAGGATAAATAGACAAGGTTTATTCCCTAGGATGGGGGAGTCCAGAACTCAAGGGCATAGATTTAGGGTGAGAGAGGAAAATTTTAAAAGGGACATAAGGGACAAATTTTTCATAGAGTGGTGCATGTGTGGAATGAGCTGCCAGAGGAAGTGGTGGAGGCTGGTACAATAACAACATTTAAAAAGCATCTGGATGGGTATAAAGGTTAAGATATCTGGTCGGCATGGATGAGTTACACCAAAGAGTCTGTTTCCGTGCTGTACATCTCTGTGACTCTACGGCTGTATGCAGCCATGACTCTGTAAACCCAAATATATGATTTATATCTTTTTGTGTTGTTAATTCAACAACCTTATTGCACAAATCCCATGCATTATGCCACAAAACCTTTAGACTTGTCTTTTTCACCCTGTTAGTCGTCTTTGCACAACAGCCTCATTTTTTTGCTGTTGTTTTTCCTTCCGCTTTTGCTTCTTACCTTTCTGTCTTTTGTTTTTATCCTTGTTTCCCCCTCCTCTGCCTCCCTGTTCTGGTTCCTATCTCTGTGCCATTCTATCTTAAACCCTCCCCAATTCTGTGCTGCATTTATCCAAACATTAGAAAGCAGTAATCAATAGGGTCAATAGAAAGATGTACTACATAATTGCAAACAGAAAAATAGAAGTCAGAGGAAATCATGAATGTTCTTAGTATTGCATCTAGTTCTGATATTCAAAACACAAGGAAAATATTTAGATTTTGGAGATAGTGCGAAGACGAGTCAAGAGGCTAATCATTGTTTGAGCAGGAAATACCTGATGATGATGTTATGGAATGGTGATAATTGACAGTTGGAGTGGATAAAGAGTGGAGCTGGTAAAAGCACAGCAGGTCAAGGAGCATCAAAGGAGAAGGGGAGTCGATGTTTCAGGTGGGACTCAGGCTTAGCTTAAATTTAAACAAGGCAGATTGATTGATTGGTCAGCACACTGTCCTCAGGAATTAACCAGAGAATGGCTGTTGCCTATTTTGTGCATTTGAAATGGGCACAGTGTGTACATATCCTTTCTGCCTATAAAGAACTGGGTCCTGTATGTTATTTAGCTTTCACGCCACTTATGTGCATCACGTTGCAAAACTGACTAACAATCTTAAATGAGTTGTAAGCATAATCATACAATTAGGATTATTTAGCAAATGTTGTCAAATCACTGAATCACAGCTAATGCTGGACACTGTTTAGAGTTTAACTAGAAGAAAGTGAGGACTGCAGATGCTGGATTACCAGAGTTGAAAAATGTGGTGCTGGAAAAACACAGCAAGCCAGGCAGCATCCAAGGAGCAGGAGAATCGACGTTTCGGGCATAAGCCCTTCTTCAGGAATGAGGCTGGTGTGCCAAGCAGGCTGAGCTAAAAGGTAGGGGGGGAGGGAATTTGGGGAAGAGGCACTGGGAATACGATAGGTGGAAGGAGGTGAGGGTGAGGGTGATTGGACAGAGAGAAGGTGGGGGCAGAGAGATCGGGAAGAAGATTGCAGGTCAAGAGGGCGGTGCTAAATCCGAGGGTTGGGACTGAGATAAGGTGGGGGGGAGGGGAAATGAGGAAGCTGGAGAAATTTACATCCATCCCGTGTGGTTGGAGGGTTCCTAGGCGGAAGATGAGGCATTCTTCCTCCAGACATCGTGTGGCCATGGTCTGGCGATGAAGGAGACCAAGGACCTGCATGACATTGGCGGAGTGGGAGAGGATCTAAAGTGATCAGCCACGGGGTGGTTGGGTTGGTTGTTACGGGTGTCCCAGAGGTGTTCCCTGAAACGTTCCGCAAGTAGGCGGCCTGTCTCCCCAATGTAGAGGAGACCACATCGGGTGCAGCGAATAAGGTAAATCATGTGTGTGGAGGTGCAGGTGAATTTGCGATGGATATAGAAGGATCCATTGGGGCCTTGGAGGGAGGTGAGGGGAGAGGTGTGGGTGCAAGTTTTGCACTTCTTGCGGTTGCAGGGGAAGGTGCTGGGAGTGGATGTTGGGTTGGTGGGGGGTGTGGACCTGACGAGGGGATCGGGGAGGGAGTGGTCTCTCCTGAATACTGATAGGAGTGGAGAGGGAAATATATCCCTGGTGGTGGGGTCTGTCTGGAGGTGGGGGAAATGACGGAGGATGATACGATATATCCGGAGGTTGGTGAGGTGGAAGGTGAGGACCAGTGGGGTTCTGTCCTGGTGGCAATTGGAGGGGCGGGGTTCAAGGGCGGAGGTGCGGGAAGTGGAGGAGATGCGGTGGAGAGCGTCATCGACCACGTTGGAGGGGAAATTGCGGTCTTTGAAGAAGGAGGCCATTTGAGTTGTTTGGTAGTGGAATTGGTCCTCCTGGGAGCATTTGCGGCGGAGGCGGAGGAATTGGGAATATGGGATGGCGTTTTTACAAGGGGCAGAGTGGGAGGAGGTGAAATCTAGGTAGCTGTGGGAACCGGTCGGTTTGTAGTAAATGTGTTGAGTCGGTCGCCCGAGATAGAAATGGAGAGGTCTAGGAAGGGGAGGGAGGAGTCTGAGATGGTCCAGGTAAATTTGAGGTCGGGATGGAATGTGTTAGTAAAGTGGATGAACTGTTCAACCTCCTCGAGGTAGCGCCAATACAATCATCAATGTAGTGGAGGAAAAGGTGGGGGGTCGTGCCAGTGTAGCTGCGGAAGATGGATTGTTCCACATATCCGACGAAGACGCAGGCAAAGCTGGGGCCCATGAGGGTGCCCATGGCTACTCCTTTGGTTTGGAGGAAGTGGGAGGATTGGAAAGAGTTGTTGTTAAGAGTGAGGACCAGTTCAGTCAGTCGAAGGAGGGTGTCAGTGGAAGGGTACTGGTTGGGTCGGCGGGAGAGGAAGAAGCGGAGGGCTTGGAGGCCTTCGTGATGGGGGATGGAAGTGTATAGGGACTGGATGTCCATCGTGAAGATAAGGCGTTGGGAGCTGGGGAAGCGAAGATCATGGAGGAGGTGGAGGGCGTGGGTGGTGTCCCACGTAGGTGGGGAGTTCTTGGACTAAGGGGGACAGGACCGTGTCAAAGTATGCAGAGATGAGTTGTGATGGGTTCGGTGGGGCTGAGACAATGGGTCAGCCGGGGGCATAGGGTTTGTGGATTTTGGGTAGGAGGTAGAAACGGGCGGTGCGGGGTTGTGGGACTATGAGGTTGGAGGTGGTGGATGGGAGATTCCCTGAGGTGATGATGGTCTGGGAGATGATGGTTTGGTGGTGTGAAGTGGGGTCATGGTCAAGCGGGCAGTAGGAGGAGGTGTCTGCGAGTTGGCATCTAGCTTCAACGGTGTAAAGATCGGTGCGCCAAACTACCACCGCGCCTCCCTTGTCTGCCAGTTTGATGGTGAGGTTGGGGTTGGAGTGGAGGGCTGCGTGTTGTGAGGGTGAGAGGTTGGAGTGGGTGAGAGGGATGGACAGATTGAGGTGGCCAATGTCGTGGCGGCAGTTGGATATGAAGAGATCGAGGATGGGTAAGAGGCCAGCACGGGATGTCCAGGTGGATGGGGTGTGTTGGAGGCAGGAGAAGGGGTCGTCAGAGGATGGGCGAGAGTCCTGGTTGAAGAAGTAGGCACGGAGGCAAAGGCGGCGGAAGAAATGCTCGATATCTAGCCGCGTGTCGAACTCATTGATCCGGGAGCGTAGGGGGATGAAGGTGAGGCCTCTGCTGAGGACTGATTGTTCATCCTCAGAGAGGGGGAGGTCTGGAGGGATAGAGTTTAGAGTTTTACAAGCAAGGACTAGTTGGTTACAGCCTGTACTATACCTGTTGCAAATAGCCATAGAGACATGTTGTTTAAAATGATCAGCCAGTCTTTGGGACATATAGTTTACATTTATAGCATCAGATAAAAATCATGGGCCACATTACTCATTTTTGCGATAGGCAGAGCATCTTTTAGGCTTAAAGACAGTACTGTGTTCATGGCAAATTCCATATTTGTTGTTACTGTGTAATAGCAACAACTAGCTTCATCAGTTGTTTATATTGTTAATATATCTTATTGTCTGGCAGTTAACTGTGGGTTATCAGTCAACTGGTACATTCTCCACAATAATGCTCTACCAATCAGAGTCCACTTGCCAATCCACTTGTAAGCCTCCTTCGACTGACTGAACTGTTCCTCACTCTTAACAACTTCTCCTTCCAATCCTCCCACTTTCTCCAAACCAAAGGAGTAGCCATAGAGTAGCATCCTCATACAGGATAAATATATTATTCTCCTTTACATTAGCATTTCTTCCAAACAGCCTGATGAGCACAAGGTGAAAAGCTTTGCAAAAGTGTCAAACTATTAAAAGACGTTGTTAAATCTAACATCAGGAATATCTTCATGTAAATTATAATCAACATTTGACATGAACAAGCAGATTAGCACTGTTGAAAACACTGGATACATTTAAAGAATGACTGCTGGAGTGTCCTGCCAGTCACTCAAAAAATCTCCCTTTGATATTCAATGACATTGCAATTGCCCTTTTCCCCACCATCAACATCTTGGCAATGACTTGTCTAGAAACTCAATTAGGCCAATATATAAATGCAAGACTGAATACTCTGCAATAAATGGATCACCCCATAACTCCCCAGGGTAACCTGCAACACACAAGCCGGGACTGTGAGAAAATGCTATTCATTTGACTGGATAGATGCAGCAGTAACAACATTCATGGTGCTCAGCTTTCTCTTGAAGAAAGTAATTCATATCACCAAGACCTTATTCAGATCCCTGCACAACCATCCTCCATTACCAAACTATAATGGGTGTATACAGGAACATCTTCAAATTCTCCACCAAATCACATGGACATATATCACCATTCCTTCATTGTCACTAGGTATAAATCCTGGAAGCCCTTCTCCATACAGCTGTTATAGTTCAAGAAGAGGGCCTACCACCATCTTCTCTGGGCAACCAGGGCTACACAATAAATATCAGTTTCGCAGACAATAACCACATTTTTAAAAAATTCGGTCCTTGGAACTGGGCATCGCTGGCAGGCCAGCATTTATTGCCCATCCTTAGTTGTCCTTGAGATGATGTTGGTGAACTGCCTTGTTGAACTGCTGCAGTCCAAATGCTATGTGCCGTGTCCATATGCTAACATAGAGTTAGTAATTCTTTAAAACTACAAGGTAATTCTCATTCTCAAAAAAAATCTAGACCAGATGCTGTTGAGATAGCTAAAAGTAGGGAAGGAAGGGTTCTGAAATTAGGGTAGATTTGATTCTCAACTTAAATTACCACGGAACAACAGTAAACAAGTCAAGTAGAATTGCTAAATGTAAAAGTTGAAAAATATTATGAACTAGTGGTCTTTTCTAAAATTTTTATTGCAAATTAATGCTGCACAACTAGAAAAGAAAAATTCATACCAAGTAGGTTTAAAAAGGAAGGAGCAGGCCAAATAAGATCCTAACCATGCTGATATCCTGTTCCATTTCTGCAAAACAACCTGTGAACCTGGCTGCAAACTGTCAGGGTTTGCTCATTGATACGTGTGTCCTGTGTTTTTCCTCACAATCCACTAACATTTTTGTGTACATGCTCAAGTGGGATGCTAAACTTAGCAAAACTGATTTGAAAATGTAATGATTACTCCTTCACATAGGACAGTGATAATGTATGAATAATCGTTACATAATGAACACTTATTGAAATCCCTGGGATGGAAAAAGAGAATAAAATTTTACATATTTCTTTCTAGCTTAAAAATTGTTTGAATGTGCCATAAAGTGGTCTATCACTTGTTTTTTTTTATTTTATATTTCAATAAATATCCCAGCTGCTACTGTCTTCTCCTCTACACTGTTGATCTATTAGTTTTCCACACAGAATGGGGTTTATAAATCATCATAATATAGCTTCAGAAATGACTGTGCTAAGGGCTGGAAAAGTAGATTCTAACTAACGGCCCCGGCAGGGAGAAAAAAACTCGCCTGTGCGCCATCTCCGACAGGTTACTGATGGTGTTTGTTTTCTGTGTCTGTGTGAGTGCCATCAGGGCAGGACTACTGGGATCCCTCAGCATGCTTCTCAGCCATATTTTACACTCTCCCTGCCATTTAGCAAGAAACAGCTTATTTCAAATCAGGGAAGAAGGGGGATGGGAGCAAGCGAATGCAGTAAAATAGGAAAGGAGGTATTGGGAAGAAACTATTAGAAACAGGGAAAGGAGGAACTGTATCAAGTAACTTAGAAAAGTCCTTGATTACACGCTGGTATTAGTCTGGTTTGGATGGAAATTTCGATTTTAAGTAGTATGAAATGATCCTGTGCGACAAATAAGTGATAAAGGTAGGGCTGCAGAAAACAAAGAAGCATATTTAGCATGGCAAAGTAATTTGAAAACAATAATGTATTTCCTGGTGGAATACGTGGTTCATCTCTCCCTGTAATTCAACATACTGAGCAGCCTTGCAAACAGAGAGTAATGGATCATCAACTATCTGGCAGTCTCTAATCTTTGACCAGAATCCATGTTTAATTAGTAGGCAGAAACACAGAACATATCATGTAGGCCAAGATCCTGACCTCTCATAATTCTTATATGTGAATTCTAGTTTTCAAATGAATTTTTGAACAATCTAAAGTTTACATTAAAAATGTTGATTTATATCTTTAAAATCATCTCCATAGTTTAAACAAAGGATTTTTTTTTCTCCCTGAAAAGAACATATCTTGAAAACTGTTGTTACCAACCTTGTGAAGAAATTATAACATGTAGAGTGACTTCCCAGGTATAATCATTTGGTCATAGATCCTCATGTGAGGTCAACATTTACCAACAGGAAGTATTGTGACTAGTCTGATGATTTTACCATATGTGATATATAGTACATTCTCCTTTATTCTGCATGGAAAAAAAATCTATTGACATGTACATTCAGTTCTATACATTTGTTTTATTATTTTTGACCAATGTAGTTTCAAACATGTTATGCTAGTGATGCATTACATAGAAAAAGTAGTAAAAATAAGTAAGTAAAACATTAAGTGGAAACCTTACATTCTATTATATGGAATCCCAAATAGCTGTATTAACTGAGAAACAAAAAGCAAAGAGAAAGAACAAACCGGTGCTTATATTGCGTCACTTGCAACCTTGGGATGCCTCAAAGCTCTTTACAACCAATTAGATTGAGGCAGCCAATTTGTGCTTTGCAAATCAGATAAACAACAATGAATAAATTACCGGATCATCTGTTTTATGTTTCTTTGAGGGATATGCACTGGCCAGAATTCCTCTGTTTTTCTTGAAATAATGTTGGGAGATCTTTAATATCCAGTGGAGAGGACAAATAACGCCTCAATTTAAAGTTTATCTGAAACATGGCATGCCCAAGAGTGTTCTCTGTTCTGCACTGCATTGTCAGCCGATATTATGATCTCAAGTCTCTGCAATGGGACTTGAACCCAAAACCTTTAGATTCAAAGGCAAAACTCTGCCAGTGAGCCAAGCCTGACACTTCAATGAAGCTTAGTTCAATATTTCACTCGGCTTCATGTGCTGTTCAATTCTTGCCTTCACAGTTTGTGAGGTCATGTGAATCTGTTGACTGAATTTCTGTAGTTTTATTTCATCTTAGCTAACTAATTTATAATACACAATATATTTAACAAAAATAGTTTGGAATTTACAATATAAATGATGAAAATGCCAGTGTTTATTGTAATTTTTACTGTGAAAGTGACAGGAACTTCTGGACTTCACACGTGTAGAAATCCAGTTGTTATTGTCAGTAATTTTATGCTTCTCCAAAGGTCTGTGCATTGTCAGGTTCCTACTATTTGCAATTAATTAAAAATTGCTAAACTGGTAGGAACTTGCTTTTTTTATGCTGTAAAACTCTCGAAAATACTTTATGGAATTAATCTTGAGTGTGTTTTAACAGCATGCTAAATTGATAATTGCTGCTTAGCAAGCTCTCTCCATATTCATGGAATGTCAAACTTTCTATTTCAATAATAAAAATCCAGATTTCTAAGATTTTTTAAACAAATTGAATTTTTCAACTTCTACTTTATTCTGAAATGTATGGCCCATTTGTTATTTCAGTCTCTGTATCATGAAATAAAATGTGAAAATAAAATCAGTACATTTTACTTAGTAATTTGTTTCTATGATATTACTTCAATGTGATTGGCTGCTTATGCTACTTGATGACATTACTGTTGCTGGACAGTTGGCGCCAGAATCAAACGCTATCAAGAAAGAAGAGATACTTGCCACAGAAGTCACTAATTCCTGTGGGCAGCTTTCAGTGAAGTTATTAGCAAGCTGTATCACTATAGCACTGCCACACAATCCAGACTAATATATTTATATGGGGTAGGGAACTGAGTTAACAACAGTACTTGATGTGTCCAAATGAAGGTGTAGATTGCAGATGATGTGACTGCATGCTTAGTGGCTCTGTTCTTCTGTGAGGTTAGCACCGCTGCCTCACAGCACCAGGGTCCCAGGTTCAATTCTCAGCCTCAGGTGACTGTCTGTGTGGAGTTTGCACATTCTCCCCATGTCTACGTGGGTTTCCTCCCACAGTCCAAAGGTGTGCAGGTCAGGTGAATTGGCCGTGCTAAATTGCCTGTAGTGCTAGGCACATTAGTCAGAGGGAAATGGGTTGGGTGGGTTACTTTTCGGAGGGTCAGTGTGGACTTGTTGGGCGAAAAGGGCTTGTTTCCACAGTGTAGGGAGTCTAATCTAAAAATATAACCAAGGATCAAAATGTTGACATGTTTCTTTGTTTTGAATGATTTGTATGTTCATGTCACAAAGTTTGGACTACATTTTTCAATTTTTATAATTGTATTGTGTAAATTTTTGCTCAGCCAATATTTGTAATCTTTTATGCAGAAACACCATTGCAATTCATACATTTGGCTGAGTTCCTCTTGTAAGAAAATTAAAATTTATTAGTGTTGTGGACTGATATACAATATTCAACTTAAACTTGCAGGGCAGTATCATTGGACCTAGAATTAAGAATAAATCACGATAAACAAATATGTCATTTTCTTGTAGATTTTCAAATTTCTGCCCTTTTTTGTAATAACTGTACCAATTAGAAGCTGCTTTAAATAGGTGAATACAGAACACTTCTCTCTCTAATTGAAACACTTTTACAAAAATATAAACTATATGGGTCCAATGGACCAATAACACTTCTTTTTGTATCTCAAGGAAAAAGTAAAACAGTAGTAATTGTACTTCTGTGAGAAAAATTAAACTTGTATATGGTGCCTACACTAATTAAAGCTCCCCATAGTACGTTATTATAAAGAGATCCCTTCTTTGATTAAAATCTAAACTGAAATCTCTAAAACAGTTGCTGTAACCATAGTTTTCCTGCATCCAACCTCACTACTGATTGGGAAATAGCTTTAAGAAAGTAAGTTCTGGGATTTAAAACACTTAACGAATACTCAGTGTATAACTATATTTTCTTCTGCCATTTGTGATTTTGTATGCTTTACTAAAATACTTTTGTTTCTTATCTTCTTTCATGAATATTTTGTGTCAGGGTGAATTGACCATATTGATGAAGAGGTTACAGGTAACACATGGAAGATATCTGACATTGCAAGCACAACAGTACAAATAGCATCAAATTTTGAGATGAGAAATAAGAGAAATGATCCAGTTTACCAATAAGAATACAATGTTATATCAGTAAATACTTAAAAACAGAGAAATAAAGAAAATGGATTGTGGTGCTATCACGATATTTCTACTTCAACATAAATGAAGTGGTACCCCAATGTTCACCTGTCTGCTCTTTCTCAGACCGACACCATCAACTGGATGCTGAATGCTGATGTAGCAAGAAGCAGTTAATGGAATGCCACTTTCAAAACACAACAAGATCATCAATAATATTTTAATTATTCTCATCAATGTCAGAGAGTTGGCTATCCCCTGATAGCTGTCAGCAGCAGTTGGACTGGCTAAAAGAGGTTTGTCCCCCTGCTGCTTGGCTTTGATGGTGTTCAGAATAAATCCTTGCTCCTTTTCATTCCCAGAGCAAGTGTAAAGATGTGATTAGTACCAAGATTTACCTCTTGCTTCACTTTGTGGAATCAGGCAGCTAAAAGAATATGTTCTATAGTATTACGTATCTTTCAAATTCTAGAATAGATTATGGAGTTAGTGATTATATTTTCATTGGTGATCAGCTCTGTGTTCATTTCAAAGCTGTGGTACCCTTTTCAGTCTGTTTACTTTGATTACTGTTAAGACAATAAAAGAAATGGTACTACAGCTAATTCGAAGTAAATCAATATAATATAGCTGAGTTAACAAAACATCAGTTTAAAAACTAGGAACCTCTAGTCTCAATTCCTGTTGTAATAATTCTTGTTAATTGTGTTCTAGCAATATCGTCTTCATTGCTTATAGTTTAATTCACACATATAATAGAAAAGCCTTAAAGAATGCACTAAATAATTGACAAGTGCCTCAAATGTATACTTCTTCAATTTGTCTGCATGGACACTAGCGTGTCTCTTAAAGTCAGAGGATATGTTGTTGAATAAGAATGTCAATGTTACACTACAAGTACTACATGTTATCCCTGAAGGGAATAAGGAGAAGGAAATAGATATCATTCTTAGAGCTAAAGGGATCATAGGTAAAGGGTGAAAGTAAGAACAAAGCACGAAATAGGATGATCAGCCATGATCATGTTGAACGGCGGAGCAGGCTGTTAGGGCTGAAAGGCCAACTCCAGTTCCTTTTTTTTTTATGTTCCCATGTTTCTATCAACTATTTTGTGTAAATCAGCCAGTCTTTTTAGGATCTTCCTCAGGTAAATCTTTAGATAAACTGCAGACTATTTGGTCTTAGAGAGATTCTGAGATCAATTAAAGGGAATTTTCTGTGATTACTGAAGTATTTTGATACCACAGAATATTATTAGTTTCAGTCTGCAACAGAAATTAACAAGTGTTATGCAAAGTATGACAAGTGTGTTACAAAGATTTTCCACATATATATCCATGGTTCATGGTTGAATATTAAATTATATCATAAAGTTGTTAGTAGCTGTCATTATTAATTAAATGATTGTTTATAATTGTTGCTTTAGGTGTTAATTGATATTATCAAGTTTATCTGTGCCTGATTTTTAGATTCCCGTGTATTCATATATATTTTTCACTGTTGTATAGGATTCCTTTGAATTATGTTTACACCTTGATATCATCTCTCAATTACTTTAAAACTGATACCTTCACACTGCACAGAAAGGACTGCTTCAAAAACTACCAAGTTAACTGACAGAATTAGACCTCCCAAATGTGTAAATATGCACAAATGTATATAGTATACATAATATTATTAAAGAGCTGTACTTAGATGCATTTCAGGCATTGTGAATTTTTTTTTCTCATTGATGTCAACTAAGTACAGTGGCGGCACGGTGGCTCAGTGGATAGTACTGCTGCCTCACAGAGCCAGAGACCAGAGCCAGCCTCGGGCAACTGTCTGTGTGGAGTTTGCACACTCTGCCCATGTCTGTGTTGTTTTCCTTCCGGTGCTCCGGTTTCCTCTCACAGTCCAATTTAGCAGGTTAGGTGCTAAATTGCTGATATTGTTCAGGGATGTGTAGATTGAGTGCATTAGTCAGGGGAAATACAGGGTAGTATGGATCTGGGTGAGAAACTCTTTGGAGGGTCGGAATGGATTTGTTTGGCCGAATGATCTGTTTCTGCACTGGAGGGATTCTATGATTCTAGTATAAGAAAATCTCAAGGGTAAAATGAAAATCAGCTAATGCTATTACATAATAATACATCAGTAGAGAAACAGGAGAGGCCAAATGCAGTATCCTTTGGAAGTGAAGAGATTCTGGCCTACATAAGTAGATGTTTTATAATTACCTTTACAAATAAAGCAACACAAAGGTATCTGTGAAAATGTAATGTATAAATATAAACATGCAAATATAAGTCCCAAGTTGTTCAGTTCTTTCAAACACTGACAAGATAACTTTGCCAAAATATGTTGGGCATAATTTTCATATTCTCAATTTGAATTCATAAAATAGAATCCAAGAAATGTGTAAAACCAGAAAACATTTCAAAACAAATAATCTTTTCTTGGGCTAAAAACACTGGGACATTGTTCCTATATGTCTCAGACAGGTTACAAATAATTTCTATTTTAATCCCTTTCTATCCATAATTGCTGAAAAAAGTCATCAATTGCGAAAAGTGGTTATGGAATTTTAATTAAAATATTTTCAATGCAGTGATAGTAATATTTTTGTGCAATGTGACTTTATAATGAAACTACATTTGATGTTCTTCTCTTTTAAACTCCACCCTCAGCATTACATTATCCTATTGCATTATCCTCTAATTAAAAGGGCCGCTCCTATGTCTCTTGTTTGGGGAATTGAGAATGTAGACCCCTAGGAAGTTGTTTGCTTTGCTTTCTCTCTGTCTGTCCGTCTGTCTTTACATTGAAAGAGCTACAGAGCCTCCACTAGATGGTACCTTCTTCCCCAGTAGCATGGCTTGTACAAGGAATTCACTGTATGTATAATTGTGGTCAGAATTAGGTATTGTTGCACTGCACGAGATTGTATGTTGAAACACAAACATAAAATCTAGTAAAGCTAGAAATAAAAAAATGTTGTGATATTGAGCTTATACTGAGTTCAGTATTTTATAAGAACCAGTAAGTGTCTTTCTTCATGCCTCACTTGATAAACCCACTGTAAAATGTAGACAAGAGAAGTTCAGGTTGCAACAGTACAAATAAGATATTGTAGCAACTGAAATTATATGTATTAGATCAACCAAAATGTTGGATGGCATGAGTGTTAAGGAGCTGTATGTAAATTGGGCAAAGTCTTACAGAAAATAAAAGATTGAAATGTGATATGATTGCTGTTCTTAAAATTCTAAAGGAAATTGATGAGGACATACTATTTTACTTGCTCCAGAACAGTAGAATCAGAGCATATAGTATAACTTTGAAGGGGCGTAAGTTCAAATTTAATCTGCAGAAGCAATGAGCTGGATTTTGTGATTAGTGGAAAAGAGATGGCACTCACTGATGATCTCAAAGAAAGTTGCCCACTAAGACCTAATGATCTTGGTAGTGTGTATTTCCCTTTCCATATAGTAGCTTGAATCTAATGTTATGTCAAGGCAATTTCCAGACATAACAACAATGATGTCATCAATGAGGATGAGCAGCCAATCCCTTTAAAGTATTCTCATTGACAGCAAATTAGGAAGTAACATGTACAGTTAATCTTTCACTTTTTAAGATCACCTTACAGAGGCCAAAATAATTAATTATTGGGGTAAAGTAGAAGCTGAAATACAATAAACAAACTTTTAAGAAATCTTGAAAATGAAATTTTTTTAATATAATAGAAAAAATTGATACTTTATAAATATAAAATTAGTCTTCCAGGGACAGAGGTTCTTCACCAGTATATATGAACATAGTACATGTTAACAGATGGTTACATGTAATTCAACAGGACTTTTTCAAAGAGTTTTACAGCAGGGCCCATAGCATAAAAGGGCAAAGTCTAACTTCAGTGATTTCTCACTGATTGCATTCTGTGGAGACTTCAACAGCATAGTTAAAGACGTTGGAAGTAATTTATAACAATAAATACTAAATAAGAAATGGGTCAGTGGTATCCAAACTAATTTGACACATGCACCTTGGAACTGAGAGGAAACTCTCATACATTTTAAATGATCACTAAAAGAGTGTGACAACACACTTCCCATCCATTCTCCAGAAAGTACGCATATTAAGAACTTTATTAAGGATTCATAGATATGACATTCCATACACAGTAATATTATACTACAATGAAGATTGTAGCCAAATGAATTATTTTTATTATTATTTAATAAATAAAAGTGCATGGAGAAGTGCAGTTCAAATCCAGACATGTCAAGTATACATGTAGTACTTAAAAGGAAAAGAGATTTAGAAATCTGGCTGTGTACATTGAAATGATTGTATTTGGCATGGAAAATATTTTGACATGCAATTGAAATACGACGTGTCTACTTTTTGAGTATTCAGAATTTCTCACTTATTCATAATGAGCAAGGAAACATTTGATCCTGGATGTCTTTGCAGCTTTCAAAGTTTGTGTTTCCTGTCACTTAATTGCAGCACCACAAATATTTTCCTGACAATTCCTAATGCTTAATATCATCCAATTAGACAACTGTACAAGGTCACAACGCATATGTATATTCATTGTTTAGAGTTATTTGCACAAGTTAAAGAAGGAAATCTAGTTGTTGCACGTTTATTATTTTGGTTCAGGTGTTAGTAGACAATAGACAATAGACAATAGGTGCATTCAGCCCTTAGACAATAGACAATAGACAATAGGTGCATTCAGCCCTTTGAGCCTACACCGCCATTCAATATGATCATGGCTGATCATTCCTAATCAGTATTCTGTTCCTGCCTTATCTCCATAATCCTTGATTCCACTATCTTTGAGAGCTCTATCCAACTCTTTCTTAAATGAATCCAGAGACTGGGCCTCCACTGCCCTCTGGGGCAGAGCATTCCACACAGCCACCACTCTCTGGGTGAAGAAGTTTCTCCTCATCTCTGTCCTAAATGGTCTACCCCGTATTTTTAAGCTGTGTCCTCTGGTTCGGCACTCACCCATCAGCGGAAACATGTTTCCTGCTCCCAGATTGTCCAATCCTTTCATAATCTTATACGTCTCAATCAACTCCCCTATCAGTCTTCTAAAAACAAGGGTATACTAGCCTAGTCACTTCAGTGCCACTATGTCGAGGATAAATATGAGATGGGCATCTCTAACATTGTGAAAGCTTTGTGACTACACTTCATAATGTAGATCAGCATGCTGTACAACATGTTGGGCAATGTTCTGATGCAGCTTATTCCACTAACCTTGTTTTGTCAGGTATTTTCTCCCCCATCCCATTTTTGTCTGAATAATAGCAAGTAGTTAAATAGGTGATTGGGGTTAATTGACTGATTAACTGTGTGTAGGTACAAAAGGAGCAGTTGTAGTGTAGGTAAAAACAATGACTGCAGATGCTGGAAACCAGATTCTGGATTAGTGGTGCTGGAAAAGCACAGCAGTTCAGGCAGCATCCGAGGAGCAGTAAAATCGACGTTTCGGACAAAAGCCCTTCATCAGGAATAAAGGCAGAGAGCCTGAAGCGTGGAGAGATAAGCTAGAGGAGGGT
>NC_057739.1:34676307-34754276 GCF_004010195.1 Chiloscyllium plagiosum | reverse complement strand
ATGGAGATGGAGAGGTCCAGGAAGGGGAGGGAGGTGTCAGAGATGGTCCAGGTAAATTTAAGGTCAGGGTGGAATGTGTTGGTGAAGTTGATGAATTGCTCGACCTCCTCGCGGGAGCATGAGGTGGCGCCAATGCAGTCATCAATATAGCAGAGGAAGAGGTGGCGAGTGGTGCTGGTGTAATTACGGAAGATCGACTGTTCTACGTAGCCAACAAAGAGACAGGCATAGCTGGGGCCCATACATGTGCCCATGGCTGGAGGAAGTGGGAGTATTCGAAGGAGAACTTGTTAAGGGTGAGGACCAGTTCGGCCAAACGAGTGAGAGTGTCGGTGGAAGGGTACTGTTGGGGATGTCGGGAGAG
Source organism: Chiloscyllium plagiosum (assembly GCF_004010195.1). Taxonomy (NCBI): domain Eukaryota; kingdom Metazoa; phylum Chordata; class Chondrichthyes; order Orectolobiformes; family Hemiscylliidae; genus Chiloscyllium; species Chiloscyllium plagiosum. The sequence continues at coordinate 34,753,912 of NC_057739.1, read as the reverse complement.
GAAAAAACAGAAGGCTTGGAGGCCCTGGTCATGGCGGATGGAGGTGTAGAGGGTTTGGATATCCATGGTGAAGCTGAGGCGTTGGGGGCCGGGGAAACTGAAGTCTTGGAGGAGGTGGAGGGCGTGGGTGGTGTCCCGAACGTATGTGGGGAGTTCCTGGACTGGGGGGATAGGACAGTGTTGAGGTAGGTAGAGATGGGTTCAGTGGGGCAGGAGCATGCTGAGACAATGGATTGGCCAGGGTGGTCAGGCTTGTGGATCATGGGAAGGAGGTAGAACCAGGAAGTGCGGGGTTCCCGGACTCTGAGTTGGAAGCTGTGGGTGGAAGATCTCCTGAGGTGATGAGGTTCTGTATGGTCTGGGAGATGATGGTTTGGTGATGGGGGGTGGGGTCATGGTCGAGGGGGCGGTAGGAAGAGGTTTCCTCGAGTTGGCGTTTGGCTTCAGTGGTGTAGAGGTCACTGCGCCAGACTACCACTGCGCCCCCTTGAGCTAAGAGGCCTGCTTTCAAGTACCACTTGCTCCAGAGACTTGTAATAACATCCCTGAACAGGTTTAATCAACTTTTGTTTATTAAAATATATTCAAAGTTTGTGAGAAGATTTGTAGCTTCGGTGCTCGTTGTTGTGGTTCTGTTCGCCGAGCTGGAAGTTTTTGTTGCAAACGTTTCGTCCCCTGTCTAGGTGACATCCTCAGTACTTGGGAGCCTCCTGTGAAGCGCTTCTGTGGTGTTTCCTCCGGCATTTATAGTGGCCTGTCCCTGCCGCTTCCGGTTGTCAGTTTCAGCTGTCCGCTGTAGTGGCCGGTATATTGGGTCCAGGTCGATGTGTTTGTTGATGGAATTTGTGGATGAGTGCCATGCTTCTCGGAATTCCCTGGCTGTTCTTTGTTTGGCTTGCTCTATAATGGTAGTGTTGTCCCAGTCAAATTCATGTTGCTTGTCGTCTGCGTGTGTGGCTACTAAGGAGTTAAAGTGTTCAGCCACGGGGTGGTGGGCTTAGTTGGTGTGGTTGTCCTAGAGATGTTCTCTGAACAATCTGCAAGTTGGTGTCCTGTCTACCCAATATAGAGGAGACCACATTGGGTGCAATGGCTACAGTAGATGACATTAGTGGTGGTACAGGGAAATTTCTGTCAGACGTGGAAGGATCCCTTGGGGCTCCCCTCACCTCTATCCAAGGCCCCAAAGGATCCTTCCACATCCGACAGAAATTTACCTGTGCCTCCATTAATGCCATCTACTGTGTCCATTGTACTGGATTTCACCAGTTTCCTCATTTCCCCTCCCCTCACCTTATCTCAGTCCCAAGCCTCCAGCTCAGCACCACCCTCTTGACCTGTCCGTCATCTTTCCCATCTATCCATCCACCCTCCTCTCCGACCTATCACTTCTCCCCCCACCTTCATCTACCTATTGCATTCTCAGATACCTTCTTCCCAGCCCCACCCCCTCCCATTTATCTCTCAGCCCCCTGGCCCACAAGCCTCATTCCTGATTAAGGGCTTATGCCCGAAACTTATCAGCTTATGTCGATTCTCCTGCTCCTCGGATGCAACCTGACCTGCTGTGCTTTTCCAGCACCACACTCTCATCAAGAAACTCTAACCACAAAGAAAGGTACCTTGGTTTCTGTTTCACCAACTGGCTTGCTTTGAAATTCATATTTGTAGCAAAAGATAGTTGCCTGAAGGTGAAGTTGAGAAACTAAGATTTTTTTTCGAACAGAAGATTGTAATTGGAGCTCTCCTGAAGAAGAACAGCTGAAACCAAATGTAAAGTGTCAGGGTATGAAATATCACCAATGTTTTGTGAAGCTCGAAGCAAGATTAAATTACAGTATTCTCAGAGATAGAGGCTTAATGATTGCATACTAAGGAAGGTTTGGAAATTCTTTCAAAATTTCTATTAAATTTGTAAAAAAACATAACTTATTAAATGAACACAAGACACAGTCAGACTTTGATCAATTTGGAAAATTCAGGATAGATGATCTATAGAAGGAATGTAAAACAGAATTTAAGGTAAAGTCACCATAGCCTTAACCAGACCATGTAGGGCTACTCTCATTAGAGAGAGCTAACTGGTGGTAGTTCACCCTGAGGGTCATCACACCTCAAATAAAGAAAGAGGTTTAGAAGGAGAGTACTTTATGGTAACCTCAGTTGGTGTAGGAATTGAACCCATGCTGTTGGCATCACTCTGCATCACAAACTAGCTGTCCAGCCAACTGAGTTGATCAACCCCCAAATAGAATATAACAGATTAGATAAAAGATTGCAAAAATTCTACTTGGAGATTGAAATTCAGTAAGCTGTTGGACTGTGGTGTGGTGTAGAACATGGATAGATGTACTAGGGTGGAATTTTCTCCTCCTTGGCATGGCAGGGACAGTGACAAGAAAGTTGGGAAAATACGGCAGGAATGAAAAAACATAAGAATCTTGACATGAAGGAAGTGTTTTATGATTTTCCCCTTAAACTATAAATAATACCTTCATGATCTAGCTGTTGAGCAGTGATTAGCTTATTGCTACCTCATTTCAAAAATTCATTCATGGGATTGGGTGTCATTGTTTGGGCAAACATTTATCGCCCAACTGGCTTGCTAGGACCATTTCAGAGGACAGTTAAGAGTCAACCACTTTGCTGGGGGCCTGAGTCTTACTTATGCCAAATCAGGTAAGACCAATTGATTTTCTTCCTTAAGGACATAGTGAACTCAATGAGTTTTTTTGTTTTGATGTTCGGCACTGGTTACAATTAGGCTGTGTTTCTTAAAAATTCCAGTTTTTTAAGAAAACATTTAATTCGCATTTCAACATCTGCATGGTGGGATACAAATCCATTAGCCTGGGTGTCTGGTTTACCAGTCTAGTAACAGTACCACTATGCCTCTGTCCAAATTTCAATGCTGATTCCAATTCTCCCTGTTTCCCCAAGAAACTAGATGTTATTATTTTGCAACATGGAAGTCAGGGCAGCTACCTGGCTGCGGAGCTCACTAATTGCTTGTACTAGACATCATCCAACAATATATGCAGTGCAAGGTTCCTTCTCCTCAACATTTCATCCACACAAATCAGCATCAACAAAGCACCAGCCTCACCATGTCATTATGAATGCTCTCGGAAAACCCTTGTACCACTTCAACCTTTCAACATTTGACTTTGGAGTTCAGGGACATCTATTACTCACATGCTTCTGTAATGTTGTTTTGCATGAAGGGACACATGTAAGGATGCTTCTTAGGTCTGTTAGCTTACTCATTTTGTACTTACTCACATGTTACTCTGTGACATGCATTGCTTTTTTCGTGCACACTCTCCTCAGTTCTAAGTTATGGGCTGCCAGCCTCTGAATTGCATTTGTTTTTTATTTAAAAAGAGAGCGCTGAAACTTGTCACTGTGGGGAGCACTGAACAGTCAAGGGGATGGACATGTTGCTATAGCATGAGCAGCTTACACGGCACACTGCATGTGCTTAAGCGAATGGCCATGTGTGAAAGTTAAATGGGAGCAGTCCTTAGTGGAATCAAGTAGGTCTACAGCCATCCATGGTGTATGATCATACTTAATCAAGAAGCTAGTCTGATTTCAGCCCAGGAATTGGACCACAGACTATGCTGTTGGTCACGTGTAATCAGTCCAGGGTTGAGAGGTAGGTCAGTCAGGTGCTGTAAAAATATCAGTCCAGGAGATGGGCCGTATTTAATCAGTGCTGACCTCCCAAGTCACTCCAGCCATGGTCTGTCCTGGGTGTTTTGGCAATAGTAGTCAGAGGACTCATCAGAAGCAAGTGCATGAAAACATGGGAAAATAGAAAAAATGGATGGGGGACATTGGACTCTAAGACTCTCCTGAAACATTTAGGATTATTATGCCAAACATTCAACATGCTTTTGCTGAAGAGAGCATCATTAGTATTGTACCTAATATCTGGAATTCCAAATCATCAGTCTTGCCATAGCATTGAATTCTCAAACTAGTTTGTCCTCTTGGAATGAGCACCGTTCTGTCTCAGCCTTAACTTTACCTTTTGAGAGTTTCACTTTTTGGATTGTGTAGGTCTGTGTAGCTCAGAATGTTACAGGAATCACCAATATCTATCTGGCACTTCATGTTCATTTGATGCTCTTGTTCTGTTTTCTTTATCAGAATAGTTGCAAACCATGTTCTCCTTCAGATTTGATGTTGCCAGCCTGATCTAAAGGTATAGCCTGAATTTTCACCAATGCTTGTCAGATTTGTCATGCGATATTTTTGTAGTTATTGTTTCAATGGTCTTTACAGGCTTGTTTGTCTTCTTTCTAACTAAATACTTGGTCCAAGATGGTTAAGCTTCTTGCAGTTAAAACACTATTTTCCCCACATGGGGGACCATGCTTTCTTTTGTTTTTTTAATGACTTCTGCAATATTTGCAACTTGTCCTTCAGCCTTCATCTTTCTTTTTGCCTTACTATGGATACGTATTGCATTTCTCCACAGTGAAAAGTTTGAAAAGCCCTTCTTTTCGACATAGTGCAGCAGGCTCAGTTGCTTATCAAAATAGTGTACAAGTTTAGGCTGCTTCTCCAAATGGCCTGTTCTTCCATGTATATATTTAGATGTTGACTTACAAGCTCAGAGCTTCTGCACATATTTATAATTTCAACACAAGTCAGATTCTATTCTCTTAGCAATGTTACTATAATAGCAGGGTCCCCAGTGCCTAAGACAATTCTTTTTTTGAGGAGATATCTTTCAGGTGCTTGAATTCACAGAATTCTGTGGACTGTATTAATGTAGTCGTATACAGAGGAACCTCAACTATCCGAACGAGATAGGCGGGCACTATTTCATTCGGATAATTGATTATTTGGTTAATTGACGCAATATCTGGAATGCCTTTTCTCTGGGGCTTTAGTTTTCTGAAGTTTCCTTTTTCCTCGCTCTGCCTGTCTTGCTCCCTTTCTCTGTCTCAAGGTTTATTTCTGAGCAGACACACACTTGTGTGCAAGGGACCTGCAGCATTGCTGAAGCCTCCCACCCCCACCCCCAACAATTCAATGAGATTGATACAGCGAGCTCTTGCTATATCCACTTCCATTCAGGAGACTATGTAGCAGCACACCATGAACAAGCCCCTCCCGTTGTCCACCCCCAGTCCCGTCCAACACCACCCCCACCAATGAAACACCAATGCACATTTTTGTGCATACAAATTTTCATGTTCTATGAAAGTCTTACACAGTACTTTCATAGAACATAAACATAGAACAGTACTGCACAGAACAGGCCCTTCAGCCCATGATATTGTGCCAACCATTGATCCTCATGTGAGGTAAACCTAATGTACGAACTCTCAAATTTCTGTGAGCATATGCATGTCCAGCAGTCTCTTAAATATCCCCAATGATCTCGCTTCCACAATTGCTGCTGGCAATACATTCCATGCTCTCACAACTCTCTGCGTAAAGAACCCGCCTCTGACATCATCCTGGTAAACCTCCTCTGAACCCTCTCCAAAGCATCCACATCTTTCCTATAATAGGGCGACCGGAACTGGACACAGTATTCCAAGTACGGACTAACCAAAGTTTTATAGAGCTGCAACAAGATCTCACGACTCTTAAACTCAATCCCCCTGTTAATGAAGGCCAAAACACCATATGCTTTCTTAACAAACTTGTCCACCTGTGTGGCAATTTTAAGGGATCTATGTACCTGCACACCAAGATCCCGCTGTTCCTCTACACTGCCAAGAATCCTGTCTTTAATCGTGTACTCAACTTTCAAGTTCGACCTTCCAAAATGCATCACCTCGCATTTATCCAGGTTGAACTCCATCTGCCACCTGTCAGCCCATCTCTGCATCCTGTCAGTGTCACGCTGCAGCCTACAACAGTCCTCTATACTGTCAACGACACCTCCAACTTTTGTTTCATCTGCAAACTTGTTAACCCATCCTTCAATCTCCTCATCTAAGTCATTAATAAAAATTACAAAGAGTAGAGGCCCAAACACAGAGCCCTGTGGAACACCACTCACCACTGACTTGCTGGCAGAATATTTTCCTTCCACTACCACTCGCTGTCTTCTGTCGACCAGCCAATTCTGTATCCAGACAGCTAAATTTCCTCCTGACCTTCTGAACGAGCCTACCATGGGGAACCTTATCAAATGCCTTACTGAAGTCCATATACGCAACATCCACCACTCGACCCTCATCAACTTGCCTAGTAACAACCTCAAAGAACTCAATAACATTTGTGAGGCATGACCTGCCCCTCACAACGCCGTGCTGACTGCCTTTAATCAAGCTATGCTCTTCCAGATGGTCATAAATCCTATCCCTCAGAATCCTTTCTAACACCTTGCAGACGACAGACGTGAGACTGACTGGTCTGTAATTGCCGGGGATTTCCCTATTTCCTTTCTTGAAGAGAGGAATTACATTTGCCTCCCTCCAGTCCTCCAGTACGACTCCAATGGAGAGTGAGGATGCAAAGATCTTCGCAAGTGGCGAAGCAATCACATTTCTCGCTTCCCAAAGCAGCCGAGGACAAATCTGGTCTGACCCTGGTGACTTGTCAATCTTAATGTTTGTCAAAATTTTCAACACATCAGCTTCCTCAATCTCTATGTGTTCCAGCATGCTTACCTGCTCCTCAATGGCTTCATTCACTACAAGGTCCTTTTCTTTAGTAAAGACAGAAGCAAAAAACTCACTAGGGCTTCCCCTACCTCCTCAGACTCTATACACAGTTCTGGCAATTTTCTTTGTTCTTTTACTGTGGCTTTTAGCAGCTTTCTGCAGCTCTAATTATTTCCACTTTCCTCTTTTAGTAGTTGTGCTTCTATAAACTCAATTTCAGCTCCCCTCTGACACTATCTTACATGCTCATCAAACAAAAGACTTGTTTGCATTGTGTTTTCATTGAACTGGTTTTAAGATAGCTGCCTCCTTTGCCCCATGGTCACCTGACTATGGCAGACCAGGAAAGACACTAAAGATGATTAAATTTCAATGCAAACATGGTTGCCCTCCTTTCTGTACTCGCCACAGAGAGACTCCTTGGTGATAATAGTTAATCCTTTGGCACTGACACGACTGCTGGATGACATTATTACTGACCACTACTACTCTTCCAATTATCAAGGCCTACCTGTCTGCATGTCCTGACACAGAGAAAGCATCCTTATTTGATCTGCAAGTATGTCTTAACAGAGGCTCCTTCTCCTTCTCGTTGTAACCTCAGGAGTAGTTACCACTGACTGGGCCTGCAGCTCTGAAAGTTGGGCCTTAACTTAGATGGCAGTCCGGGATAAAATTTTATTGGGTCACCACTGATGATATTAATGGGGAAGGACCCCATTTACTGGAGTCCTACCATTCACCTGCACAGGCTCTGGTTCTGCTTTTGGCACCAGCAGTGAAACTACAGGTGTTTTGTAGACTCCAGTCACAGATGTTTCTGTCAAAAAATAATTCGGGGCTTGATTTCTTTTGAACAAGCTAATTCTGACTGATCTCATGATTTAGTGGGATTTATTTTGACATACTGAGTTCAAGATGTATTAAAACATATTAAAATTAACTGAAATCATTAAACAATTTCTTGAAATAGGTTTTTGTATGCACAAAAATGTGCATTGGTGTTTCATTCAGATTATTTCAGTTGTTACAAATCAGTTTCACCACAACAGAGCTATTTGAGAAAACTGAAATTTTAATAACAGTTTGACACTGGAACTCCTACTTCATTCCTGAAGGGCTTTTGCCTGAAACGTCGATATTCCTGCTCCTCAGATGCTGCCTGACCTGCTGTGCTTTTCCAGCACCACTCTAATCTTGACTCTGATCTCCAACATCTGCAGTCCTCGCTTTTGCCTTCTCCTACTTCTAATACTCTTCCTGAATTATCTTCAGAAGAAATTGAAAATCAATGTACATTCATAGGTTTTGTGTCATTCATGCGATGTGTATAGTGATTATAATAATAGTATTTCTTCTGCAAAACGTTTTCACCATCCTTGTAATCTGCTTCAGTTATACTGAATAGAATCATAGAGTCATAGAATTGTACAGCATGAAACAGACCTTTAGTCTAACTCATCGATGCCAACCAGGTGTCCTAATTAATCTAGTCCCGTTCTTCAGCATTTGGTCCATATCTCTCTAAACACTTCCTTTTCATATACCCATTCAGATGCCTTTTAAATGTTGTTATTGTAGCAGTCTCCACCATTTCCTTTGACAGCTCACTCCATACACGCACCATCCTCCACATGAAAAAATTCCCTCTTAGGTCCCTTTTAAATATTTCTCCTCTCACGTTAAACCTATGCCGTCTAGTTCTGGACTCATCCAATGCAGAGAAAAGATCTTGTTTATTCACTGTAGCTATGCCCCTCATGATTTTATAAACCTCTATAACATTACCCCTCAGCCTCTAAAAATAGCCTCAGCCTATTCAGCCTCTCCTTTTAGCTCAAACCCTTCAACCCTAGCAACACCCTTGTAAATCTTTTCTGAACCCTTTCAAGTTTCGCAACATCCTTCCTATAGCAGGAAGACCAGAATTGCATACAACACTCCAAAAATGTCCAAACCAATGTCCTGTACAGTCACAACATGACCTCCTAACTCCTATACTCAATGCACTGACCATTAAAGGGAAGCATACCAAATGCCTTCTTCTCTATCCTATCTACCTGGAACTTCACTTTCAAGGAACTATGAACCTGCACTCCAAGATCTCTTTGTTCAGTAACACTACCCATTAAATGTATAAGTCCTGCCCTGATTTGCCTTTCCAAAATTAAACTCCATCTACCACTCCTTGGCCCATTGGCCCATCTGATGAAGATCCTGTTGTACTTTCAGGCAACCTCTTCATGTCCACTATATCTCCAATTTTGATGTAACCTGCAAACTTACTAACCATACCCCGTTTGTTCACATCCAAATTATTTATGTACATGACGAAAAGCAGTGGACCCACCGCTCCTTGTGCACACCGCTGGTCACAACCCTCCATCACCACTTTGATGTATGGTATCAAAGACATATCAGAGATAACTACCTGACTACTCAGACACCTGGACATCTTAGTGGTCCACAAACCAGTAAACATCTTTCATCAGCTCCTCACAAAGGTTAAAGACCTGACACCCACATCCAACAGGACAAACGTTATCAACAAAATGCCCTGCAAAGACTGTGAAAAACACTACATAGGACAAACAGGAAGAAAACTGACCATACGAGTGCAGAAACATCAGACAGGAGCAGCACTCTCTCATTTTCAACCACACAGACAACACAGGATACAAATTCAAATGGGTTGATGTAACCATCCCAGCACAGGCAAAACAGAGACATGCCAGAGAATTCCTTGAAGCCTGGCACTCCAACTGGAATTCAATCAATAGACACATTGAACTGGACCCCATTTAGAAACACTCAGATACAGAACCTGAAGTATCAACAAACAGACACTTTTCTTCTGGTGTCTTTTACAAGATCTATCCTGCCCCTGCTTTCCTTCCCAAAATTCTACTCATTGGCAGTACTAAATATACATGAAGTTAACTTCCAGATGTGCACTGTTTGCAATGACCCCTAACTTTAGTTTCTTCTTTACCCTTGTATGTCAGGCAATTAAAACACATGAACTGCACAATGACATAAAAAAGGGATTCTTCATGCCATTGGTGATGAATTGTTGTAGATAAAAGGATTGGTTAGCTCACTTGGCTGGATGGTTAGTTTGCCGAGAAATACCAACAGCTTGAGTTCAATTCCTGCACTGGCAGAGGTTACCATGAAGGACTCTCCTTCTTAACCTCTGCACTTGCCTGAGGTATCACTAAACCACCACCTGTTATCTCTTTCTGATGAGAAAGCAACTTTATGATTTGGTAGGACTAAGGTGACTTTACCTGAGGAGACATTAATGGAAACATGTAACATAGATGAATGTACTAATTACTATGGATGCAGATCCATCAGAATATTATTGTGGAACTGGACTTCTGATTGCTAATCAGCTGAGTAACTAGTTCACTTGGAGGAGTTCAGCTACTACTCATGACCACGTAACATCAATTACTTTGTCAGACACAAAGGGAATTTTTCTCCTTCCATGATCTCTCAAACTCAGGGATTTTGTCCAGGTTCTTCATCTCGGTCTCCTGCAGCTGTTGGCTCACTCCACTACCATTTTCTAGTTTCTGGCCATCATCAGTATTATCCATGACCCTGACTCTTCAATACTGACCCACCTTGAAATCTACTTCAAGGCTGCTGCCTTGCACTCTCTAGGGCATGCACACACACTTTCCATGAGGCTTTTCAACTAAGGGATGCTGTCAGACAGTCTGGCTAAGAATCCATCAGTTGCATGCCAGGCCATCTGTTCCTTCTTCTTTGTCCCTACTATGGCCCCAACTCCTAGCTTGCAGAAGGGAGCCTAGAATAAATGATGTGCTCTCCCAACTATTGCCACTCATTTTTGGAGGGCCTGCTACACTTTCATAGATTTTGTGTTGTCAAAATGCTGGAGAAATATTGTGTTTGATAAAATGCAATTTCCTTCTCACCCCACTTTCTCTTCAATATAAATTTACAATAAACATCTTAAAGTTTAAATTGCATCATGACCTTGATTCTCCCAATATCTGTAATCACCTGCAGTCCTACAATAAAATTCCTCTATCCTCATAAACTCTCCATACTCTGATTCTTGCCTCCTCTGCATTCCCTTATTTCTTCCATCCCCCCCTTACCACACTGTTGATAACCAGGCCTTTAGCTACATAAAACACATTCTGCAATTACCTTTAAAACTGCTCCAGCTCTTCCTTCTCCCTTAAGATCCTCCCATAACCCACCTCTGACCAATGTGTTGGTCTAATTCTTTGGTCCAACATTTTCTTTGACAACTAAGTAGCCTTTTTATTTTGGAATATTTTTTCTCCATGATATCGATGCACATGATTTTATTTGTTGGCATGGTGAACTGATTATTCGATGGATGATATTGCACATTGTGAAGGAGAGCAAGTGGCATGAGTCAATGATAATGATACTCTCACCCAGGCAATGAATCATTGAATAAATGCAGACCTTGTAAGACAATAATAAGTTAAATTTGGGCAAGCTTTGGGAGAAGTGGTATTTAATTTTTAAAAATCCAATTCTAAAAGAGTGAAAAGGTTTATTAAAAACAAGAGGAACTTTTTGCCCCAAATAGTTAATATTATTGCTTCACATTATACCATGCAGTACTAATGGTACCAAACAATTATCCTAGAATGCAATTACTCGCTTTCCATAAATTAAACGCTCCATAAATTATTTCAGGCTCTGTGGATTATTGATTCATAATGCAGGTTAGTGCTTAAGTAAACAGCTGAACTGTCAAAATAACTGAGGTGTGCTTTCCCAACCCTGGAGAGAACTGGAGACATTTGGGTAACAAATGAACTATAACTGCTTCAAAGACCAATTATTTACAAGCAGAGGTGTAAAAACTACATCATATTTCAGTAACCGTGATTTTTTATTAATCATTATTCTTAAAAAAAAGATGTTTTGATTACTAAGTTGGCAATTTCTAATTATAATTTTATAATGTCTAGTTATAATGTAAATCCTATATTTAAAAAAATATTTTTATGCCATTCTATCTAAAATAACATTTTATTTTCTTTTTCCGATCCATCTATCCTATCTGTTATTTACAGTTAAAAGGTCGGGCAGGAAATATATTCCCCAACTGCTATTGTGGAGCAATAAGCCAGCTTAATATGGTATACAAAAATGGGTCAGGAGGCCAGGTTTTAATTTATTTCCACTTTTCATGTGGAGGCGCTGCCGGAGCTTTGCTTGAATATCCAACAAAGCTCAGGGCCTCATGATATGTGCTGCCATTCATGAAAACATACCATACACTCCTCCATCTTGTACAGCTGAATATTGGCAGGCCGGGTTGGGTAACAGGAAGGCTGAGATGAGTTAATTTAAATTGGGGCAGTTCCACAGGTATCAGCGTTAATTCACAAACTGAACCATGTGACTGTTCTTTGTGTGAATATAGATAACAGTCTGCAGACTTTTTTTTCATGGAAAAATATCCCATCAAACCTTTTGTATGTGCTTTTCCAGAAGCAAACACTAAACTGTGACCAAAGTTTACTCCTTTTGAGAAAAGTTCTAAAACCAGTTCAAAAGCAAAATGTGCTTCAGGTATTAGAAATCTGACAACTATAGAAAATGATAGAAATACTGATGTAAAGTCTTAGACTTGAAACATTGAGAAAAATCTTCTGCTCTCCCCGCTTACATGTCTCACCAGTTCTATTTTTCCTTTGACTATTTTTGTCCCTTTCAATGACTTTAGTATTGCCTTTTATGTTGGCTATAAGATTATTCTCATAATTCTTCTTTGCTCTCATTTGTTTTTTCACCTTCCTTCTGAACCTTCTATATTCAGTCTGGTTCTCAGTTTTCAACCTGACACCAGTCATAAGCACCCCTTTTTCTTCTTTATCTTAACTTATAGCTAATTTTTAATTCTGGGAGTTCTGCATTTGTTTTCCCTACTCTTCTCTTTCAGTGAATATATCTGTACTGAGCCCATTATTCAACTACATTTTTTCCCCACCAAGATTTGGCTCCAGTTCAAGTGGCCCAGTTCCTTTCTGGTTTCACTGAAGTTGGCTTTCCGCCAACTAGTTATTCTTGGTCTGGATTCTTGTTCTTTTCCTCTATCGTCCTAAGCTTTATCATACAATGATCACCGTCCCCTAAATATTCTCCCACTGACACTTGATCTACTTGGACCACCTCATTTCCAAAAGCCAATGTGCCTTTTCTGAATGTACTGGATACTGCCAACATCCTCCTTTTCTTCCTTTCCAATTTTCCTGGACACCTTATATCCAGGAATATTTAACACCTGGTCCTGCTCTTCCTTGAGCCAGTTCTCATATTATAGCTACAACATCATAACTCCACATCTTCATCCATAATTCACCAGTCTTATTTACTGTATTCTGTGATACTCACATCATGAACTGTAATATTTTAACTCATTCATTCCAAATCCACCTATTAACTTACAGTTCTTTATTCTACTGCTAATTGTTTCTCCAAGTATTTTATGCACTCTGATATTCCTCTCTGATATTCTCTCCTAATTCCCATACCTCTGCCAATTCAATTTAAACACTCCATAATAGCATTAGCACAGTAGCCCACAGGGAACTCAGATACAAGCCATCCAGCTAATATAGGTGCCATTTCCCCCAGAACCAGTTATGTGATTCAGTGAGTCAGAAATGCAAAGCACATGCTCTTGCACTATATTTCCAGCTATACATTCATCTGTACTTTCCTCCTATTTCTGTAATCACTTGCATGGGGAATTGGATAATTACAACTGTTGAGGATCTGCTTGATAATATCGATTTAGCTCTGAAAATTCTGACTGCAGGAGCACATCCTTTTCCTACCTATGTCATTGGTACCAATATGAACCTCGACCTCTGACCTTGCCCAGAAGAATGCCTGTAACATACTTAACACCTGGCAAAAAGGAGGCCAATTAACATCAGAAATCATGTCTAAAGCTGCAGAAATGCCTGTCTTGTCTCCTGTTGAATCCCTTATTGTTCCTGTTCTCCCACACGTCTTCCATGCAATTTGTACAATTGAACCATCTGAAGTTTCATAGGCGTGTCTATTGCTGCACTGCTCTGAGGAACAGTATCCAGAACAGAAATCCAATTAACTAGCAAAATTGTCTCAGGTGATTTCATTTGCTATATGCCTACATTATAGCCACCTCTCTAAACATGTTATGAATGTAATTCTCTGCCTTCTGGACGCAGCAAAGTGTCTCCAACTGCTGCTCAAGCTCCAAACCTGGAGCTCAAGTTCCTGCATTGGTTGACACTTGCAGCACATGCACTCAAGTAAGTTATATGAAGTATCCATGACTCACTACAAGCTACAGGAAGACAATTCCATGTGGCCGAAATACTCTGCCATACCATAAACTTTTCTTTGAACTATTTACTTTAAATTAAAGATTAATCCGTAGAAAGTAGAATTACTTATTGTCACCTATCATTTAGCTCCTTTTCCTTTCCCTTTAAATATAGACTCCTAAAGGTAAGAGAAAATTTAATTCTAAAAGAGTGAAAGGTTAATTTAAAAAATGGTAAATGGATAACCCTTTCTCATCCTTCCCTAACTCCAGAGCTCTGTTCAAACTTGATAATTACCCTGGAAATAATCCAGCTGCGGGTAGGCCTACCACCATGTGGCATTTTTGACTATTGCAATCCTGCTTGTCATTTCAAATTGTGGCCTGTGCATGGAGGGAGCCCAATCAAAGGCATTTTGATAAGTGAAGGGACTGAATATCAGCCAGATGGGTGTCTACTGGAAGCCACACTTGCCCTAGCTTCCAACACCTGCAACCCCTTTCAACTCCCAACCTGACCCACATCACTTTCTTTGTCCTGGGGGTACTCTGTAAATCTGAAACTCCAGAGGTGTTATTCAGCTAGAAGCCACAGCCTCTTTTGTGGTACTGCTGTGCACAAGAGCTGCCAGTCTCAGATTCTGACTGGGTAGGAATTCTGCTCCTAGGATCTTGATTTGAAGGTAAAGTTCACAGTGGTATTGCTACTGCCTGTTTGGCATGTGATTAAGTGGACCTTCCCTGGTAGAGGTGGAATGGGTACTTCATCAGCTATCCAACCAGCTGGCATGACTGCTGATGCCTCAACAAAGTTCCGCTCATTATCTTTCTTTCTCTCTCCACACAGACTGACAGACCATGCTGAGTATTTCCATCGTTTTTTATTTTTAGGTACATGTATGGAATGAGCTGCAAGAGGAAGTGGTGGAGGCTGGTACAATTGCAACATTTAAAAGGCATTTGGATGGGTATATAAATAGGAAGGGTTTGGAGGCATATGGGCTGGGTGCTGGCAGGTGGGACTAGATTGGGTTGGGATAGCTGGTCGGCATGGATGGGTTGGACCGAAGGGTCTGGTTCCATGCTGTACATCTCTATGACTCTATGACTCTAAGTCACAGACACGAGTTAAATATGATACCTCTGCTTTGTGAGGTTTAGTATTACTGTAGGCGTTGTACTTACTTATAGCACAATCATGAAAGATATTTTCCCAAGTAATTCTATCAACAACCCAAATTAATGCACACATTTCCACAACAAAATTGAGAGCATAATCGTTTCACAATGTATTCAGCATGGAACTGGGAATGGTATCTGAAGGTTGGGAGATAACCAAGATTGTTTCAATGTTTAAAAAGGGTCAAAAAGAATGATTTTTATACAGATGTTAGCTGGAGATCCATAGGGATGAAAATACTTAGGTCTCATAATGGAAGCAATTTGAGGAAACATAGATTTAATGACAGGTATTTCATGTTAAAAATATTGAATTCAAGAGGATGTAAGAGTCTGTGGATAATGTCAATGTCATAATCATAACTTGTAATAAAACTTTAATAAGATCATTTCAAGAAGCTGACAATACTATGGAATAAAATAATACATTGTAAATTTAATAACAAAGTGCTTGAATAATAGAAATAAAAGCAACCATTCTAATTGGATAGCTGTGACCAGCAGCATACATGCATGTTTTAGTTTGTAGACCCCTGCTGTTTACAATATTTATAAGTAATTTTAATTGGAATATTTTATATATAATGACTTTATGCTAAAACCAACTGGTATAGCAAATCATGATATTATAGAGAAATAAAATCAAAAGAAACCAATAAAAAACTTATAACTGAACAGATAAACAGACAAAGTTATTGAAAACTGAGGATGTATAGTGGAAAAAAGAAATAAGATCATAAAAGGTGGAGTTGGGTTTTTAAAGAAGGTAGATCATAAAGAAAACAAAAAATAATAAATATAAATATGATCAGACTCCAGAACATTACATTGCATGACAGCAATTTCCAAAGTAAACAGAATATGGAGTTACTTATCTGAATTCACTGTATTTCATAATGCTGTTTTGATCTGTAGATTAGTCACTTTTGTACTTTCTGGACTCAATGTCAAGTTTAAGAATTTCAAACCATAATTTCAGTCCTCAATTTGTTTCCAATTTCTTGGAGAATTTTTTTAAATTTTGATTTGTTATTTTGGTTGTTTGTGTCTGCTGTTGTGTACCTAAGATGGTGCAGGAAATGGTGACTTTGTATACTTTTCGCTGTGCTCATGTATCCCTGTACTTGAGTACGTGTGACAACGTGTATAATTCTAATACTGTTCATAGTTCTGCCATTCACATCTCCTCTGGACACTTCTTTTGTTCCTTTATTTCTTCCATTACAACTCTCCTTTGCACTGTTCAGCTATATTGCCATTTAACCTCACTCACTTTCCATCCTTTATAGGCCTTTTCCTTTATTCAGAATCAGGAAAGATTAGCAATTATAACTGCATAGATATACATATCAATTGTAATTAAGCAAACAGTGTCCATGAAAGTAGGGAGATAGTTAAAGGATCAAGTCTGACTCTTTCCTTTTTCACAGATGCTTCCAAGACTGCTGAGTATTTCCAACATTTTCGGAGTTGAGCCGATAGTCCAGCAGCTCTTTTAAAAAGAAAATCTTGAAAATACCCCTGAGACATCAACCATTTCACGGGTGATTTTATTTTGTTTTGTGTATCGCTTTTGGAAGATGTGGATGTCATGATGGATTCTAATGTCCAGTGTTGAGATAATAATATGTTCAATCACAAAAATGTTATCAGAAGATAACTGCAGGTTTATTGAGTAATCAAGGGTATTTGATGACAAGGAATGAAATGGTCTCTTTAGATTTTCTTTTGTAACAGTAAAGCTATATAGATGTTAAGATGTTTTCTATTAATATGATTTGGCATGAAAGGTGATTAAGAAATATTTGAAAAGATATCATCTTACCAGTGTTTGAAGATTTGATTGTCTTGGTTCTAGATGTTATGGCATGCAAGTTTTTTTTATTTGTTCGTGGAATGTGGATGCATTTACTGCTATCCCTGACTGCCCTGGAGAAGGTGGTAGTGAGCTGACTTCTTGAACAGCTGTGGTCCTTGGGATATGGGAGCACTCAGTGCCATTGGAAAGTGAATTCTGAGATTTTAACACAATGGCAGTGAAGGAATTACAATATAATTCCAAGTCAGGATGGTGCGTGACTCGAAGGATAACTTGCAGGTGATGGTGCTCTGATGCAACTACTGCCCTAGTCCTTCTATATGGTAGAGATCGTGAATTTAAAAGGTGCTAAGGAGCCTTGATGAGTTACAGCATCCTTGTAAATGGTGCAGAATGCTGTCATTATGTGTCAATGGCATAGAGGATGAATTTTACAAGTGAATATGCTGCCTTCTTGAATCACTGTTGTCCTTGGGACGTAGGAATGTTAGGAAGCAAACGCTCAGGTTTGGACCCAGCAACAGTGAAGGAATTGCAATATAGTTTCAAGTCAGGATGTGTGTGGATTGGAGGAGGAAATAGAACATAGAACATTACAGCACAGTACAGGCCCTTCGGCCCTCAATGTTGTGCCAACCTGTGAAACCAATCTGAAGCCCATCTAACCTACACTATTCCATTACCATACATATGTTTATCCAATAACCATTTAAATGCCCTTAAAGTTGGCGAGTCTACTTACTCCTGTTATAGGCAGGGCATTCCATGCTCTTAATACTCTCTGAGTAAAGAAACTACCTCTGACATCTGTCCCCTCAGTTTAGCGCTATATCCCCTCATGCGAGCATCACCATTCAAGGAAAAAGGCTCTCACTGTACACCCTATCTAATCCTCTGATCATCTTGTATGTCTCTTTTAAGACATCCAGCAACCTTCTTCGCTGTAACGAAAACAGCCTCATGTCCCTCAGCCTTTCCTCATAAGACCTTCCCTTCATACCAAGCAACATCCTGGTAAATCTCCTCTGCACCATTTCCAAAGCTTCCACATCATTCCTATAATCCGGCAACCAGAATTTATGCAATATTTCAAGTGCGGCCACACCAGAGTTTTGTACAGCTGTGACATGACCTCATGGCTCCGAAACTCAATCTCTCTACAAATAAAAGCTAACACACCATATGCCTTCTTAACAACCCTATCAACCTGGGTGGCAACTTTCAGGGGTCTATGTACGTGGACATCGAGATCTCTCTGCTCATCCACACTACCAAGAATCTTACTATTAGCCCAGTACTTTGTAATCCTGTTACTCTTTCCAAAGTGAATCATCAGACATTTTTCCACATTAAACTCCATTTTCCACCTCTCAGCCCAGCTTTGCAGCTTATCTATGTCCCTCTGTATCCTGCAAAATCCTTCGGCACTGTCCACAACACCACCGACTTTAGTGTCATCCGCAAATTTACTAACCCATCTTTCTACACCCTCATCCAGATCATTTATAAAAATGGCAGACAGCAGTGCCCCCAAAACAGATCCTTGCAGTACACCACTGGTAACTAAACTCTAGGATGAACATTTCCCATCAACCACCACCCTCTGTCTTCTTTCAGACAGCTAATTTCTAATCCAAACTGCTAAATCACCCTCAATCCCATGACTCTAAATTAAGTACCTATTTTCTCTCTCTTCATTAATTTTCAGCAATGCTCTGTCCCACTTTGGGTGTATTCATTGAGGCACAATTTGATAAGTAATGGCTGCACCATATGACTATTTTGTTTGGATCTATTCAACTGTATAGAATATTATAGAAAAACCTGATACTGTTTTCTTATGATATCCACAATTACATTCTTCTTGCAGACAAAAGTGACCAAGAGTAGGAAACTCAGTTGTTTTGCCCTCCTGTACTCAAAAGCACTTAAGTCACTTGAGAAGATGACCCATTAGCAGGTTGCAATCAGCCTGCTCAGCACTGGGGATAGAAGCAAGGATCTCTCTGATACAGACAATATGTGTACTCATCAGTTTAACCTGCAAAAACATCAGAAAGATGATATTGCTGTTTAACTCACTGTTAGGAAGATAGCTCAAGACAGGCTAGCTGAGATTTAAAACTGCAAGAGGAATACTCAAATTTACTATGCTAAAGCATAATTTTCTTTTCTGAAGAAAATACTTGCTGCTGGAACACAGTCTCAATGACACTACAAGTTTGTCATATTTAATCTAATGGATCAGTATGAGCCCAGATAGTTTGCAATTAGTCCAATCTTCAAGAAAATTACAGCTGAACTTCATGTGGCATCCACATGCATGCATTTTCCGGCAAGGCTCTTGGAATCCCAGCTGATTTTCCCCTTATTGCCCAACTATTGAAGCCAATTTTTTTTTCAAATCCTAATATGGCTTTGCCCTCCATATCTGTGCAATCTTGTTCATCCCCCACAAACCTCCAAGATATCTCTGCTCCTCAAATTACTGCTTCTTCAGCATTCAGATTTTGATTGTCAATCCAGTGGTTGCCTTACTTTCAGCTGTAAAGGCCATTGTCTGGAATTCTCTCCCTAAACTCTCTACCTCATTTCCTTTTAGATGTTCTTTAAATCTTAACTCATCAAGTATTTTGTGATCTGCTTTAACATTTCCTTATACGGATCAGCATCAAATTTTGCTTTATAATGGTCTTGTGAAACAATTTGGGATCTTTAACCACTTAAAAGAACTGTAATGTTGTTATATCCATCAACCTAACATGTCCAGTCTGAATCCAAAATCAAAACTAGGATATTACTGGCTTGTACTGCTTAATCTTACATGGCATATTTACTAAGCAAACCAATGGGTGAGTCTTGGGTTCCACTTCCAATGCCATAGTTTAAAGATCTGGTATAGATACCTCATAACATTTTTGTAATTACTGGGTTACAGCTACAGACATATTGATGTTTCGCAAAATGTCAGGGAAATTCAGTATGCAAACAGTTTTTAAAAATTGTGGTTGAACAATATAAAATGTTGATTTAAGAACACATTTCATTTCCATGAAGCTTTTGTTTTCAGCATCCTGAATATGACGGAGTGCTTGAGTCCCTGTGCAGTCCAGCCCTTTCGACAAGATGCATCCCGGCAGTTTGTAGCGCGGTGCATTATTGAAGTGTAATCAAACATCAGCTAAGTGGAAAATAAATATCCAGATCTCATAAGCAGCACAGCAAGATCATGTAAATGCAAATGAGGGGTTGGTTTAAAGCCATCATCAGGGGAAATCAGGCCTTGTCACTGCAATCACTTCATCGGGCAGCACAGTAAATCAATAGAAATAATAACCGCATGATGGCCGGCTTAACTGTACAAGAGGGTGTAATGAAAACTGGCAGTGGATGTTAGTGCAGAGAACAGAAAACTAGTGGTGAAAGAAGAAAGAACTGGAAGGAAAGAAAACAAGAGCAAGGAAATTGAAATAAAAATGAAGTATGAAGAAACAATTAGAATAAAAGAGTCTAGGAAGCAAACATGTCATCAGGAATTTAGAATTATGGAGAAGAATTCCAAAAATATAAGGGAATTAGCATTTTTGCTGTCATTGGATTGAATTGGTTAATCATTTTGGTCATAATTTTGGTGATCTGATAATATCAGATTGTTGTATCACAGTTTAGAGAACATAAAGACACACATTACAGGTGTACACTGCAAAACAAAGATTTAGGAACTTGCTTTGAGGAAAGCTAATTCTTTATATTTGGTGTTCGAAGAGAGAGGAATGCTGACGACTTCAAAACAGGTCAAAATTTATGACTCAGCAGAGGTGAAAATAAACACTTGTAGAGAATGTATAAAATAAGGTACTTTTATACTTCTTTGATAAATAAGGTACATTTACAGCATTTTTGATTGAATGTAGTTTATACCACTGTTTCCTGTGACCCTAGATTATTGGTTGGATACCATCAAGTTTTTAGCTAGATAATTGTGATTCTGCTTTCCCTTGAGAAAAGATAAATTTAATCATATTGGTTCACCAATATAAGCAGTTATATGCTATAATTGCATCTTGAAAGACTGAGTGAAACATCTGTAAAATTCTAAACAAATGTGTATCTGTAGTAATTTTACAGATGTGACTGGAAAGAGAAATGCTGATGGAAGAGTCAGACCAAATGTGTTCACCTAAATACCAATTTTGAGATATTTTTGACTAATCATTTGATATGCTTTAATAATAGGCAAGTAGGAGAGCTTTTAAAACTGTTGCTCAGACAGACTCAGAAAACAAACCAAGTTTTTATGACAGTTCCACAGAGACAATATTCATTTTACATCGAGATAATCTGAACCGAATACAATCTGCCATGGTTCACACTTAAATCTACACAGATTAAGTTAGTGTGGTTGGATACAGTATTACATTTTCATTCAAACACAAGTGATGAGTTCTTGCTCCCCCCAGCATTGTCAGTGTATGTAGAAACATGAATAGGCCACTCACCTTCTCAAGTCTGTTCCAGTATTCTATTAGATCATATCTAATCTCTGTCTCAATTACATAATCCACCTTTCTTCACAATCCCATTATATCCTGATGCAACAAAAATCTATCAGTTTTAGTCTTGAAAATTTATATTATCCAGCATCCAGATCTTCTGAAGAGAGATTCCAGATTTCCACTTTCACTTAGAAAATGCACGTACATTACAAAGCAAATTTTCTAAAACTTGTTTTGTTGTAAATGAAATTTTTCAAGCTCAGATTAATGATTTTTAGTTGAGTGGTAAGTATACTCCACAAGGAATAATTTGCCAATGTGACATTAGTTACCTTGAGGTCATCAAGTTTATATCGCCAAATAAGATGGTCTATCTTTCTTTTGCAACTGTGCCTTCTGCGTTCTCTCTAGTTGTTCCCTTCAGAATGATCACTGATTTATCATGAGCTTTGTGTGTCTCTAAAGCAAAACAACTACTGTAGCTTAGCTATCCTGAAGACCAGGCATAAATTCAGATCATCAACACATTGTTCTAGATGAGATGTTTGCAAAGTGCACAAGGATCATTAATTTGTTTCGGCTTTCTTATTGCCATCCAGTTTTTATTACCTCCCCCACTGAAAGTGAGCTGAGGGAATGTTCACCCCTGTCAGTATTTTAGTCTGTTTGTCTGTACAAAATATATCTCAAATACTAAAAGATGGATTTCAACAAAACCTGACACACATATAGGGCATCGCCCTAGTATGAAATGATTAGGTTTTGGCAAAAATCCAGATATAGAGCCTGAAACTTTAAAAATAATCTATCTATTAATATTGGGATATAGAACAAATTTATTTTTTCTTCTATACATTGAGTTATTTGATTTTGAGTGCTGTTAATAGTTGTGGAATGTTGTGGATTATCTCAGGTGCTGGAATTTATTATGTCTTTCAAAACGTAAACAGAGTTTTCAGAGCAGATTGCAGAATGTGGATTGACCCAAGGCCCCTTCAGTAAGATGGAAGCTCTTAAGGAAAATATTAATTTTTTCAGCTTTCTTCTGGCAATCAACCAGACAGGGAAACACCTCAAGGAAGAGTTTCACTGTTATAATAACTTTGAATTGGCAAAACATGATAGCGGTATGAATTCTGCTGAGTGGCCCACTTGTAGACAGCTCATAACTGATCCTGTTGGAAGCAATAAATAAAGCTCCCATAATGTAAAGTCTGTAACATATGCAGAAAAGCATTGCTTACCCATCACAATGTTTAAATCCTAAAATCATGGAGTTTTTGCCTATAACTCATAACTAAATAACTAATTAAGGATATGCAGCAAAGCACTAATGCAAAAGCAGCTCTGCGAGTTCCCACTCTTCCACATTTCACTGTGGCTCTGCAAGTGTGTTTTTTTCTAATTATCAAGTTCCCTTCTGAAAGCTACTTGAAAGCCATTCATGAAGAATCTGTCCATATCATACTCTCCAGAAATGCATTTCAGAGGTAAAACACACATTATGTAATGAAGGTGTTTTATCATGTTGTCTGTTTTTATTTGCTGAGACCTTAAATTAGTGTCTTCATATTCATAATCCTTCCTCTAATGGGAGAGTTTTCCCTTATCGATTCTGTCCAGACCATTCATTGATTTTTGAACACTTCTATCAAATTTCCTCTCAAACTCTTTCCAGCTTTTCCAATCATCCACATAACTGAAGTGTCTCATCCTAAAACTTTTCTGTATCCTCTCTAATGTCTTCACAACCCTTTCCAAAAGTGTTCTGACCATTACTGAATGCAACATTCCACTTAAAGTTAAACCAATGTTTTAAAGTTTAACCATGACTTTGTCACTTTTGTACTGTGCTTCAACTTATAAAACCCAAGACATCATGTGATTTGTTAAACATTTTCTCAAAGTGTTGCCTTGCTACCTTCAGCAATTTGTGCAGATCCCTCTATTAGCGAGTTTTGAGAAGATTTGTAGCTCAGGTTGAGGTTTTGGATTTAAGTTTGCTCATTGAGCTGGAAGGGTAATTTTCAGATGTTTCGTCACCATATTAGATAACATCATCAGTGAGCCTCTGGTGAAGCATTAGTGTTAGTGATCTGCTTTCTAGACACATAAATAGAATGCGGGTCTCTAACACCAGTATTTCACCGGAGGCTCACTGATGGTGTTACCTTGTATGGTGATGAAATGTCTGAAAATGAACCTTCCAGCTCAGTGAGCAAACTTACATCCAGATCCCTCTACTTCTCCACTTGTTTAGAAACTTTGCATTTATATTGCTACTCCTTGTTCTTCCTCCCAACATGTATCACTTCACATATTTTTATATTAAATTCCACCCATTCCAGCAGTTTCACTATATCTTCTTGAAATGTATATCCTTCTCACTGTTCACAATGCTCCCAACCTTTGTGTCATTATGCAAACTTTGAAATTGGGCCTTGTGCACCAAGGTTTTGGAAGTCTACGTACACCACACCAACTCATTCTTTCAACACTAAAAATCTCAATTAAGTTAAACATGTTTTCTATTTAACAAATCCATACTACCTTTCCTTTGTCTCAGCTGTTATTTTGAAAATATAAAAAATGAAAACCATCTTATTAGTTAAGATTCTTTATATTGTGATTTAAGGCAAATTTCTATGTAATTTAGAGCTGTATCTTATAAAGGGAACAAATATTCATTACTTTAATAACATAATTTAAAATTTATGAAGGTATTTTTCTCAATTTAAAATAGAATTTCTTCTCTCCTTTCTCCCTTGACACACGGCACTCTGCAGTAGAGAGGATAAGTAGAAGCTAGTATTAGGACTTTACCAGTGCTGCTAAAGGTTATTAACAAGATTATGGGCAGACAATGAATCTGCATTTAGATTCATGTTAACTTCTTAATGAGAGTCAATTGAAGATTAAGGGGAGATCTAATAGAAACTTACAAGATAATACATGGCTTGGAGAGGGTGGACGCTAGGAAATTGTTTCTGTTAGGCGAGGAGACTAGGACCCGTGGACACAGCCTTAGAATTAGAGGGGGTAAATTCAGAACAGAAATGCGGAAACATTTCTTCAGCCAGAGAGTGGTGGGCCTGTGGAATTCATTGCCACAGCGTGCAGTGGAGGCTGGGACGCTAAATGTCTTCAAGGCAGAAATTGATAAATTCTTGATGTCACAAGGAATTAAGGGCTACGGGGAGAATGCGGGTAAGTGGAGTTGAAATGCCCATCAGCCATGATTGAATGGCGGAGTGGACTCGATGGGCCGAATGGCCTTACTTCTGCTCCTATGTCTTATGGTCTTATGGACCTATTCTCAATATTGTCTCCTGAAGATAGAACTGAGAGTACAAGTACACTTTATGGTCAACTGATTATGGAAGCCCATGTTTTACCATGCCATTCAACACTAAATTGCACAGCAAATAATTTTACCCATGGACATATTTGTAAAATTCTGCAATTTTGTATTGCGGAGTTAAGAACATTCTAAAATGAAATTTATATTTCTTTCCTTCATTGTATTTGTGGTAAAATGGCAGAATTATAGCTAGTATTGTGTTCCATGTTGTGCAATATGCCTCTTCATTATTATGTTTGACTACATACATTTAGCCAAAATTCTCTCCTATTCACACTAAATACTCGTAATATGGTTGAAACTTCTTAGAATTTGTTAAATAAAGGAAACTAAGTCCAAAATGATGAAAAAAGTAGTTTATTAAGCTATTCGTGCCAAAACATAGGAGAATTTGATTTAAACATACACCAGTTTCTCAGGTCTTCCACACAATAGTAGTCTACAATTGTGTGGTAAATATATAACCATTGGTGGACTCCAGCCACTAGGAAGTATATTAGAAGAATTGAAATGACTTTTTTTTTGCATTCTTTGCTTGCTCCCAGTGGGAAAGTATGGACCTTTATGTCAGTGTCTGCCTTGTTAGCTTGGCGAAATTGAGACAGGAATGATTTAAATATTTGCAAAGGACTTGCAGAAAAGTTTCAAAAATCCAGGAAATGAAGAATAAAAAAAACTAATGCATTCTAATTGAGTGTGTCCTCTTCCTCATCAAAAAATCAAGATACATTCAAGATCACAAGATACATTCTCCAGCTGTTTTAATAACAGCTTACTCTGACCCACCTGCCTCTGCACAGCATTTATAACAGTGATCAGGGACTGACACCCTTAATTGGCCAAGTAAGGGCCTCAAAGAGCATGAGTATGATGCCTATTGGTGTCTTACCTAAGTCACACATGATATGAGGAACAGTTCATGCATGGGTGGGCAGGAAGGAGATAGATTGACCTCTCAACCTATCCTCTTGTTGAAAGCCTACCATGGGGCCATAAAATCCAGTCTTGTGAGCCAGGACTATTCAACTGGTTGATCAAATATTTCAACATTTACAATTTTTAAAGAAATATGTTCTATTTGAGATAGATAAAGAAGATTAAAAAGAGAAACAATGTGAAAAAAAGCTACAGTTCCCCAAAGCCAAAATTTCACTTCCCATGTAAAGCACAACTCATTCCCTTTTCCCATAATTATGGAAAACATGCTATACTGTCCCATTTTCCACTTACTCAGCACCAACTAAGATTTTTTTCTAAAACCTTTAAATGAGTCAGTTTGCGGATACAGCACTTTCTACTCAGGCAGGCAGACTGACAAAGCTACATAATTAAAGGAATTGTATACCAGGATGTTTGCAATATGTATTTAAAGAATAGTTAAAATACATTATTCACCACATTTTTCTCTAATTTCCAAAGATTATAAATATAAACATGCCTCCATATTCTAGTTTCTCTCAGTTACCCATGTTATGGGGTTTATAGCATACAGCAAATGAGTGAATGTTGCATGACAGCAAGCATTACGTAAAGATCACAAGGCTCCGTTCAGCTGCTCATTACCAAACAGAGTCAATTTATAACTGCATTTAATATTGCAAATAAACATGCAAAAGCTAGGTATGAATTACATGATTCTAGTTCTTATATACTCTAGATTTAATATTTTTCCAAAAAATGTTTTACGTCAAACAGATCAGACACAAATTGTGCATTTCTTTCTAAGATAATTTCAACTCAAATTTAAAATTATTAAAAAAAATCATCATCTTAAAACTTCCTTCACAAATTTGTAGGAAACATACTTTGGTGCATAAGGTTAGTATTTAAATGATTTACAATTTGAAAAGGAAAATAAATGTATCAAAGACAAGCAAAGAAAAATGTACGCCAAGAAGAAATAGCTGATTTGAATTGTAGGCAAAATTAAGAGCTCAGAGGTGGGAAGTAGGGCAGAAAGATGATGACTTAATGAGGCTTAATTAAGCTATCTACTAAAGGGACAGCTGTCAGCAAGATCTCTACACACGAGCCAAACAGCTCAATCACAGCTTCAAACTATCGAGTGGGGAGTCACAAATTCCTCACTAGGAAGCACTGTGTTCAGGAACAAGCAATACTCACTAGGAGAGTACAGAGTACATTTCATTGAAATCTGACAACACATTCACTTAGAATGGAGCTGTCTATTTGTTGGACTTCATTTCTATACCAGAGAGTTGGCAGTGGTGGACTGTCACAAATCTGCATCAGGTATTGAAAAGATATTGTATGCTCACATAGCTCAATAATCGTAACACTAATACCTCAAAAGTTCTGTAAGGAAACATAAATTTTATGATGTAGATCAGTGCCATACCAAAACCATTTCAGACCATTTGAACTTGTAATATATATGAGACCAATCCTTAATTTGTATCATTTACATTTTTTGTACAATTGGAACAAGTTTACTGATATTACTCAATGGAGAAGTAATGGAGATAGTTAGAATTATATAGTTTATAATGAAGTGAGATTATAACAAGAATGAAAAGCATTTTAATATAACTCTTGTTGCATTAACTCTTGAAAATCCACCTGGTTAACAAAAAAATTAAACTCAGAGGCTCGTTTCAACTCTAGTAGCAATGAATGCATAGTCAATAAGTATTTATTGTCATCCAGCATACATAAAGAACAGCTACCTCACATCATAAGTATGATACTATGTAAGGAGCTTTAGAACATCACAGAATTAGGTGCAGTGTGGAGCTACGACATAACTCTTGCATTGTAGCTTGGCCCACCAATATGACTTCTTCATTTCAATGTCTATCCATGTGGTCTCTTTGAATGATAAATCAATCTGGGAATTGGATTAAAATAACCCAAACTAATTTCACACACATACAGCTAAAGTTAAATAGCAACAATTCCCTAATGATTTTTCCAGTAATTCTGAACTTGCATAGCATTTTCTATTGTCACTTTAAAAACATGGACCATGTATTCACTGCACATAGCTTGCTTTGTAACGTCCTGTAGCACCAGATTAGTCATTCTCATTAATATTGTTTTAAATATATAGCCAATTTTAATACACTCTGAAAATTAATGAGGTGAGTTCGGCTGTCATCAAGCCATTTAACAAGCAATATTCTGCCTTAATTGACAACTCACCTCTGCCTAGGGAAAATGCACCATATCTCTTGTGAAAAGCATGAAGGGTAGTGCCCCAGAGTTGTGATGGGCTTTGCCAGACTTTTCTGAATCTGCTACATATCATACTGTAGCCCATGCTGTACAATCCCTTAAGGTTCTGCATTTTTGACCCCTTGGTTAGATGCTTAGAACCATGGGCGGGAGGTGAGGCACAATTTAAAAGTAAGACAGATGCCATTTAGGACTGAGATGAGGAGAATTGTTTTTCATTCAGAGTTTTGTAAATCAGAGGGCTCTGGAAGCTCCATCTTTGAACATGTTTTGGCATGAACGAGCTGAACCAAAGGGTCTACTTCTGTGTTGTACATCTCTGTAAATCTATGACTCTATATTTAAAAGCAGAGATTGATAGATTTCTGATTACCAATGATATAAACAATTGTGGGGATAGCAAGGGTAAAGACATTGAATTGTTCAATTAGCTATGATTGTGTTAAGTGGCAAGCAGCTCAACAGGCTACATGGCCTATTCTTGTTCCTATATTCCTGACCTTCTTTCTGTTTTTTCATTTGCCCTGCAAAGGCTGGTTGATGAGAATTAGAATTTTACCCTTTACTGTTAACAATCCTACTGCTCAGATCCAAGACCACAAGGAGGAAAAAATCAGTGCTAGTCCTGAAGACTGGGATAAATTCAGAATCCAGCAAAGGAAGACTGAAAAGATAATAAAGGGGGAGAAAATTTTAAAAATGAGGGTAAA
Source organism: Chiloscyllium plagiosum (assembly GCF_004010195.1). Classification (NCBI taxonomy): domain Eukaryota; kingdom Metazoa; phylum Chordata; class Chondrichthyes; order Orectolobiformes; family Hemiscylliidae; genus Chiloscyllium; species Chiloscyllium plagiosum. The sequence goes on along the minus strand of NC_057739.1, from coordinate 34,725,175 downwards.
CTAGTGTGGAATGTAAAAATTGCCAATAAGATTTGATTTGATTTATTGTAGTCACATGTACCTAAGTACAGTGAAAAGTTTTGTTTTGTGAGCAGTACCGGTAGATCATAGCAAAGAAGGATATACAGATCATAGATCTGCTTAGACAAAGTGAGGCATACAAAGTTACAGCTGCATGGAAGGCATTCAAAACAAAACCAATATTACTTGAAGTTAGAGAGGTCCATTCAGCAGTCTAATAACAGCAGGGAAGCTGTTCTGTTTATATGTGTCTTCAAACTTCTGTACCTTCTGCCTGAAGAAGAGGTTAAAAGAGAGCATTACTGTTGTGGGAGTGGTTTTTGATTATGCTGGCAGCCTTTCTGCAGCGACAAGAAGTGTAAATGGAATCCATGGATGGGAGGTTGCCTTCTCTGATGGTCTAGGCTGTGCACACAACTTTTTGTAGTTTCTTACAGTCCTGGGCCGGGCAATTGCCATACCAAGCCATTATGTGCCCGGATAGAATTCTATCTGTAAAAGTTGATGAAGGTCCTTATGGACATGCTGAATTTCCTAAGCCACCTGAGAAAGAAGAGGTGTTGTGCCTTCGCATCTATGTGGGAGGTCCAGGACAGACTATTGGTTATCATCACTCCTAGGAACTTGATGCTTTCAACCCTCTCCATCTCAGCTCCGTTGATATAGATAAAGAGCTTATTTAAATAAATAAAAAGGAAGAGCAAGGTCAAAGTGAACATAGGCCCCTTATAAAATGAATCTGGGGAGATAATTATGGAAACAAGGAAATGGCAGAGGAGTTAAACAGATGCTTTGCATCAGTCATCACTGTGGAGGATACTTCAAACATCCCATTAATACTAAAGAATACGTGGGGAGGAATTTAGTACCATCACCATCACTAAAGAAGTATTGTTAGACAAATTAATGGGACTAAAGGCAAATAAACCTCCTGGCTCTGATGGCTTGCATCTAAAAGAGGTAGCTACAAAGAGAATGAATACATTGGTTGTAATATTCCAAAAATCCTTGGATTTTGGAGAAGTACCACAGGATTCGAAAAATGCCAATGTGAGATTCCCTAAACAAAAAGGGATGGAGGCAAAGCTGTAGGGTAACTATAGGCTGATTAGCTAACACCTATTGTTGGAAAAGTGTTGGAATTAATTAAGGAAGTAATAGCAGAACATTTGGAAAATCATAATCTAATCAAGCAGAGTCAGCATAGCTTTATGAAAGGGAACTTGTGTCTGACTAATTTATTAGAGTTTTTTGGAGGAAGTCTCAACTAAAGTGGAAAGAGGGGAATCAGTAGATATGTTGTATTTGAACTTCCAGAAGGCATTCATAAGGTACAATACAAAAGACTAGGTCATAATGTAAGAGCCCATGGTGTGGAGATAGTATATTAGCATGGACAGAGAATTGACTGATGTGAAGTTATCAGGCAGAAACAGCAAATGGGGATAAGGGGTTCTTTTTCAGGTTAGCAACTTGTACCCTATAGGAATCAAAGCTGGAACATGATTGTTTACAATACACACTAATGACTTGGAAAAATGAAGCAAATGTAATGTAGTCAAATTTGCAGACAATATAAAAATAGATGGAAAAGCAATTTGCATGAGAGATGCAAACAGTTTAGAGAGATATTAATAGGCAAGTGGGCAGAAAGCCAACAAATGGAGTATAATGTGGGAAAATTCAAGGGAGAACAAAACAGCAGTGTATTATTTAAATGGAGAAAAACTGCAGAAGGCTGCAAAAAAAGGGATTTGGGGGTACTTATGCACGAAACATAAAAAAACTGGTGTATTTATCTTTGTAGCAGCTAATCAGGAAAGCTAATTGAATGTTGGTCCTTATTTCAAAGGAGTTTGAAGTATGAGAGTAGGGAAGTCTTACTGCAATTGTACCAGGTTCTGGTGAGACAATACCTAGAGTACTGTGAGCAGTTTTGATCCCCGAGAATGTAGGACCAAAGGGCATAATCTCAGAACAAAGGGGCAACAATTTAAGACTAAGATGAAGAGGAATTTTTTCTCACAGAGGATTGTGAATCCTTGGAACTTCTTCCCACAAACAGCTGTGGGGCACAGACATTGTGTATATTTAAGGCTGAGATAGATTCTTGCTCAGGAGGGGAGTCAGGGTTATGGGGAAAGGGCAGGAAAATCAAATCATGGACATGAGGAATATCAAATCATGATCCTTTTGAATGGCAGAGCAGATTTGTGAGACTGAATAACCTACTCCATTTCCTATTTGTTATGGTTTTTACATGGGACCTGAGTAAAAAGGATATCAGTCTTATGGGAATCAGAGACTATTGTACAGTACTTGTTGCGTTGATGCTGTGACTGCTTCTGTGGCTTTCCATGCGTTGAATCTTCCCTTGTTTTTAAATAGTTTGCAATCAGTCTCACTCTACGTTCTTACATCTTATGTTTTTCATCTAGTGTCTGTCTATCTCTCACACCCCACCCCACCCTGAGATTGTAGCATGTAGTCTTTGGATTGTGAAGCAATCCCTCATGTGCAGTTGTATTCAGAGGAGATTCGATCAGCTTTAAGCAGCAGTAGAAACTTGTGCATGGAGAGTTATTGTATGAGATTAAATTTGGACAATTATTGAGTGGACTGCAGGTTAATTCAGGCAAATCATATTCAATCTCAACACTTCTTGAGAAGAGATTTACATTCCATTTGTCAGAATTGGGCTGAAACCAATTTTCAAAAAATAAAAGAATAAAGAGTACCAGTTTCAATTTCTAAATTTTATTCTGTGAAATTTTTCAAGTGTGGAAATTTTAACAAAATACAGGATATGGCATTAAAAAAAGAAAATTCTGACCCTTGCTTATTTGTGGATATAGAGGTACTACCAAAAGTGGTATCAAGACTTTCAAGGGTTAAATGCAGATTTGCCACACAGTGGTTAAAGTATTTTATCAGATTTCTTCACCAAAGAAGTTAATTGATCAGATTTTCACAGGAAAAGAACAATCTTCGCTTTTAGGCGTTCCTGAGCTCTTCTGAGCACCCAGAATAGATGACATGTAAATAAATGCAACTGCATTGGCTGTGAGAACATCCTATCAGACCTTTCAGTTCTGGTGACTGGAATCCCAGAATGGCTTCACCATGGAGACAGGTTAAAGAAATATAGATGCAGTCAGGGGGTCAGTTAATCCCTCAAATGCTGCAAAGCCAAAATGTTCACAGAGGGAATTCATTTTAAAACTAAATAACATGGATAATCTTTGTATCTGTTTCTTTCTTGTTTCAGCAGTTCTGACAGAGCAGCAGTAACTTGCTTCACAATACAAATGTTACAATCTCTGCATTGGCACTGATTCAGATGAATCAGTCTGTTAATACCATAAGTAAACATGAATGCAAATAAGTACTACATTTGATGAAATGGAAACTGTGTATCTGAAGAGCTTTGAAGCTGTTCACAATACCATGAAATACCTTTTGATATCAGTTTCAGTTCCAGCATTATAAGAGAAAGATATGTAATCTAATGGTGAATTAGTAAGTCTGAAGTTAGCAGCACTTAAAGCTAATACCAAAGATAAAAACTGAAGATGGTAGAAATTGTAAATATGAACTGAAAGTGCTGGAGATACTCAGCAGGTCAGGCAGCATCCATGCAAGCCCAGCTTAGTGCTAAAGAGGCTCAGATGTCTGCCATCATAATTGTGGATGCTTGCGGTTAAAGGAGCTTTTTGAGGTCAAACAGCAGGACAACCATCTGTTTCTCAATAGTTTACTCAGATGGCCGAGGCATTCTGCTGGGATATTGGCAGTAGTACTATTTAGCACAACCTACTGATCTCTCTCAGGATGACAGCATCTGCACTCCCTATCAGCAATGCCCTTTCTGTGCCCCAGTCAGTCAATCAGCCAACTCAGGTTACTCACACCAAGGCTGAGGTGGATCAATCTAAAGCTCTTCAAATCCAAAGCATCTTGTGGATATATTGCAAAGCCCCTTGCAACCTCCCCTTTGAAAATCAGTAGCCTTCAATCAGTCATGCTGCAGCTACTAGAGTAGCATTGCATGAGCACAAAACCAAGCAGAGGCACTCACAAGACCAACAGTAAGGGGATGCAGAAGGATGATTGATGGATTGTTATGTAGAGTTTTAAGTGTTTTGTTGGATAAAATTAGGAGGGAATGTTTCCTTTGTGATGGATTTTATTCCATAATTGTGACCAAGAGAACACTGGAATAATTCATAAAAGAGAAAGGGTGAAGGGTGTGGAAATGGTAAACAATGACAATCTAGGGTTTTATTCATAAATATCAGAAGTATATGTGTGCTCACAAGCAACCTGGCTAGAATGTGGATGTGCCAACTGCCTCATCCCTTCCTTTACCTCTTCTTCCTGAGATATTTGTTGAATCTGTGGTGGCAAGTGCTGTTTCCTCATGGTGGGTAAGTGATGGAAGATGTAACTGACCAGCATGAAGTACTGCAGTGAGTACTGGGGGACCCTTTGCAGCTGTCAAGCGCACTACACCTGGCACAAGTGCAAATAAGACAATTGCTTCATCTTATTCTGGTACTACTGCTACTGTAGCCAGCATGAACAGGCACAAAAGTTGATCTCAGAACTTATAGTAGCAACCGACACCTTCCGAAAACTTTTGAAAACTTCTGCAAACACCCAAAACCTCAGCAATATCTGTAGAAAGTAATAGGCAACTATTCTGAAACTTGGATGATGATCCCTTTAAACAATGCTGGTGATATGTCATTTCTGCTGCTGAATACATGTCCAGTTGTTTAGAAACATAATTGGAACAGAGAAGCTAAGAGTGGTAGGTCAAACAGCAAATCATTAAATGTTGAATGATGTCACAATTTGTCCACTTCTACATACTTCTTGTGCATGCTCCCACCCCTAACAAGGTAATGAGTGAGTATGAACCACAGCAGAAGTGAGCAGAAGTCACACAACTAACATTTTTCTATTAAACCAACATCAAAATTACCAATGCTATAGAACCTACTTTTGAGGTCTTGATGTTAACATTGTCACAACTTACCTGTCAATACAACTACTTGTTTTGGTGACTGTGCTGTACAACACTCCTATCTGTCTATTTCCACAAATAATGTTAAGAGATCAGATTTTAAAAAGACTTCCAATGCAACTTTGATGAAGGTTCTATTTGCTAACACCTAGAAAGAGAATGGTAGATAGACAAATTTACAAGAGTGTCTTTCTCTTTCAATCTATTGTGTTAAAGAAGTTAGCTTAATTATGTAAACAAAAAGAACCCCACTCCCTATCCTGAGAGAAAACCAGGAAGGAAATGTAGAAGGAAAACTAGGATATAAAGAAGAGGGCAACACATTAAGGGTGAACCAGTCATCTAGATCGAGAGGAGTAATTGGGTTGAGGGGAAGTAAATGGAAGGCTAACGGTGAATTGAGATATGTAAGTGGGGCAAAAATTGTACAATTGAATGAATCCAGGAAGGAAAAGGTAAGAATAATAGTAGAATTGAGAGGGTAACTGAAAGTGGAGCAGGTGTGTGATATGAGTAGATGAAGCACACAATAGTAGTGTGGGAAACATGAGTTAAGGGAGAAGGTAGGAAAAGAGACCTCACGTAATTTTGTCCCAGCATGCCAACCACCACGTTCAGCCTGAAGATATTTGACAATGAGAATTTGGAAATTAAGGCATTGGCTGACCAGAAGCCAAGTTGACCAGTGGTCACAAAATTGACGGGTGCAAGTTATTCAAAAGGTAGCAGCATGTTAGAACAGCTGAATTTTACAGTGGATGGAAGGTGGGAAGCCAGCCAAGAAAGCACTGGAATAATTGAGTTTTGGAAACAGAGATACTGAGGCAGGGCTGGAGATGAGTAATGTAAAGGACATGAAAATGCATGATTTTGGTGATGATGTAAATATTGGAAGTTCCTCTTAGTGTCAATGAAATGACAGACTGTGAATGATCTGCTTCAGCCTCATTATAAAATGGAGAATGGGGCAGTGTCAATAGTGAGAGAACTGATTTTGGCAGGATCTAAAATGTCCTTTACTATTCAGTTTGCAATCCTATTTATTATTTTTTTCTTATTTTAGTCCGAACTTGGCAAGGGAAAGCGAAGTGGTAATGCCCTACCAGGACCTTCTCATGTGTATGGGACAATTGAGAGAGTCTATGATGGTGGAGTTCCTGCAGGTAATAAGACACAATTATCTGCTTCGTATATTATATTAGAAGAGAGTACTTTTTAAAATTACACAGAAATCAGCTCGTCTAAAATGACAATTCAAATTTCTGCAAATATATGACTCTATGATTAGAATGTCCTTTCTATAAAGTATGGCATACAATACTATAATGTCACAAAACCAGCGTTCACTTGAATGCAATTTGACTGCACCAATGGACTACAGCATTCAAAAAGGCAACTCACCAGTATCTTCTCAAGTCAAAAAGTGTGGTGTTGGAAAAAGCACAGCCGGTCAGGCAGCATCCGAGGAGGAGGAGAGTCAACGTTTCTGCATCTCCTGTCTGCTGGAAATAATTTTTTTTTATTTCCCACAGGAATGCCTCCAGGGAGGCAGTGCTGAATCATGGAATGACCCTTGTCTGTGTTGAAGCCATTTTTCCACTCCCTCTGTTCTATTAGCCCCTGTCGTTTCTTTTTAATCTCTGCCTGCAACTGCCTGAATGCTGCATTTGTGAATTTTAAAATGACATCTGAACAAGCTGCTGCTGCTATAACTGTCAGCCATCCTCATATTGCCAAGCACCCTGCCTGCCAGCCCTTAATTGGCACTTCCTAATAATATTGTTGGGGAAGACCTGCCACCCAATCTTGTGTGCCAAATCGTCCCCTGATGTCAGGTCATCCTCCTGTTCAGAGAAATTCAAGCCTCTAATGTTTGATCCATGTTCTGAATTTCAATTTAATTTACAGGGAAAAAAAATCTCAGTTTCAGTTTATTATTTTGATTACAGAAAACCATTTTGCATCTTTTGTACTTACAGATTTAATGTGATTTCTTCCCATGCTGAGCATCTCACAGTTTTTCAACGTCATTGTTGATCATGTAAAAGTAATTTATAATAGCTGACTGCATCTCCACTATTTAGGCATGCTACAGGTGAAATGAGACATTGAGCCAGAAATTGATGCAATTGTGGATTTGGTGACAGAAGACATTAATTGGACCTTTATACTCGCCATTGATATTGCACTACATTTGTGCTCCAAATTGTTGGATAATTGATTCAGTAAGGATACAATTTCAAAATTTACAGTTGAGACAACACTTGAAAACTTGTACCTTAGGTGCTCACAATATACGTTAATAATTTAGATGAGGGAATATCTCAAAATTTGGAGATAACACAAAACTGGGTGGCAGGGAGAGCTGTGATAAGGAAGCATATAGAGATGTTGCAGTGTGGTTTGTACAGGCGGAATAAGTGGGCAAATGCATGCCAGATGCAGTATAATGTGGATAAATGTGAAGTAATTCACTTTAGTAACAAAAATAGGAAGACATTATTATTTGAATGGCTGTAAATTGAGAGAGGGGAATGTTCAACAAGACCTAGGTATTCTGGTGCACCAGTTGCTGAAAGTGAGCTGACAGGTACAGCCTGGCAGTAAAGAAAGCAAACTGTATGTTGGCCTTCATAGTGAGAGGATTCAAGTACAGGAACAAGGATGTCTTACTGCATTTAAACAGGGCATTGTTGAGGCCACACCTGTAATATTATGTGCAGTTTTGGTCCCCTTATCTGAAGAAGGATGTTCTTGCTACAGAGGGAGTGCAGCAAGGGTTTAAAAATTGATTCCTGGAATGGCAGGACTGACATATGAGGAGACATTGAGTCAGTTAGGATTGCGTTTACTGGAATTTAGAGGAATGAGTGGAAGTCTCATAGACACCAATAAATTGGACACTAGAAGAATGTTCCCAATGGTGAAAGAGTCTCGATTCAGGCATCATAGTTTAAGGATAAGGAGCACATATTTTAGGACTTAGATGAGTAATTTCCTCACCCAGGGAGTGGTGAGTGTGTGGAATTCACTATCACAGAAGTGTTGAGGCCAAAACCTTGTGTTTTCAAGAAGGAGGTAGATATAGTTTTTATGATCAGAGGGATCAAGGGATATGGGGGTGATTAGGATTACAGTATTGAGCTCAATGATCAACCATTTTTGCTAGGACAAATGTTCGGCACAACATCGTGGGCCGAAGGGCCTGTTCTGTGCTGTATTGTTCTATGTTCTATGTTCTAACCATTATCATATTGAATGGCAGAGCAGGCACAACTCATCAATTGGCCTATTCCTGTCCTTATCGTTTTATATTTCTATGAAAGTATTGTGAACTGTGAGGAGACTTCAAGCAGGCTTAGCTAGACTAACGGACCGACATGCAAAGAAGTGTAAATTGGAACATTTTAGTAGAAAGAGCAAGGACAGGCAGTATAAAAAGACAAAATTCTGAAGAGAATGTAGGAACTGAGAGATCTGATGAAATGTATGCACAAATCACAATTGAGAGGGTTGTTAATAATCTTTATAAGATTCTGGGTTTATAGATAGAAGCATGGAGTGCAAAGCAATGAAATAAAAATAAAATTTAATAAACTATTAGTTTGGCCTCAACTGCAGCATTTTGTGCACCACACTTTAGCAAGGATGGAAAGATTTTAGAGACAGTGCAGAAAAGAATTATAGTTGGTTCTGATATTAATTGATAGTTCCGTTCTCGTGCGATCTTGCACTATAAGAAACTAATGGGGCTGGAACAGAATCATGTTATAATCAATACAGGTGAGGAAAGTTCATGTTCTACAAATAATGATCTAAATTCTTCAATAGCATTAAAGCCAATTCGCATTGAAGAAACATGCATTACAGCACAATTTTTTGTACAAAAATGGTGGGGTCTAGATTAGAGTGGTGCTGGAAAAGCACAGCAGGTCAAGCAGCATCCGAGGAGCAGAAAAATCGATGTTTCGGTCAAAATGGTTCCTGGAGTTCAGTGTGTGAATAAATTTGGGTGGTTGGGATTGTTCTCTTTAGAGAAGAGAAGATTGAGGAAAGATTTAATAGATGATTTCAAAGTCCTGAGAGGTTCAGACAGAAAGGATAGAGAGAAACTACAGTCAGTTCTGTTCTAAGGCAGTAGTTCCATTCTCGTGCAATCCCGTGTTATAAGAAAATTGCGTAATAGCAGTACCATTTAAACTAATGGGGCTGGAACCGCGTTATAACCAATATACGCTTTAAAAGTTTGCGCTTTAGAAACAGTGTCCCCGGTTCATCAATCATGTTATAGCGAATTTGCATTAATGAAACGAGTGTTATAGGAGAACGATTTGTATTCTAATTACAGAAGGCTAAAAGACCAGAGGACACCACTTTAAAGTCAGGCAAAATCTCCAGTAGTAACTGATGGAAAAGCATTTTTCTGCTATAAGTGGTAAGGATCCAGAATGCAGAACCTGAGATCATGATAGAAGCGAATGAAATCAAGGCTGTCAAAAGGGGATTAGATGAGCACCTGGAGTGAAAAGAAAAATGCAAAGATACACGAAAAGAATGGGGGAGTGGAATTAGCATGAAGAGAACTATCATGGACACGATAGGTTCAATGGCCTGCAACCAATTTTCAGTGCAATAACACTGTAGCAATATCAGTGTCACAACTGGAATTTTGTGAATGCTGTACTCAAAGGTTTATGTCTCAAATCTTAAGAGTTAAGGTAGAGAAAAAGCATTATACAATGTGGAGTGAATGTGCTGATTTAGAAGAAGAGAGAAAGCTAAAGAGAATTGATTAAGCAAGGATAAAAATTGATGGAATATTGTATCAGCAGTAAACAATTCAACACAATCCAAAGTGTTAATAACAGAATTCAAAAAGTATTAGTCCAAAGTATGCAAGTATTTTTACTCTATAACAGACGTAGCAGAAAATGATTTATTCCCTTTGAGGTAAATAAAGGAATGAAGTCTATGCACTGAAGATAGAATACCAATATAAGGAATGAAACTAATTCTCTTTATGCATTGTCAGAAAAAACTATGTATTACTTTAATCCTCAACCCTAATAATCGTGTTATTTTCTTTATCACTGTATCTCTCAGCTATTGGTCACTGGCATACAATGAAACCCAGAAAACAGGAAACTCTGCATAAACTCAGACGTGACTTTGCAGCATTAAATAAAGCAGCCATTAAAGCTGGATTGATTACTCCACGAGAGATCTACCAGTTTAGGGCAACGCACGACATTGGAGTTCTGGGAAAAAAGGTAGAAAAAAAAGAAGGCATGCTCCCTGAAATAACTTTTGGAATGCCCGTAAGGTAAGAATATATTTCTTCTCTTACTGCCTATTTCATGAAGATGGCAAGACCAGTTTTAATTTTGAGTGAAGATCAAGTTGATGGTAGAGTGTCTAACTGTATTTAGTGCCTAATGTCACCAATAAGAAACCCCACTGATTTCGTTGATTCTGTCTAAACAAAATCAATGACCAATACTGCTATGCAAGTCCTGACAGGCAACTCACTGGGTGCGAATAGGGACAGCAAATTTGGTACTGCTCCAAGGAGCTGAACTGATCAGAAGACTTTAAAGGAATGTGAGGGCAATGGGGAGCAGTATGGATGAATATGGAGTAACTGGCTGTGAACTGAAATTAAATTCAGTAAACAAAAAGCTACTGATATATTTTCCATGCAACTTTGCTGATCTATTTAAGGATTCCAGGTTTGGCCACATTCTGTTTCCCCTGCCATTCAATGAGATCATGACTAATCTGATCATAAAATCCCTACAATATGGAAACAGGCTATTCCCTTTAAGTTCACTTTCCTGGCTTTTCCCCATCATCCTCGATTCCCTTATTGAGTAAAAATCTTAGCCTTGAATGTACCTAATGACCCAGCCTCTGCAGCTCTCTGCAACAAAGAATTCCACAGATTCACTACCCCTATGAGAGAAGAAATTCTTCCTCATATTGGTTTTCTGAGATAATGATCCTCTGGTCCTGGATGGTTCCAAAAGGGGAAGCAACCTTTCTACATCTACCCTGTCAAGTCCCCTAAAAATCTTAGATGTTTCAAACCAGTCACTTCTCATTCTTCTAAATTCCACAGTGTAGTTACCTGTTTTTGTTACCTTCCCTTTTTGAATAAAGTTGTTAAATTGGCAGTTTTCTAATCCTCTGGAACTTCTCCAGAATCTAAAGATTCTTGGAAGATTACTACAAGTGCATCCACTGTTTTTGTAGCTACTTCTCTTAGTATCTTAAGAGACATCCATTCAGGTACAAGAGACATAGGTCTTAAGGCCCATTATTTTACTTTCCCTTGTACCTATTTGCCAGTGGTAGTTGTATATATTTCCTTGACTCCTTTTGACTCTTGAATATTTAGATTTTTGGAATGTTATTAGGATCTTCTATCATGAAGACTGAAGCAAAATGATTATTTGACTCTTTTGCCATTTCATGGTTGAGGATAGCTTAGTTGAGAGCTCAATGTATCACATTGGTTGACACACGCAGGTTATTGGGGAATTGGAGACATTTCTTTACTGTGGAAGAAACAACATTATGTTCCTGCATTCACTTTCTATAAGACTAGGTGTTGTACTTGCCATGTTGTGGGACATGCTGTAATGTAAAGAAAATTGTCTGAGATCACTCCCAGCAGGGATAATCAAAATGTTACAGGTGAATTCAATGCTGTGTTAGAACTCTGTCAGTCAACATTCTAAGAATGGATCCAAATTTGACAGTAATTACCTCACCTGTTAGGACCCTACTATAGATATAAAATGTCAGAGCAAAAATAAGCCACTTAGTCCTCAAGCCTGCTCTGACATTCAGCAAGATCTGGCTGATCTAATGGCAAACTTAACTTTACATTCCCACCCACACCCAATAAACTTACAATAATGCTTATCAAGTATTATCTACCTGCCAGCCACAACACCTACTCTTGCATGCCCCATAGAATTCCTCCCTGTGTATTCTAGTTATAGTGCTTTCTTTCTTAGCAAGAAGCCATGTCCATTAACAAAATAGTTAATTGTCCCATGTCATGAGGATAAATCAACCTGCCCCTTCCAATTTTCATACTTTATATTCTGATGACTTTGCCCAGCTCCACTAGCCCAGCCTCATCCAAACAGATCTATATTTCTGTGCCTTAGAAGTACCAGGAAGGGATCCTTGAGCCATGTGAGGCAATTGAACAATTCCAGCTCTTTTTGGTAAACATCAGGGAGTAAAAAAAATCAAAAATAGTTGCTATAAGTTTATAGTATGTAGATCACAATATAGAAAATAATCACATAACATCATTTCCTGGCTCCCATTGTTATTTCACCAGCCTCATTCTCTAAGGAGCCTCTATTCACTTTGGCCTCTCTCTTCCTTTTCATATATCTAAAGAAGCTCTTACTATTCATCTTAATATTACTTGAAGATTTACACTCAAAGTTTATTTTCTTCCTCTTTTTTGTTTTTGGTCATCTTTTATTAATTTTTAAAACTTTCCGACTCTGGTTTCCCAGTATTTTTTGCGACTTTATATGTTTTCTTTCACTTTGGTGCTATCTTTAATTTATCTGGTTAACCATGGTTGGCTTATCCCCTTCCCACAATCCTTCTCTCTCACTGGGATATATCTTTGTTGTGAGCCATGCACTCTTTTCTTGAATGTCTGTCATTGTTCCTCAATAGTTTTTGCTGCCAAAAGCCTTTCCCAGTCCAATCAGTCAGCTCTTCCCTCATTCCTTTGTACTATCATCATTTAAGCTTAGCACAGTTGTTTCTGACCCATGATTATCCCTCTCAAACTGAATGCCAATTTCTATCGTGTTAGAGTCATTATTTTCATGGGATCTTTTACTCTGACATAATGTATTGAAGTTGCCTCAGTACACTGACACATTACACCTGTGTTTGCATCTATTGCTCCTATTGCCAAGGACCTATGTACTTTCCTCAGAGAGGTTTCAGTGCTGACATACCTTGCAAATAACAGCTACACAAACACCTCCAAACAACAAGATACATTGTACCCCAACAATGAGTGCCAGATATGGTCTTCTCATGGTTCTTTGGGATAGCCACCCACTTGGCAAATGGATTGCACTGGATGAGTGAGAAACACAGAACAGTCTGTTGCGATTGTTCTATGCTCTGAAAACTTCGCCTCTCAGCCCAATATCAACAGAGAAAGTTACCATCACTGCAGGTATGGAGCAAGTGAGTAGCTCTGAGAGGCTAAGGTGCCTTTCCCTGTGTGCAAAGTATCCCTGAAGCAGTATTTGATTGCTAGTTGCTGGTGAGCCCTGCAAGTGGATGAGCAAGATGCCATGACGGTTCTGAGAAGCTGGCAGTTATTGGATGCCAATGTCTGTGGATGTGGGGTACATGTGGCTGGTGCTCTGACTGTGTCTTGAGGCATTGTTGCTGAGTGTTCAAGATGAAATGGCCCAACACCCCATCTGACAGCTATGTTAGGAATGTCAACATCTAGTTTCCTCATGGCAAGTGGAAGATAGCAAGTTGCATATCAATGAGGCGAGATTCACTGTTAGTGAAACTGTTAATAATCCCCATTAACATGCATCTCGCTGCTTTCTAGTGAGAATCTTTTTACAAACTTTCAACAATTTACTCTTGACATCAACAAAGGCTTCCCCAACATCTCACGTGATTCTCCCAGCTTTCTTACCATGGCCCACTTTGTTCTAGGCCTGATAAGATTCCTCCTAATATAGTTATTCAATTTCTGTCATTTCCACATTCCCCATGATAATTTCTTTTGTCTTGATTTCTAAGGGACTATCTCAGCAGAACATCTTCTCTGGTTCTACCTATGTTATTGGTTCCTATGTGGACCACAACAACTAGATCCTCCTCCTCCCAATCCAACTTTTTCTCCACCATGAGGCAATGTCTTAACCCTGGCATAATGCAGGCAGCACAAAATTCAGAGCTCTGGTTACATTGCAGAGAACAGAGTCTAATTTCCCAACCGTGCTGTTTCCCACCACTTCTATATGTTATTTTTTGCTAACTCCACTTGAATAGCAACCTTTGCCATGGTCAGTATGTTCATCTACCTTGCAGCCGTATTTTTCATCTGTGCAGATAGCAACCACCTCATACTTTTCCTGCCTGGCTCAGATCCACACCCTTCAGTTTCTGACTATTGGTAAACTCTGAAATTCTGCCTGCTTCAGGGATATAACTGCTCTCAGAATAATGTGTTCAGATAAACTTGATGCCCTGGATTGTCTACAACTCAGAATCTAGTTCAGCAACTTTGAACTGAATTTTATTAGTATCCAGATAATTATTTACTGCACTGCATGCCACAGAATTCAGCCACACCGCACCTGATCCTCCTGCCATTTCAGTCTTATTTAGTTAAACATAAGGCACCTGTGTGTTTCTGAGAGGAACACTTGGTGTCTAAGTCAAAGTTAGTTGAACAGCTATGTAAATAATGACTGGAAGTGGCTAATTATTTTTAAACGAATTGATACCTCTGCTCAGTTAAAACATGGATTAATGCTTTTTTAAAATCTTGAGCAAAGGAGTGTCAAGTAAATGTGTAAGCATTCATCTGCTATTATTGACAACATTCATTCTGAGCCGATAATACTCTTCTGACCCTGCTCAAAGCAGTTTTTCCTAATACTAGGATTAAATATTTTTGTATGCTGTAGTCAATAAGATAAACATGTTTTTTACCATAAGGCATAGAGAGCTGAATTTGGGCTCTCAGGTGGATTGACTGCCTCAAACATGAGCTATATTTTTGTTGATTACTAAGATTATTGCTCACTTCCCTGTGATTAATATCTACTGTAATTCGGGTGTAGCTTCCAAAACAGGTTGCTACATGGTAGCAAAGAGACCCAATGTGAATTATGTAAACTAACTGAAAACAGATTATAACTTACAGAACAGAACTAGTTTTACATTCATTCAAAGAAAGGCCAGTAGGTCTCCATCACATTCATAGGAGGGCTCTTACACAATACTAAAATATGTGAATCGTTTTAATTTCTTTAAATGAAGTTAAATTCATCAAATCTTTTAGTTTACTTCGAAAATCTAAGAATTCTACAAATGTACTGATCAGTATTATTAAAAGCAGCTTTGGAGAGTCTTGAAACAAAATAACTTTAGCCCAATAAATTCACCACCTAACTCAACTCTCTCTACCTCTATGTTGTCAGGCTTTGGTGGAGGCATGGTTTCCTACAGTTAAACATGGAGAAGGTCAAAATTCTAATTTTTGGCCATTTTTACAAAATCTGTACTCTTGTCACTGAGTCCATTCTCTATCTCAGACATTGTCTCAGCCTAAACAAGACCATTTGTGGTCTTCAGTATTACCTATTTACTACTCTATCCCTACGGATTTCAAGTATAATGTGTGGCAAGTACTATGGTCAAAAAAGTATGAATGTTCCCAGAAAAGGAGGTGAATTGGATTGCTACTTGGGAACAAGACGCATGACGGCCATCAAGCAATCATTCCACCGCCTGGAATATTCTACTTCCATCTTTTCTGACGTTAAGTGCTTCATTGTGAGTAAGTGAGCCATTAGGTTTATTTTCAAAAATAGCTGACGACCTGTCTGCTGAAGAGGTCAAATGTTTTCTAACTGCAGTACTCAAAACTAACCTGAAAATATAAGTTTACAGATAGCTGACTCTAATAATCAGCTGTATCACTTGTATCAGTTGTAACACTGTAGCTGGAAATTCAAACAAATGAGGAAGAATGGTAGGTTACTGTAGTGATTAGAATGAGGTGGATCTTATTGACTATGAGATCCTTGACTGAGGTTGTTAACCTCACCCAATCAGGGACCCCTGGCTAACAGATATAAACAGGAGATTCAGAGAGTCTTCTGACTTCAAGGATTGACTCTGAGCTGGCTAGCCACAAAATAAAGGGTGACTTAGGGACGGGATACTAGCCTCTGTGTAGTTATTTCAGTTACATAATAGGAGTAGATCTTTCCTCATTCAGAATTCCCACCTGGTCAACTTCTCATTGCTTTAGACCTCTTGTCAGCTATTTATATTCTGTCTTGGTTTTGGGATTGCAATGCATCTTAAAATGTTCTTGTTTTTCGCTATTGTGGCCTTTATGTTGTATACCTTGTTTATACAATCAAGGATCACTCTCTCTTGTTTCCAAAAGCAGAGGTATAGATGTGTCCAAATGAGATTGAACCAGTAGAGCTGGACAAAGTCACCAGAACTGAAAGTATGAAAATTGTTCCTTATGACTTGAAATGAGTATCTATTTTGTTTAAGGACATGAAGCTTCTTGCTAAGAAAAGAAATCGCAATAAATAAAATAGATAGAAAGCAATTATACAGGGCCTGCAAGAGTGGCTGTTGTGGCTAGCAGGTAGATAGATTCTTGGTTAGCAAAGGGATGAAAGTTTATAGGGAGTGAGTGGGAATGTAGAGTTGAGTTTACAATCAGATTAGTATTGATCTTGCTGAAGGGGGCCTTAGGGGCTAAGTGGTAATCATACAATTTCCTTTACACTATCATACAGTCTTGGTTACAATACAAGACAGGCAAATCAACATGACCTAAAACATAGCAAGTACAACACTGGACATGAACAGGAAAATCCAATAAAACGTGAATGCAGAATCACAGCATTGGTTATTGGGAAGGTAGAGACATTTCTTTACTGTGGAAGAAACAACCAAGAGTACACCAATACATTTAGCTCTCAACTAAGCAATAAATAAGGATAATGCACACATGAATAATGTAAAATCAGTGTCATTTGAAACATTTACAAGTGAAATTTAAATTTGAAAAACATTTGAAAAAGCTACCTTTCAGCTGTCATTAAGTCTTAAGGATAATGGCAATGCAGTTGGACAGGAAAGTTGTGGCAATTATGAAAAGTCTTCCGGTTTGCTGTTTTCTACCTCACCCATACTTGCTGTACTGTCAGTTAATGGCAGGATTCACCAATGAAAACCTTCCCAACCACGTGATCATACATGTCTACAGTGCACACCTCCCAGCACTCTCAATTTCAATTGGGATTGCATGAAACCCGCAAGAATCAAGAGAGTAGCAGTGGCACCTAATCCAGTTCTGCTTGATGAACAGAGTGCCGCAGTTAAGTTTTCATTCATAGTTAATAGCATTTTTGTTGTAAGGCTTTAAGTAGATTAATTAAAGAAGGTTGATCATTTTAAAGTAGAAATTCTATTGGAGAACAAGAAAATCTGTGTGGTGTGATGATACAAAGCACTAGAGCTGAAATGCAATGTGTTGGAGAATGGAATGACATGGATCGGCTCCCACAATTCCCCATGAAGCTATTAGCATTGCTGTTGGGGGATATGTCGAGTATAAGCCAGGTGTTCACCACAGGAAGGCATCCAAGGCTGTTCTCATACCTCTTAGTAGGTAGTTGCAGACATCATTGGCAAAGGTTTGTGAAGTGTGCTCAACACCACCCCCCCTCCCCCACCCAACTCTGCCATAGTTGCAAAATTTAGAGGGGAAAGAGGAGAAAAATATATCATGGAAAATTCTAATGATCCCATACCTGTTGAGGTTCAGAGCAATGTATAAGAGCCAAGTTCACAGTATGTGGATAAAGTCTAATATTCTAAGAAGGAAGATGATCAAAATTTGGCACAATATATTTCCTTTGCAAACTGAGCTAAATGCACAGAACTTGCCAGAATATAGTATTTCCAGTGTGGTTTACAATTGATAATCCTGACTAATTTGAAAAACAATCAATAAGAAAAAAATTGCATGTATAAATTATATGGGTAATGTAATAATAAATCAGGAATATGAGTGTTCAGTCTTATTAACATATTAGCATACATGAACCTGCTGTATAATATAAAACATTTTCCCTTAGATAGAGGAACACTTTCCTTTTATCATACAAAACTCCTGGTGAGATGAAAGTGGATAGAAGTCACCATGGTGAATGAATCTGTGAGAGGAGTATGAGCCTTAGAATACAATAACATAGCACATAGTGCAAGCCAAATGATAATTAGTTCTGACATCAAGCTCCATCATCCTCAGCCAGCAAAGGTTAACAGAGGCAGACTCTTCTGCCATGGGGCCCAAACTGAGTTTGGCTGTCTTCCTTTGAAACTTAGCCACTGGTTTCAGTAGAATAGCTGCCAGGGATTCCCAAGCCACCAAACAACACATAATACATTGCAAACAAAACCTGGAGCTAATATAAAATAATGTTTCTGCATCCTTTTACCTGGAGCTTTACCTTTATTAACCACACATCAAAGGTGATTTATATTTGCATTATCATCAACATTTCAAAACTTTGTGACAAAATTGTAGAATACTTCAGATAACTCTTACTAATTCATCTTCAAGAAATCTATTCTTTCAGTTCTGCTTGGCATGACTAAATACCAACAGTAACCAAATAAAATATGATGGTTAAACAAAAATGCATCTACCAAAATGTCATGTTCTTACAGCTAACATGAAACCTTGGCTGTAATTAGGTCTGTATAAATTGTCATATAATGAAATGGTGAACAATTAATTTGCAATAACAGCATCACAGACAGAAACAAAGGTTAAACTGAACAGGAAAAATGAGGTATGATTAAAATTAAAGTTGAAGAGACAGGTTTTCTTTTCAATGTTTGGGAGAAAGGCAACTCAGTAGAGTGATTTAAGGAGGAAGTTCTTGAATGTAGGGCTCAGACAATTGATTTTCTCATGGAAGAAAAATAATTAACTTGCAGTGGAGACCAGAGCAAAATAATGGTGGACCTGCACACTTGTACATTCCTGGGACAGTCGAAGAAATGGTGAAATAGGACTTCTCTCTGAGCTATTTGACCCAACTGGTGCACTACAGAAATCTTCCAGATAATGGGCAAATTAAAGGATTTACAAGTCACCAGCAACAACATGAGGAACACCATAACAAGTGCAATAATCCAGCTGATTTTTGCAACATTAAAATGTTATGAGGAGATCCCAAGAGCATCCAGAGTGACAGCAACCATAGCTTCCATTTATGCTTTGATAATCATGTTGGTTCAAGGCTCCCAGGACTCAATTAGAATTTGTTGGCCTGAACACTCACAACCTGAGCCCAGTACGAATAGTCTGTGAGGAAGTTTGCAGATGTTGCTCTCTCTCATGATAGTGACAATGTAGCTGTATAAATCCATCTGCTGGCACAGAAGAAAGTTTCAGAACTGGGCACAATAGGAATCTATGGTACATGCCACCCGTACCAAGCCCTGCCAGGAAATTAGCATCACTGAGGAAACCACCACCTCAGTCCTTGAAGCTTACATTAAGACAATGCTCTAGGTAGGCCTGCAGACCCTCTGTGAATGCCTGCCTTCCTGGGTACTACAACAACCACATGCTGTCTGTAATGGGGAACCCTTTCTCATATCTAGCATCCTCCCCTCTCAACTACATCAGAAGTATCCACAGGAACCATTCTTAAGTAAGGTTTTTTAAAACCTGGGATGCATCCATTTGAAGTGTCCACTTCGTTACTTCCCTGCCATCATCGCATGCTGCTTCTTTTAAACTGCAAGGCCTCTGTTTCCAGCTTCAAGAGCCTACCTGTCACCCCTAATTAGACAGGGAACATATCAACCATGTTGGCCACTCAGCTCCTTGGGCCTGCTCCATCATTCAGTAAGTTCTTGGCTGATCAGATCACTCTACATTCTTGCATGTCATGAAAATATAAATGGGTGGAATTTTAAGGACCATCCAAGAGTGGGCTAGCAGATGGAGGGTCAAAAACTACTCATACTGCCTACCTGCCTCCACTAGTATTTTACCAGGACATGGTTGGTGTTATGTGGCTTGTCTGTCCTTCGGCTAAATGAGACCCTTAATGGCCTATTAATTTACCTGTAGCAGGAGGTGTGGATACAACAGTTTAGACATAAGGGGTTCCTTCCTAGTTAGGCACCTATGGCCAGACCATCATCTCCTCACACTATAATCCATTCCCAGCATGCTCCCTCCTCACCATCTTTACTAAGGCCTGTCAGTGAAGCCCTGGAAATGCACCAGACTCTTGTTCCATTGATGCACAGCATTTGGACATTGCCTGTACTTTCTGTTCCTTAGGGGAAAAAAAATCACCCTTATAAATCCAAGTTGTGTTTATTTTTATTGGACAGCCATTTGAAGGCTAGCCTGAAACAACATTTATTCACTCTTTTCCAGATCATTTGATATATTAAGATATTAAGACATAGGAGCAGAAGTAAGGTCATTCAGCCCATCGAGTCCATCTGCTATTCAATCATGGCTGATGGGCATTTCAACGCCACTTACCCACACTCTCCCCGTATCCCTTAATTCCTTGTGAGATTAAGAATTTATCAATCTTTGCCTTGAAGACATTTAACGTCACATACTCCACTGCACTCCACGGCAATGAATTTCACAGGCCTACCACTCTCTGGCTGAAGAAATGTCTCCTCATTTCCATTTTAAATTGACCCCCTCTAATTCTAAGGTTGTGCCCACTGCCTGATGACAATGGAATGTTATATTTCAGGAAATATGAGTAAAGCAGCAGGCACTCTCACTCATACTTCTAGTTATCGACTGTCAAATACCACTGTCAGTGGTTTACGTACACCCGCCATAGGCATGTTTAGCCCACGAAGGTTGAAATGAGATGATTGGGAAAAAACTTTCAATGTTGTTTGCTACATGATGCCATTCTGGCCTTTGCAGATATATGTACTTTGATCTTTGAGTCGTCATTGTCTACAGGTTTACTATCAGAGGAATGGAGGATTGCAAATGTTGTGTCCTTGTTCAAGAAGGGCAGTAGAGATGACCCAGGTAATTATAAACCTGTGAATCTTATGTCTGTTGTAGGAAAAGTTTTGGAAAGGATTATAAGAGATAGGATTATAATCATCTAGCAAGCAACAATTTGATTGCAGATAGTCAGCATGGTTTCGTCAAGGGTAGGTCATGTCTCCCAAACTTCTGAGTTTTTTCAGAATGTGACAAAGCATGTAGATGAGGGTAGGGCAGTTGACGTGGTGTATGTGCACTTCAGTAAAGCCTTTGATAATGTTGCACATGGTAGGCTGTTGGAGAAAATGCAGAGGCATGGGATTAAGGGTGATTTAGTAGTTTGGATTAAAAACTGGCTTTCTGTAAGAAGGCAGTGAGTGGTGGTTGATGGAAAATATTCAGCCTGGAGTCTGGTTGCCAGTGGTGTGCCACAAGGATCTGTTTTGGGACCACTGTTGTTTGTCATTTTTATAAATGACTTTGACACAGGCATAGGTGGATGGGTTAGTAAGTTTATAGACAAACACTAAAGTCAGTGGAGTGGTGGGCAGTGTGGAAGAATATTGCAGGTTGCAGGAGATTTGGAAAAACTGCAGAATTGGGCTGAGAGGTGGCAAATGGAGTTCAATGCAGCTAAATGTGAGGTGATGCACTTTGGGAAGAATAACAGGAAGGCAGAATACTGGAAAGATTCTTGGTAGTA
Organism: Chiloscyllium plagiosum; assembly: GCF_004010195.1. Lineage (NCBI taxonomy): Eukaryota > Metazoa > Chordata > Chondrichthyes > Orectolobiformes > Hemiscylliidae > Chiloscyllium > Chiloscyllium plagiosum. Next base: position 34,703,584 of record NC_057739.1, on the reverse strand, counting down.
TGGATGTGCAGAAGGAACTTGGAGTCCATGTACGTAGATCCCTGAAAGTTGCCACCCTGGTTGATAGTGCTGTTAAGAAGACATATGGTGTGTTAGGTTTTATTCGTAGAAGGATTGAGTTCCAGAGCTGTAATGTCATGCTGCAACTATACAAAACGCTAGTGCCGTCACACTTGGAATATTGTGTACAGTTCTGGTCGCCCCATTACAGGAAGGATGTGGAAGCATTAGAAAAGGTGCAGAGGATGTTTCCTGGTTGGAGGGAAGGTCTTATGAGGAAAGGCTGTGGGACTTGGGTCTGTTCTCGTTGGAAAGAAGAAAGCTAAGAGGGGATTTGATAGAGACAGACAAGATGATCAGAGGATTAGATAGGGCAGACAGTGAGAGTCTTTTTCCTAGGATGATGATGTCAGCTTGTACAAGGGGTACTGAGGGGTGATAGATTTAAGACAGCTGTCAGAGGCAGGTTCTTTACTCAGAGAGTGATAAGGGTGTGAAATGCCCATCTGCCAATGTAGTTAACTCAGCCACATTAGGGACATTTAAACAATCCTTGGATAAGCACATAGATGATGATGGGCTTAGATTAGTTCACGGGTCGATGCAACATCAAAGGCCGAAGGGCCTGTTCTGCGCTGTATTGTTCTATGTTCTATGTTCTAAATAGGCAACAATAATTTTTGCTTCTTTTCACATATCCTTTGCTTGTCCTGCTACTAATTCCTAATGGAGAAAGTGAGGTCTGCAGATGCTGGAGATCAGAGATGGAAATGTGTTGCTGGAAAAGCGCAGCAGGTCAGGCAGCATCACTAATTCCTAATCCCAATCATGAGTAGTCATTTGGGCTCGAACTTTATTTTTCTAAATCAAAACATTGTGCTTCTCAATAATTTTCTTCATGTAAGCTAGGTGATTTAGTAATTAATAATGATACTATTGAAAATGCCCACAGCAATAATTACACATTTGTTTGGATATTTTTAATTAAAATTCATTAAGAAAATTGTAGGTTAACTGAAACTTCATTTCTGGGATGATTTATCATATTGCAAAACACTACATGTAGTTTTGAAATATTTTCCTTTCTGCTTGATGCAAATGAAGTGAATTAGAAGATAAAACATTGAACATAGAACATGACAGTGCAGTACAGGCCCTTCGGCCCTCAATGTTGCACCGACCTGTGAAATTAAATTGATGCCCATCTACGCTACACCGTTCTATTGTTATCCATATGTATGTCCAGTGCCCATTTAAGTGCTCTTAACGTTGGCAAGTCTATTACTGTTGCAAGCAGGCTGTTCCATGCTCCTACTACTGTCTGAGTAAAGAAACCACCCCGATATCTATCTGAAATCTATCACCCCTCAATTTAAAGCTATGTACTTTCATTTTAGCCTTCACCATCAGAGGAAAAAGGCTCTCACTGTCCACCCTATCTAACCCTCTGATTATCTTATATGTCTTGATTAAGTCACCTCTCAACCTTCTTCTCTCCAACGAAAACAACCTCAATTCCCTCAGCTTTTCCTCATAAGACCTTCCTTCTATACCAAGCAACACCTTAGTAAATCTCCTCTTAACCCTTTTCAAAGCTTCCACATCCTTCCTATAATGCAGTGACCAGGACTGCATGCAATACTCCAGGTGCGGCCTTACCTGAAGCATGACCTTGTGGCTCCGAACCTCAATCCCCCTACCAATAAATGCCAACACACCATATGTCTTCTTAACAACCCTACCAACCTGGGTGGCATCTTTCAGGGATTTATGCACTGATGACGAGATCTCTCTGATCATCTGCACTGCCAAGAATTTTACCATTAGCACAGTACTCTGCATTCCTGTTATTTCTTCCGAAGTGAACTACTTCACACTTTTCTGTGTTAAATTCCATTTGCCACTTCTCAGCCCAGCATTGCATCTTGTCTATGGCCCTCTGTAACCCACAACATCCTTCAGCACTATCCACAACTCTGCCTACCTTAGTGATATCTGCAAATTCACTAACCCATCCTTCTATGCCCACCTCCAGATAATTTATAACAATGACAAACAGCAGTGGCCCCAAAACTGATCCTTGCGGCACACCACTGGTAACTGAACTCCAGGATGAACATTTCACATCAACCACCACCCTCTCTTCTTTCAGCTAGCCAATTTCGGATCCAAACCACTAAATCATCTTCAATCCCCGAAACTTCGTATTTTGTGCAATAACCTACCATGTGGAACCTTATCAAGCACCTTACTGAAGTCCATATATACCACATCAACTGCTTTACCTTCATCCACCTGTTTTGTCACTTTCTTGAAGAACTCAATAAGGTTAGTTAAGCATGACCTACTCTTCACAAAACCGTGTTTACTATCTCTAATCAAATTATTCCTTTCCAGATGATTATAAATCATATCTCTTATAACCTTTTCCAACACCTTACCCAAAACCAAAGTAAGGCTCACTGGCCTATTATTACCAGGGTTGTCCCGACTCCCCTTCTTAAACAAGGGAACATTTGTATCCTCCAGTCTTTGGCACTACTCCTGTCAACAATGATGACATAAAGATTGAAGTCAATCTGCTCCCTAGCTTCCCAGAGAATCTAAGGATAAATCTCATCCAGCCCAGGGGTCTTATCTATTTTCAGATCTTCCAAAATTGCTAAAACCTCCTCTTTGTCAACCTCAATCCCATCAAATCTTGTAACCTGTATCTCCACATTCTCACTAATACTGCCCTTTTCCAACATGAATACCAATTTCCTGAGAAATATTCATGCTTGTCCACTATAACTTCAGTATGGTTTCCACAGCTTTCTTTAAAGCCTTCTGGACTAGTTCAAGAACCCAAATGGAGATCCACCCAAGAAATTTAAAATGAATGGTTAGATTATAAAGCAAGCTACAAAGTCTAATTTGCAAAATTTAAGCTATTGAAAAAACAATATGCCAGTTGGGATTAGATATAGGGCCGTATGATTTAAGATGCTGTGGGGACTAACTCAAAGAAATAAATGGTCTTTTCCTATACATTATGCTTTCTGATATTCTTGTGATAAAGCTAGAAACTGCTGTATGCCTACTCTTCATTTTCTGTTCATGCTTACGCACTCTGACATGGTAGGCCTGTTTGATTTAAAGTGCTGTAGGGACTAATATATCTGGTAGTTCTGAGGAAGAGTCATTAGACCCAAAACGTTAACTGTGATTTCTATCCACGGATGCTGCCAGACCTGCTGAGTTTTTTCCAGCAATTTCAGTTTTTGTTTCTGATTTACTACAACCACAGTTCTTTTATTTCTTATTTGGTCCCGGTGTTAGGTATGGCATTTCACCAATGCTTGCATAAATCAAGCTTAAAAATTTTGTACTTATGCCAATGGAAAGGTTTCTAAATGGGTCTTTTTCATTATTCTACCAATGTTGCCCTGTTCCAATGATACTGTTTAAAAGCTAACTGGTCAATCATCAGGGATTCCAAGTCACCGCTGCCCCACACCCAACACTGACACCTGACACCTGACACCAAAACCAAAATGTATGTTGCAGATGGTACTGAGATTAAAGTTATCAAGTTAATTGGAAAAGGACAGGAACAATGATTCATATTTTGTATGGGAACTGAATAAGAATTGTTATCATAGAGCATTCAGAGATCAATCTAAAGTGCAAAAAAAGTGAAAATACAAACATCCCTAAGTTGCATAGGAATTGTTAATGACTAGTAGTCTATTAGAAGATGTCATGCTTCTCACAAATTAAACTACATATGCAGAAGAATATTTTATCTACAAGTGTGTGCAGCAGACCTCAGGAGAAGAAAAACAACAGTATGATATATCGTACTGTTTCCTGATAACCAGGATAGTTCACTGACATAAGTCCATGGTAGCAGGAGCTGCCAGTGTGTTTTTGTGCATAAGCAAAAACAAATTATCAGTTCACACTTGTATTTAGGATAGAACAGATTTTGAATGCAGTAACACAATGACCCAACCTATCATATGACCCATAGCATTTAGAGTCATAGAGATGTACAGCGCGGAAACAGACTCTTCAGTCCAACTTATCCAAGACAATCTGATATACCAACCCAATCTAGTCCCACCAGCCAGCACCTGGCCCATATCCCTCCAAAACCTTCCTATTCGTATACCCATCCAGATGCCTTGTAAATGTTGCAATTGTACTAGCCTCCACCACTTTCTTTGGCAGCTCATTCCATACACTTACCACCACCTTCTATATGAAAAAGTTGCCCCTTAGGTCTCTTTTATATCTTTCCCCTCTCACCCTAAACCTATGCTGTCTAGTTCTGGACTCCCCCACCCCAAGGAAAATACTTTGTCTATTTATGCTATCCATGCCCCTCATGATTTTATAAACCTCTATAAGGTCACCCCTCAGCCTCTGACACTCCAGGGAAAACAGCCCCAGCCTATTCAACCTCTCCCTATAGTTCAAATCCTCTAACCTTGGCAACATCCTTGTAAATCCTTTCTGAACCCTTTCAGGTTTCACAACATCTTTCTGATAGGAAGGAGACCAGAATCGCATGCAATATTCCAGTAGTGGTCTAACCAATGTACTGTACAGCCGCAACATGGCCTCCCAACTCCTGTACTCAATACACTGACCAATAAAGGAAAGCATACCAAACACCTTCTTCACTATCTTATTTACCTGCGATTCCATTTTCAAGGAGCTATGAACCTGCACTTCAAGGTCTCTTTGTTTAGCAACACTCCCTCGGACCTTACCATTAAGTGTATAAGTCCTGCTAAGATTTGCATCCTAAAATGCAGCACCTCACATTTATCTAAATTAAACTCCATCTGCCACTTCACAGCCCATTGGCCCATCTGATCAAGTTGTCTTTTATTGATTTTATAATCCATCCTGTTACAGATTGAAAAAAAATTACTGCATTGATAGGGAGCTGAAATTATTAGAGTCAGGTTTCTAGCAGTATAGACAAAGGAAGACTTATGGTTAACCTAATTTGCTCCATTGATGACTCACATTAAGAATTTTGCTTATTGAAAACGCTGTAAGAGTGCATATACAGACTGGGATTTTTAAAATCTTTCCCTCTTCTCTCTCATTCTGTCAGTAAGAAATTTGTAGGTTCTTTTATAAGTAAATTGTTCTACACAAATTTCTTACAATCCTAGTTTCTCCTTATCAATGTTCTCCATCAATTCAATCCGTTGGCTATCTCATATTGTTGACTCCATGGTGGACAGTAGTTCTAAGGTTGAGCACAGGTGTTATGTTGTTCCACCCGAGGTGGGCAAATTGCATTTTAGTGAATGTTAGCAGTTACTCAAGTGTGCAGATTATCACAATTGAGTTAAGTTGGGGGACCTACAACTTGTAAAACTTTATGGTTCACTTTTGCTTTAATTGTAATAACTAAATCAATAATAATTATAGACTGAACTTGAGGCAGCCAATCTAAAAGACAAGTTCTGATAAGTTACAAGGCCCGTTCCAAGTACAAGTATGTTTTCACAAGATTCACAGACTTTATTACATTTAGCAAAACAAGTACAAAAGAAATTATACTCTATAAAAATAAGTGTTTTTTTTTAGTTGATCTACTTTTGATACCAGTAGTATTTCTGGTGGGCTGATGTTACCACAGGCATACAGCTACCTCTGCATTCACAGCACAGTAAAAATAGAGCCTTCAAAAGCCTTAATAAATTACCCCACTGGTTTTTGAATCATCAATACTGGATTGATTATAACCAGTGAATAATCGATACTAGACACCAAGTTTAGATTAAAAAAAAAAGTTCATTAACAATCCAGTAACTTTAGCAAAATTAAACAAAGTCATTTAAAGTCCATGATTTAAACCTAGTAACCTTTGTTTTCAGGCCCACTCACACAAAAGACAAATAAAGTTAAATGAGTAAACGTTTCTTTAAAAAAGAAGTAACAAAACTGGTCAGATTACTTAAGCAGATTCTACAATGCATTGTTTCATAGCTTTCTCATTTGTTTGATTTTCTGAAGATGTCAATCAATGCCACCTTTTCCAGTTCACTGAGGAAGATTCAGTAACACTTTATAATTTAGTTTCTGTTATCTAAACTTCCAATAGCTGATAATGAGAGATTAGACAGGGAGCTTTCAAACCTTTGTACTGTAGCATCAACAACCAAACTCCTTCTCTCTGAAATTCCTAGTTCAGAACAGCTTTAAAAATGCCAGCCCCCTCCTTCTGTTTGATCATCAGTTCTCTCTGACTTGCTGGTACCAATTCTTAGCTACTGATCTCATTAATGACCAAATATCTGCTATCTGATCAAGTATAAGGCCTCTCCTGAATCAACGGGTATAGAGAGAACTTTGTAAGAAGAAACTGTGCAATTAACTTTTAGGCCCAGCCACATGAACAAGTAACAGTTTTTTTTAAACAAAGCTGCTGCTCACAATGCATAGGTCACCTTTTATCTTACAGCTCACAGCTTCAAACCAAAAATGATTTAATAAACCCAATAGAATAATTAAAAAATCAGCAAGGGTTCTAACACTAGACACATGTTCTCTTTTGTTGTCTGAAGTTGACCTTCTATATTCCATTTTCTTTAACGCCAAACCATTAAGAAACACCACATATTAATCCTTGCTCACCATTCCATCATGTGCATGATCAGAAATGTCCTGAACTCTAATTGGTTTGTCAACACATGTATAGCACAAGATCAATCTTAGATTGGCTAAACACTGTATACCCAGATCCTGACTGGTTAGTTTAGAAGTAATGGTCATCATAGTGAAATCACTTCCTACTATTTCCTGCTTCAAAGTCTTTGACATCTTAAACATTTTGTAAGATCACCACTGTTGTAACAGCTTGCCTAAATTGACCTGCCAATTTCTTAGATCTTTACAAAATAATGTAGCATTTGTAGAATAACTTATAATGAAGGGCTTAAGCCTGAAATGTCAATTCTCTTGCTCCTTGGATGCTGCCTGACATGCTGTGTTTTTCCAGCACCACACTCTCAACTCTGATACGCCAGCATCTGCAGTCCTCACTTTCTCCTAGAATAATTTATATGTCTATTTAGAATATATAGAATAGAATCATAGAATCCCTACAGTGTGAAAACAGGCCCTTCGGCCCAACAAGTCCACACTGACCCTCTGAAGAGTAATCCACCCAGACCCATTGCCCTACCTTATGACTCTACATTTACCCTGGACTAATGCACCTAACCTACATATCCCTGAACGCTATGGACAATTTAGCATGGTAACTTCACCTAACCTTTGGGTTGTGGGAGGAAACCAAAGCACCCAGAGGAAACCCATGCAGACACAGAGAAAATGTGCAAACTCCACACAGACAGTTTCCCGAGACTAGAATGGAACCCGGGTCCCTGGTGCTGCGAGGCAGCAGTGCTAACCACCAGTAATGATTTAATATCATTCCAAATGTTCTAATTAATGCATCTTAATATTCTCCAAACCCATCAAAATCTTAACTGAACCCATTAGTAAATTCACAGTAATTATGTCTAAAACTTGAAATATTCACACAAACTATATGCAAAACCATTTCATATCTTAAATTACAGAACGAAACTATTTTGAAACTGCTGTTTTCTTCATGAAAAGCCTTGTACATCAAATTATTTTCATATTTGTTAGACTGTGTTTATGTTAGCTTGAGCCATAGAAACAGCCATAAAATCATAAATCCATGGCCTTAGTTTTGAATTCGGTCTTATGACTGTTCTTCCTTATGGAAAGTTTTTTACAGCTAACCACAACCAAACAGAATATAATTTAATCCATCACTTGCTTAATCAAGGCAAAATTATTCATTGTTAAAACATAAGTCAATTCTAAGCACTAACAGTCTTAGTCACAATTATAGCCTTATCGCCTGCAGCTCCACATCATTCTCCACCCAACTTGAAGCCAGGCCTGTCAAATCAGGCATGCTTCAAGTTGGGACCCTTCAAAAAAAAAGTTACATGCTGTCTGAAGTTAAAACTCCTCAGCATACAAATAATTCCAGATTTCTAACCTTCGTGCCCAATTCCCCCTTCATCAACTTCACAACCCTGTCCTTGTCAATATGTGGGGCCAGGTGTTCAACCTGTGAGCTTCCTATATACATAGCTCAGAATAGATACTGTGATAGCTTCATGAGTCATTTGGATAGTAATTCATTTCTTTTCCAAATATTGACTTTGAAACAATTTGGGAAGCTTTAAATGTATACATGCAAACACAGTATAAATATATATTTTGATTTTGATATACAGTACATCATTGCAGGATATTCAGTATCCTGCTCAGATAATGACGCTTTGTAAAATGTGCTGAAAACAACAAAGGCACTAACTAGTGGCACTTATAGTGCTGATTTTCTTTGAGTGGCACATCCTCATGGTACCTACACCTTGTTATAATGACAGCTAGTTGATGGGATTCCTGCTACACTCAGTATGATCTGGATGATGCCAAGCAGACATTGTCACTGTATTTAGAGCTTATACTATTCTGAATGGTTACAAACAGTGTATGGGCTTCTCAGATATCTCACAATAGATCTTTAAATCCAAAAACAAAATAATAGGTTGAATAAGCAGTAAAATTATGGTATTCAAAGATAGATACAGGCTACAAGTTACTTATTATTAAAATTTCATAGATAATATCGTATTTGATACATATTGCCTTTGACCCTCATAAAAAAAGGACATTTTTATTCTGTCCTTTTTTCAGGATCAGACACAGATTTATTCTCTCCCTGATGCCTGCAGTGTTCAGATCTGCGAGGGTCAGAGAGGTGGGAAGAGTACAATAATAGATAAGATAGGGGTTCCCATGGGACTTGTCCACCGCATACTCTATCCATCAGCTGCCTCTTTCTCTTACCAAGGTCAGCACTAATGAGGATGAGCCAGGGTCTCAGCCCCACGGGATCCTCCAATCAGCTCCCAGCAACGCTCATGTGCTAGCACTTATAAGGAACTGCTTGCATATGACAGAGATTGCGACAGAAAACATCAGCCAAATTACAGACATTTAAGAAATGACACTGTTTCTCCATTCAGCAGCACATGTTCACATTAGCTGAGTTTAAAACAAAAAGAACAAGAAGATTAAGATCGTTAGAAACTTAACTCTGCCAGATCCTTGCTTTTAATGTGCCATTGATAGACTCCTTAGTAATGCACCACAATCAATTTCACTTCAGTGCGTACTTGTGTGAACTTTTCTTATTTTTGAGAGGTGAAATAGCACACAAATTGCAACTTCATATTGATCATTCTTTGTTTTACTAACAATAAATGCAAATGGCTAGAGGTAAAATTGCTCAGTTATGGAATTATTGTTATTATAATTGAACTACCACAGATTGGCAACTAAGGTGTATAAATAGCTGTTTGTTGAAGACGTTCGCGAGAAGAAAGGTTGACCTGTTCTGGCCCATTATCGAGTATTCAAGAAGTCCAGCAGATAGTATTTTAATTTGTTAGTCAGCGAGGTCTTAGTGCATTTTAAGACAGATTTCTTGAAGAAATGTTTCTGGTTTTTAGAAATTATATTTAAAACAAATTGAAAGAGCTTAACAGCATAGCAGTCAGAATAATAATGAGTAATAGTAGCACATCCGTCTTCTGATTTGAACCACAGTAACCACTTGGATAACAAGAGTACATGGTGATACAAGGGATAGAAATAATGACTGCATCAAAAACTGATGCAAACACTCTAACATGCATCAAACCCACACCGTCCCTTTATGCCAAACCACAAAATATGTCTTTCTTATTGGACATCATCGGAAAATTATATAGATAAACTTCAAGGATATGATTAATCTTTTAGTGGCATTATCTGAAAGTACAATATTAACTTCCCACAGGTATGCAGATGACACCTAAGTCAACTACTGCCTCTTTCATTGGCAAACAGATTAAAAAGTGCCTGTCTATTTCAAGGGATTTATAAAGAAGTGGTGCCACATGTATATATATGTAAATATATTGCTAAAAGCACAGCTGATGGACCAATGTACTAAACTGCCCCTGCACCTAATGAAAAGTGACTACTTCGCATTATTCAGACACACCTGGTTACAGAAATCAGGGTTAAATTGGGGCATAGTTAATAGGCTGGTAGACTTAACAACTATTTGCAAGATATTTTGGACAGGTATAAAGATGTTTTCAAGGGAATCCTGGGAGAAGTGAAAGGAACAGAAATTAAACTTTGGTTGAAGTGGGAGGCATGTTCAAGGAGTCTGAAAGCACATCCAATACTGTACACCATCCGGCCTAAAGTGTAGACAGAACTGGAACGGCTAGTGAACCTGGGAGTAGTGGAACCAGTAACCATAAATGAATGGGCCACTCCAGTCATTCCTGTCTTAAAAGTAAAAGGCATGGTAAGGATTTGTGATGACTTTAAGGCATGCTAGTAGAGAGCATATGAAAGAAATAGCCAGGAGCTACTTTTGGTGGCCGAAGTGGACTCCCAGATTGAGAAGAAAGCAGAATCATGCAAATCCTATGCATGGTATGGGATGCGTCCTATGGAAAGTGCCCCATTATCACCCCTTTACCCATGGGAATGGCCTCAATCACCATGGCAGTGGATTCACATTGAAATTGTGGGATCAGTAAAGGGACAGATGCTACTAGTGGTCATGGATGCTACTCCTAGTGGCCTGAGGTGGTGGTCATGAAGTCGGTATCAGCGGAAGCAATGAAAGACCAACTGTATGAAATATTGGCCAGGTTTGGAAACCTTGTGAGTGATAGTGATCCATAGTTTGTGATTGGGGAGTATAAAGAATGCCTGGAAAATCACAGTCAGACCATGTGAGATTGGCTCAATATCACCCTGCAACAAATGGCCAGGCAGGGAGATTTCTACAAACCCTGAAGCATGCCTTAAAGGCTCCACAAGGGGAGCATTCATTAGGATGACAACTCAACAAGTTCCTCAGAATGTACAGGAACACATCACCAATGACAACTCAGTGCTCACTAACGTCCTTAATGTTCAACCACCAGATGAGAATCATGTTTGACTTATTGTAGCTAGAAGAGTCCAGAGTGGTGGGAAAGCAAAACCAAGAGGGACAGATGGCCAGAAAGATGGGAGCCTCACAGTCAGAGATATTTCAAAGAGGAGAGACTTGGGGGTCTGGGGGTTGGTCAAACAGCACCGTTAACATCTTCACTGTGGGCTAGGGATGAACTAGTCTGGAGGAGACATGGTGACCAGTTGGCCACTGTCTCTCAGTAACAGAGGATTTCCACCAGAATACCTAGCCAGTCCAGATGGGACCAGAGTGTCAACAAAGTCGTGTGTCTCTGAGCCAGAGTTGGTTACCCAGGAAGGAGACGATAGCATTGTCACAGGGCAACAAAAGCCAATCAGAGAGGGACATATCGATGAAACAACAGCAGTTTCTGGAAGCCCAGGAGACTGCACTAGAAAAGTTCCTGAGACAAAGACACTGTCTTCATGGAATTGCCCTCCCCTGAGAGACTGATCATGTCCACGTAAACTACGGAAGGGTCATTTTCTTTGTCCATGTCTTTTTTTTGTAAATATTTCTGATGATGTATATACGTTAGCTACAATGCCTGTATAATAGTTGTAATTGTTAGATGTACATATCTGGTTAAGGAGTGTAATTAAATAAAGGGGAGGAGTATTATATATGTAGGTGGGTGTGAGCTGCCCCTTTAAGAGAGTAGGTCAGGTGGCCTGGAAATGGGAGAGGCTGTTTAAATCTGACTGTGGAGCTGATGGATGCACCATAAAGTGTTCCCTGTTCAAATTTACTCGTTGTCTACCTTGTGTTCTATTCGTGGTTCTAGTGAACCAAAAACATAATGCTTTGCTTAACAAAAGACTGTTAATCTCAGATATTTTTTAATCTATTTGCAACCTTGGTATCATATTTGATCCTGAGATAAGCTCTGACTTCAAATTTGTGCCATAGAAACTTTTTTTTGTCCTTTGTAACATTGCTTAACTTTGCCATTTCCACTCATCTGTGATAGTCTATTTGTGTGAGGCTCTTTGGTATGAGCGACTATAATATGATAAATGTCCTCATCCAAATGGAAAGCAATCTTTAACTAGGGTTCTGAATCTAAGTAGAAGAACTACAATGGTTGGGGTTTGAGTTGGCTGGGTTAGATTGGAGAATGTTACTTAAAGGGACACTGGTGGAAAAGTAATGGCAAACATTCAAAGATCACATACGTGAACTGCAATGATTGTTCACTCCTGAATGGTGCAAAAGTAAAAATGGAAAAGTATAATAAGCGTGGTGCATTTATGGAATGAGCTGCCAGAGGAAGTAATAGAGGAAGTACAATTACAACATCTAAAAGGCATTTGGACAGGTACATGAATAGGAAGGTTTTAGTGAGATATGCACCAAACGTAGGCACATGGGTCTAGTTCAGTTTAGGAAACCCGGTTGGCATGGACAAATTGGGCCGAAGAGCCTGTTTCCGTGCTGTATGACTCTCCATATCTACAACTTTACTATTCCAATACTGACTGGTCTCTTACATTCTCAACTTTCATAAACCTGAGACCATACAAAACATTGCTGCCAAATGTCTTAACTTGGAGCAAGTCTTATTCACTTACCTCACTGTACTTGTTGACCAACATTGGTTCCCAGTCAAGCAACATCTTGATTTTAATATTCTCATTCTTATTATGAAATCTCTTTATGATACTGCCCATTCCCACCTCACAAGCTTCTAACATATCTTTCCTTCTCTAATTCTGGCCACTTGTACATTTCCAAGCATATTTACTTCATTCATGACTTCATTTGCCTAGATTCCAGGCTCTGCAATTTTTATGTTTCTCTGCCTCTCTACCTCACTTTACACCTGAAGACATTTCTTAAGGCCTGCTTCTTTGTCCAATTCTTGATCATTTGACCTCATATTTATTTCGTGGCTCAGTATCATACTTTGTTTAATAACACATCTTTGAAGCATCTAGGACATTTCATGATGTTAAAAGCCCTGTATCAATATGAGTTGGTGTTATTTTAATTCAAATTTAACAATTGATCACCATTAACTATTATTTGTGGAAGAGTATTCCAAAGCTCTCTCACCAATATACAGTGGAACCTCAATTATCTGAACGTGATGGGCAGGCACTATTTCAATAGACAATAGACAATAGGTGCAGGAGTAGGCCATTCAGCCCTTCGAGCCTGCACCGCCATTCAATATAATCATGGCTGATCATTCCTAATCAGTATCCTGTTCCTGCCTTATCTCCATAACCCTTGATTCCACTATCTTTGAGAGCTCTATCCAACTCTTTCTTAAATGAATCCAGAGAGTGGGCCTCCACTGCCCTCTGGGGCAGAGCATTCCACACAGCCACCACTCTCTGGGTGAAGAAGTTTCTCCTCATCACGGACACATAGACACACATTCTCTCACACAAACACACACTCACACTGACCCTATTTCATACTCTCTCTCTCTCTCTCTCTCTCACTCACAGACCCACACACACAAATCTATGGGGTGAATTTGCATTTGCAAATTTGTATTTCCAGATATATTCTAGTTTGTTCAAAAAGCCCACAATCTGTCGGCAGTCAGTCAATGTGGCATTCTATAAATTCCTACATTGGAAATAAAACCAGTCTAACTCCAGGTTCAGACACAGACAGACTCTAAACAAGGTCTCACACCTAAAATGCGTTGTCTGACCTGAGATGTTACCTCTTTTATACGGATAAAACCTTAAGTTATCTTGGGGCAGTCACTTGAAAGGAATTCCGGGGTCTACATATGCATCAACTAAAGCCTGCATCCCCGTTTGAAGTGATTAAAGACTCAATAGCCATCGAGGACATTTCACCCTGCCACCCAGCTTTGTATCATCAGCAAATTTGCTAATGTTATTGCTGATACCATCTTCTATATCATTTCGTTCGGATAATCGATTATTTGGTTAATCAATTAAATGCTTTTCCTCTGGGGCTCGGAGTTTTTAAAGTCTGCTCACCATTCAGGAGGTAAGCCAGCAAGACAGCGCGCGAGGCCCCGCCCAACACCATCCACTGCCCCCGTGCAACCCCCTGCCCCCAACCCTGCCCAACACTGCCCCCCTGCCCCAGTACCACACCCAACACCGTCCACTGCCCCCGTGCAACACCCCCTCCAAAACCATCTGACACTGCCCCCCACCCGCCCCCTCTCTGAGGCAGCCGGACTGGACATCAACAACAAGACTGCTGCTGCCTTACTGGAGTAAGTCTCCAAACAGCGCGCGCGTGCGCACACACACACAGCCACACACACAAATTTTTACTGCAACTTTTTGACAGGTTCCACCTTTGCCCTGTACAGGGCAATGTTGGAGGGATTATTTGGGGAAGGGGGGGTTTAGGGTACACCCCTCAGTAGAACTCCAGGGAAGGTGTGGGGGGGAGAGAGGGCGGGAGGTCAGTCATTTGGAGACGGTGCCTGGTTAATCACTGTAAACAAAAGATGTCTTTGATGTAATGTTTCCATCGGGACCTCGAGATCTCCTTCGGATAATCCGATTTTTGGATAATTGGTATTCGGACAACCAAGGTTCTTCTGTATCTAGAGGTGCTTCCTAATTTCATCACTGAAATGAACTTTTAGACTATGGCACTAGCAAAAGTAGTTTGTCTGCTGATAATCTAACTGTTCTCTCAATATCCTGACAAGTTTGTTTAAATCATCAATTAGACTCTAAAATTCCAGTGAATAAGACCCTAGGTTGTATACGGTCTCCTTTAAATTTAAACCTTTGAGTCAGGATATCATTGCAGTAAATCTATTCTGCATTTTGTCCTTTTGAAAGCCTGGTGCCCAGAATGAACACAGCATTCCTGACCTAATCAGGTCTCTATACAGATAGAGACCTCTATATTCTTGTGTTCTATTCCTCATGATATACAGGTCAGCATTTCATTAGCCTTTTTGCTTATTTTTGTACCTGTCTCTGACATTTAATGATCTAAGTGTATGGATCCTTAAAAGTTTCTTTGTAGCTCTATTGCTCCTTCCCTTCCATCATTTGGAAAGTACTTTTCAAGTACAATGCAGATGACCTCAAACTTGGCTTCATCGGAATCCATTTTCCACAATTTTTCCCATTTGTTTAATCTATTAATACCTCTGTAATCTTATGCTTGCATCTACATTTCTACCTATCTTTGTGCCATCAGCAAATTTGGACATGTGGCTGTCTTTCCATCATCTAAGTCATAGTAAGTGCAGGAAGTGGTTAGTTTAGTTGGCTGGACAACCGGTTTTAGATACAGAAGGACACCAACAATGTGGGGTAAATTCCTTGCTGAGGTCACCATGACTGCAGCTTGGCAATTCTTAGGTTAAACTCGCTATCAGTCATCTCTCTCCAATGAGATGGTGGGACTTTGGTGACTTTACCTTTACCTAATGGGTGAATAATTAAGATGGCAAGATGAATCTCTATGGGGCATTACAGTAATCAGAATACATGCCAATTATCCCCACTCTGTTTGTTGTGCTATTTAGACAATCTCCTAGCCAGGTAATAATTTGCCTTGAATTCCAAGAGCTCCAACTTTAGCTACAGCATGAGGGTCTTAATTGAACACCTTCTGGCAGCCCAAATAAATAACATCTATCAACATTCCCCTGTCCATTACTTTAATCTGCGGTAACCCTCTTCGCTGTCCACTACACCTCCAATTTTGGTGTCATCTGCAAACTTGCTAACTGTACCTCTTATGCTCGCATCCAAGTAATTTATGAAAACTTAAAGCAATTGTATCAAAAGGCATACACAGAAAAGGAATCCAAATGTATCCCTAAATGTTATTTTCTTAAAAATGGTATCTTAATGAGGAAATGGTGGCCATCACATATTCAGGCAGATGAGAAATGGAGAGAGGTTCATCAAATTGTATTGCCAGTGGATTATAGAAAGGATGTGTTGTGTGTGGCGCAAGAGCTACCACTTGGGGGTCATTTAGGAGTGAGAAAAACACAAGCTAAAATGCAAAAACATTTTTACTGGCCTGGACTGCACAAGGATGGAGTTGAATTTTGCCAGATATGTCATGCATGTCAGGTAATTGGCAAACCACAGACAGTAATAAAACCTGCAATTTTTATACCTATTCCTGCATTTGAGGAACCTTCTACAAAAGTCTTAATTGATTGCATAGGTCCCCTACCTCAAACAAAAAGTGGGAATCAGTATTTCTTAACAATAACGGATGCATCGACTAGATTTCCAGAGGCTGCCCCATTATGCGATATCACAGCTAAAAAGATAGAGGAATTACTCAAATTTTTCATTAGATATCGACTACCGAGATACAAACAGATCAAAAGTCAAACTTCACATCAAAATTATTCAAGAAGTTATGAACAGTTTAGGAATAAAACAATTCAAATCTACTGTGTACTATCCAGAGTCACAGGGAGTGCTAGAAAGATAGCAGACATTAAAGACCATGTTGAGGGCTTATAGTCAGGACTATCCGGATGATTAGTATAAGGGAATACCATTTGTGATTTTTGCGATCAAATGCACCAAATAAATTGACCAAATTCAGTCCATTTGAATTAGTCTTGGAGCATGAAGTGAAAGGACCATTAAAATGGATTAAGAAGAAATTCGTAAGTCAGAATTCAGAGACCACATATTTGGACTATGTGTCAAATTTTAGGGAATGATTAAATAGAGCTGGGGAATTGGCTAGACAGCATATAAAAGTATCACAGCATACAATGAAAGAGGAAGCAGATAAGAAATCAAAAAAACACAATTTTGCCATCAGGGATAAGGTATTAGTGTCACTTCCAGTGATAGGTGAACCTTTAAAAGCAAGGTTTAGTGGACCTTATCAAGTCGAAAAGAAATTGAGTGAGGTGAACTACTTGATAGGGATTCCAGACAGAAAGATATCTCACTGAGTGTGTCATGTCAATATGCTGAAAAGGTATTTTGATAGGGAAGGAAAGCAAGAGGAGAATGTGTTATTGATTACAACACAGAGGGAGAAACCAAGTTCAGAGGATTCTGAATTGGACATTCCTCAAATTAAATTAGACAATAAGGAAGTTGTCAAAAATTGGGATAAATTATTGAGTTACCTTGCAGAGGAAAATCAAAATGACCTGAAAGAGTTATTACTATCACATGGGGAGACAAGTGGAAATAAGTTGGGAAGTACCATGGACAAATGGCCCCACAAATGCAAAAACAAAAGTAATTAGAGAATTTTCCATACCATCGACAAAAAAGAGCAGTACTATGGTTCCTGGGATTGAGTGGATTTTATCAAATATTTGTACCAAATTTTAGCATGATGTAGATATAGGAGATGTTGTTCCAATTAAGCAAAATCCTTACTGGCATAATTGGCACAGATTCAGAAGGAGATTGAATGTATGCTTCAAGATGACATAATCAAAGTGACCTACAGTGACTGGAGCTCACCCATAGTAATGGTCCAAAAACCAGATGGTACCTAAGGGTTATGTGTGGACTATCGTAAAATCAATGCAGTTACAAAGACTGATGCATATCCGATTCCATATTTGGAAGACTGTGTTGAGAAGGTGGGACAAACAATTTGTATTTCTAAGTTGGACTTGCTCACAGGATACTGGCAGGTACCTTTATCAGAAAGAGCAAAGATAATTTTGGCTTTTGTAACACCAAATGGACTGTTTCACTTTAAAGTCATGCCATTTGTGCCAGCCGCATTTCAGAGACTAACCAATAAGGTCATTGCCAGATTACCCAACTGTGTCGTATATGATGATGAATTTGTGATTTTTAGTTACACAGGGACTGAACATTTCCAACATTTATCAGACTTATTTAATCAACTTCAAAAGGCAGGCTTGGCGATTAGCCTGACTAAAAGTGAATTTGCCAAAGCCCAAGTCACCATCCTGGGCCATGTTATTGGACATGGACAAATAACCCCACAGGATGCAAAAACAAAGGTAATTGGGGAATTTACCATACCATTGTCAAAAAGAACAGTACTACGGTTCCTGGGATTGAGTGGATTTTCTCGAAAATTTGTACTAAAATTTAGCAGTGTGGCTGCTCCACTCACTCAATTGCTAAAGAAAGGCAAGAGGTTTCAGTGGACAGTGGATTTTCAGAAGGCATTTGACAGCCTGAAAGCTGTGTTAACCCACTGTCCCGGCATTAGCCACACCTAATTACGCAAAGCCATTCAAAGTGGCTATCGATGCAAGTGATGTGGGTGTCGGTGCTCTCCAGGAAGTTGAACATTCATCAGCAGAAATATTCAACGGTTAAGAATGAGACTTTGAGCTTGGTGTTAGCATTACAACATTTCAGTGTTTACGTTACCAGTAACGTGTCTGAAACAATCATATATACTGATCATAACCCATTGAAGTTTGTAAGACATTTAAGGACAAAAATATCAGGCTGTTTAGACGGAGCTTGTTGTTACAGCCATTCAATTTGAAAATTATGCATGTGGCAGGACAAAAAATGTGATTACCGAAACATTGTCGAAACTCAAATGAGAAATGGAGGCGTTTGGTGACAGGAGTACAACAGACTAAAACAGAACGTAGTTGTGCATGTTTGCATGTTTATAGTCAATGGAACGTATGTGGATGTTTTCACGTACTATCGATTTAGGTTTAAGAGGTTTTATAATGAAGCCAACTTTAGATATTGATGGTTCTTTCTTTTTAAGGGGGAAGGTGTGACAAAGCTGTTTCTTTAACAAGCTTATACAGTCCTTGATTTTTTTTTCAGACAGGTCGTAAATAACTTAGAGTACGAAAAGTCTGGGGGTTAAAGGGTTTTAGGGCCAATTTGATAATAGCTAACAGATTAGAAAAAAACGCTTGTATAATGAAAGGGGTGTGGTCAGTTTTTTATAGCAGTAATGTGAAGAAAGGCTGCTGGAGACCCAAAGAAGCAGGTCCAGGCTGGTACTCTCTCTCTGCCTTCAATCCTGTAAGGATTTGTGTTTGATTTTACCTTTTGTGCCAAGGGGTGTTTATGGGGATTGTTACAAGTATTTAGAACAGCATCATTAAGTTGGGATGATCAGTTGGGTTTTCAGAGTGGTTAAGTTATTCAGTATTCTGTTTTCTGTTTGTGTTTCATTCAGCAATCTTGTAAATAAATTCTGTTTTGTTGAAAATTAAGTGGCTTGACCAGCTGATTCTCTCCTGGAATACCCACTTTACACCAATTAGTAAAGTTAAGGTATGGGCTACCTTCTTGAAATGTTTTGGGGGGTCTGGCCTGGCCCAAAACACATGGAAATTCCAAAATTCCTCTCCTTGCTTTGAAACCATTTCAAAGCCTCACTGGATCAGTGATTTCTTCCTAGCATATTCCTTATATGCTACTCTCCTCTCTTCAATTCTCTTCCTTCTATCATTAGTGGCTGCATTTTTGCATTTTATAGCCCTGATATCTGGAATTCCCTATACAGTTCCTTATCCCATGGCATCTCCAATCCTGCTTTCAAAAACATCTTGAAAAGCTTCTTTGTTGATTGTGGTTTCAGATTTCTACCCTAGAGTCTATATTTCTTACCCTTTTCTCTTCAAGTTGCAGCTTTTCCTCCTTATGGATATGCACATGAATAGTAGTGAGTTGAGGGGTGCGTCGGTTGTTACTATATTTTACATTAGGATTAAATCTCGGCACAACATCATGGGCCAAAGGCCCTGTTCTGTGCTGTACTTTTCTATGTTCTATGTTCTAACTTGTTTTCATGTATGTGGAGAATTCTCAGTGTTTATTATTGTTAAATGCTCCATAAACACTCAACCTCCATGATGTAAGTGCTATTGTGATATTTCATGGTATTTTCTGACTAAGATAAAAGTGGTTTTTAATCCATTCACAGGATAAGTTTCCTTCCCTAAAGGACATAGTGAACCAGAGACAAAAATAGCTTTGTGGATAGGTGCGTAGGAAGGTGGACAGATTAGAATGGGTTGGCCTCATTCTGACAGTGGAGGAGGCCAAGCATGGACATGTTGTTGAGGGAGTGGAAATTAAAGTTACCATCCATTTTAATTGCCCCAGTTTTCAAATGGATACTGGAGGATCAACATCTTATATTTTGCCTGGGACGCTTACAGCCCAACAGCCTCAACATCAACTTCACCAGCTTCAAAGTTCCTCCTTCTCCAGCCTTATCCCATGTCTAGCCCCACACCACCTCCTCACCTCCTGGATCTGTTCTTATCTGTCCATTTTCCTATGCACCTATCCACTCCACCCTTCCCACTGACCAATTACATTAGCCCCCGACCTGCATCCACCTATCACCATCACACCTGTTGGTCAGCACACTGGGAGAACCCCTCCTTGAATAGTGCTGTAAAACCTTTTACATTCACCTGAGAAGGCCTTGGATAAGAGTCTCATCAAAAGACAGCACCCTAAACAACACAGCAAACTCTCAATACTGCACCACAAAACTATGTAGAAACACGTATGCCTAAACACATTGGATAGGGACATTTATTAATGTCACTGCTAACTTTATCTATCTTTCAACACCCATCTTTAGTATTATTCCTGCTGCTAATATAACAAGAATAGTCTCTTGTACTGGACATCTGAAGATCAAAAATATCTTAGGACTGAAAGGATTGACACAAGAGTTTGATAGCAACCGATCCACAGCACTTGTGCCACATCATAACTACTTCAATATTGTGCAAGATCTTTTTCAAAATACAACTGAGGAATATATTATTGCACAACCAAAATGAATATTTTAACCTTCTCCGTTTTAAGGTTTTCCCATAAACCACAAATAATTAAATAGCCAAAGGCCCTCCCACACCTCCGTAATTAGTCACAGTATCCTGTTCATGTGTGTATTGCTAAGTACTTCAATTACCATCCTGCTACTGTCCTTGTTAGTACAGACAGACTGGGCCAGAAGGGAACAATTAGCTGAATAGAAGCATGCAGGTGGAAACCTGCATTGTGTACCTGGCCCCAAAGGAACAGCGTTATAGCATTGCACACTTCCTGCTGTGAATCAATTCGAATGGACCATAGACAGATTTTGAGTTTTTCCATACAAGTACAAAAGGTGAGCACTGCTAATGTTTTGAATGTGAACACTGATACTGCAGTAACAGTAACTTTTCACATCTCAGATAAGAACAGCACATTAATTCTTCAAGCCCCCTGCATTTTTCAAAATATGCGCATATGTTTTTCTAATATACATCTATAAAAAAGGTTTTCTGAAAATCTTTTCCAGTGAATAAAATTGTGGAATTAAAGAATTATACAGAACCAAAAAACATTTTCAATCCACAAATCATCAATTAGCTTAAATGTTTAGTCAGATACATTAACCAATTTTCTGTTCGGTCTGATTCTGTCTGTCATTTATAAAAAAGGTTTTAATTCAGAATTTACATTTTTTTGAGAAATACAGAAAAATATCTGGAATTTTTGACCATCACTAAACAAAGTGTTTCAATGCTGGAAGTGAAGCTTGATTTTCAAGCACCAACATGATATACACTTGGATGTTTCTGCTAATTGAGCGCAGATTACCATTCAATCCATGTGTGATGATTATGCTACAATTGTTCCTCCTCCTGTGAGCAAGCTACATTTAGAATAGGGTGCTTCAACACTGTATCATGCATCCAGACCCATGCACACACAACCATGCTCAGCACATATCATCTTGATGGCAATTCTATGTAACATCAGTTTGCATTATTTTAGAGGAATAAGAATTATCCTGGAGTAGTTTCACCGTATAATCTTACTCCTGAGTTCAGTTGGTAGTTATAAATCTTTCATGTTATACAAAAGTAGTTTTTTCATCATCCAGGCTCTTAGTGAGATTCAACATCAAAATACCATTAATCCTGAACATCTGAAATACAAACTAGAAATGCTGGAAATACTCAGTATGTCAGGCAGCAGCTGTGGAGAAAGACAGAATTAATATTAATGATGACCATTCACTCTTATGTTATGATCCCACTCATCTTTTCATGTGTATCAACCTTCATCAGAACTGTCATCATTTACCTGAAACATTAACTGTTTCTCACCACGGAATTCTTGATGAAAATAATGACTCCTAATTACTAATATATTATTCTCAACAAAATACATAGCACAGTATATTTCCCAGTAATAAATTTGATTTTATTCCTCAATAAATATGCATTGTACAGCTTAATTTTCTTGCATGGCTGACATAATGCAAAACAAATTGGGTGGAGAAAACAAATTATTTATCACAAAAGTAGTTACTTCCACAAAATATCTGAGATCAAAGGTAAAATTATTCTCCACCACCAGCTTCCAGACACCCTGCCATCCAATATAAATGTATACAAAAAGAAAATTAAAATGCTGTGTAACTTTTGTGGTAGGTTACAGGAGGTGATTCAAAGGCAATCGCCAATCTCAGAAATTTAGGGGCCAATGGCACTGAAAGACTCTTTCTTGTCAATCATATTATCCAAAACCCTTGCCTGGTCTCATATTTTGATATTTATCCTAAAATAATTTCAAATCAGCAATAGTTTTCGTTTAATTTGGGTAAAGAGTAATCCAAAGACTATTAGTTTGTTTCACCTGAGAAAAGAAATTTAAACTTGGAATAATGGTCACATTTTTCTGCACATCTTAAGCAATAAAGCACAGCTTTCTGATAAGCACAACTGGAAGAGCTGAGGAGATAAATAAACATTTGCATTTTAACACTGGGAACACATTATGCAATAATTATTTTGAAGTGTAATGACTGTACTTATGAGGCTAAAATATAACTACCTTATGTAAAATTGCAAAAACCATGAGGTTACAAAATATTTACAGCACCAAAAGAGGTCATTTAGCCCAACAAGTCTATGCCAATGTTTATGCTCCACAGGAGCCGCTGTTCAATCCTCTTCATCTAATCTCATCAATATATCCTTGTGCTTTTCTCCCTTATGTGCTTATCCAGCTTCCTCTTGAATTCATAAATGATATTCACCCCAGCTGCTCCCTGTAATTGTAAGTTCCACATTCTACAGTAAATAAATTATTCTTGCATACTTATGAAATTTATTAGTGACTATCTTATATTTATGGCCTCTTGTTCTGTTCTTCTCACATGTGGAGACGTCTTCTCTATTAACTGACCTATGAAAATTGCTCATAGATTTTTGCAAGATTTTCCCATTCTTAGATAATGGTTACAAAATCTAACCTATTATTTTTTTCATATAAGAGTTTCTGTTTTATTTTGCTCATCATCAGGGAATACATATTTGAACATCCTAATAGTCAATCAACTCAAGGTGCTTATTGACTTGTAATGCTTTCCCCCAGGCCCTCAACCCCCATGTTTGACCTACTGGAGAATAAATTCCAGAAGGAATGGATGGACGAGCAAAAAGCAAGAGACCGGATCAGGCAGAAGAAAAAGACCCATCAGGTTTGTTTACAGCCTAACATGTGTTTTATAAATGAAAAATCTGCAGGGCATCTCATAACAAAAACTGGAATGGGATCCAGTTTAAACTGGTGTGGAAGAGGTTTACTTACTTTCAGAATAAATTGTAATACAGAATAACTCTAATTGAAGTTTATACTGTTAATAAGAACATAAAAACTATATTTGCTTTTTTGTTACTTAAATTAATTTTATTAAGCATTATTAACACTACACTTTGCTTTTGACACTGTTTCATCAGCCTTATATGCTTATACTTAATGGATATTAATAAGACTTATACTTGTTTTATATGTACAGATGAATATTGTAAGTTTGAACAAATATAGTAATAAATTCTGTACTGATTTAATTGATGCTGAAAGCTGTTTTTGATAGTTTTAAGTTCAATTCAGGGCAAAATGTTGGGCTTCAGAACTGAAACATTTGTGTACCTGCAAGCCAAGTGGAACATAGTTCATCAAGGACACAGACACACACACATACACACACACACTTACAGATGAAGGGTACAACTTAGTTCCAGTCTGTTATGAGAAGCAGCTGGTTCAGTTACCACTGATTGTGGTAAAAGGCTCGGTCCCATGCTTGATGGGGCAAAATTGGTTGAGAAAGATTCAACTTGATTGACTCAAATTATTTCGATTAGAAAATGGCTGCCTGAATGAAGTCCTAATTAAATACTCAGAGGATTTTCAGGGAAGTTTTGGGACTATCAAAGGAGCCAAGGTCACCTCTTACATATTGACCAAGAAGTAATTCCACAATTCTGCTAGGCCCACCCAAAGCCATTTGCTGGTTTAAATCAGGAGGCTGGAAAGTGAAGGTATCATCAAACCAGTACAGTTTGAGAATGGGCAGCACCAGTTGTACCGATTGTAAAGTCCAACAGGTTGGTTCACCTTTGTGGGGATTTCAAACAAGCAGTAAACCGCTTCTTGCTGCTGGATAAATGCCTAATTCCTTGCATAAAGGATTAATATGCAAAGGTAGTGGTGGGGTGGGGCAGTCTGTCCTTCACGAAGCTGGACATGACCCATGCTTGCCTTCAGTTGGAATTAGATGAGGATTACCAGAGGTATGCTACAATTTATACCCATGAGGGTTTGTACCAACATCTGCAATGCCTTTTGGAGTATTATTAGCTGTGCCATTTTCCAATAGATGATGGAGAACATTTTATAAGGTCTACCCCAGTTCGTCATTTATCTGGATGATGTGCTAATAACCAGGAAAACCAATAAAGAGCATTCAGAAAACTTGGATTAAATGCTTAAATATTACTCCAAGGTGGGGGTACACCTTAGGAGGAAAAACTGTGTGTTCCAAGCACCCCAAGTGACCTACTTGGGCTACAGAGTCAAAAAGACTGGGTAATACCCACTGGAAGATAAAGTGAAGGCAATCAAAAGCTCCCCAGTACTCATGTCCATAACATAACTTGGGTCTTTCCTTAGCTTGGTGAATTATTACAGAAAATGCATACATAACATAGCCTCCATCCTGGCACCCTTACATTTGCTATTGAAAAAGGGTCAGCCTTGGGAATTGTCTTATAGCCATGATGTAGCCTTTAAGGAAGTAAAGAAACAGCTATCATTGTCTGGGGTGATTAATGATCCATCTTGGCCTCCTCCGGTTGTCCCAGCATTACAGAAACCAGTCTTCAGCTGATTTGATTCACTCCTCAGAATATCAAAAAATGGTTGGAGACACTGGATACTACAAAGGCTAGGAATACTGCGTTCAGTAAATCACCTCCTGATTCCCCAAAGCCTGTTCACCATCTACAAGGCACAAGTCAGGAGTGTGATAGAATATTCCCCACTTGCCTGGAATGCATAAAGCTCCAACAACACTCAAGAAGCTTGACACCATCCAGAGCAAAGCAACATGCTTGATTGGCACTACATCCACTTCATCCTTCATTGACACTCGGTAGCATCAGTATATACTACAAGATACACTGCAGAAATTCACCATTATGGGTCAAACACATTGCATTGGTTCAAGAAGGCAGCTCACCACCACCTTGTCAATTGCAACTATTGACAGGCAACAAATGTTGGCTAGCCAATGACGCCCACATTCCACAAGAATGAATTAAAAAAACAAAAGAAATAGAAACGCCCAATAGCATGTGCTTCCTGGACTTTGGCTGATGATGTTCAAAGATATGCCCGGATAAAGAAGGATAGTTTGCCCATCATCTTTTGTGTGTGTAATAGTAATGGTCTACAAAGCCCTGATAAGGCTACTTAAAGAGGACAGGGCCATGCCACCCCATAGCTTCAGGTCAAGTTCTGCGGTGGGCTCCTATTCTAATGTGTATAATTACAAGCTGGAACACTATCTAGGAGTCTAGATTAGAGTGGTGCTGGAAAAGCACAGCAGGTCAGGCAGCATCCGAGAAGCAGGAAAATCGATAGAGGTAGGCCTCTATCCTGTCTAGGAGGCCAAGTGGCAAATGCTAATGCCTCGAGCTGCCTCCTTCTGGTGGACACACCACCAGTGGTGCTGCCACTACAAGAGTTCATTCTGGTTTTAAACTTTCCAGACACCCTTCCAGTCACCGCTGACAATATCAGACTGTGGATTCAAAAAGATGCCATCCTGGCAAAACTGAAACAGCCAGTGGTGATAGGGGTAACAAAAGGGCCATTACAACCAGAATTGAAACCTTTCTGGATATGGCAAGACCAGATCATAGAAAAGTCAGCATATTATTATGGGGAGCAAGAGTCATTGTCCGAGCAAAGGTTGCCACCAGCTACCAGCTAAACTCCATCAGGTCATTCAGGGATTTCCAAAATGAAGATGTTGGCGAGAAGTTTTGTCTGGCGGCTGGGATTGGATGCCAACATAGCCACATTGGTGGGACAGTGTCTAGAGTGTCTGTAAGGATGAAAATGACCACTAGCAGCTCTCCCACATTCCTGGGAACAGCCTGGACTCAGTTACACATCGACTATGTAGGCCTTTCATGGACTCAACATTCTTAGTCATTGTGGACACCCACTCAAAGTAGTTGAATGTCCATACAGTTAATTTTTCAAACACAGGGATGACAATTGAAAGGTTGTGAGCATTTTTGCAATACAAGGACTCCTGCAGGTGTTAGTCACTGACTTGTCACCAGAAGAGGAGATTTTATTGCCCATTGTGTCTGTGCTGGCTCCATGAAGAAGTAATTCACCAAGTACCACGCCCCTACCATTGCCCCATTGTCTGCAAATTTTTTCTTTTCAGATAATGATCAAACAGTCTTTGGAAAGCTTTAATTGACCCTTCATCTACCATGGAAAAGCGCAGCAGGTCAGGCAGCATCCAAGGAGCAGGAGAATCAAGGTTTCGGGACCTCCAAACAGACCCCACCACCAGGGATATATTTCCCTCCCCTCCCCTATCAGCGTTCCGAAAAGACCACTCCCTCCGTAACTCCCTCGTCAGGTCCACATCCCCCATCAACCCAACCTCCACTCCGGGCACCTTCCCCTGCAACCACAAGAAATGCAAAACTTGCGCCCACACCTCCCCCCTACTTCCCTCCAAGGCCCCAAGGAATCCTTCCATATCCGCCACAAATTCACCTGCACCTCCACACACATCGTTTATTGCATCCGCTGCACCCGATGTGGCCTCCTTTATATTGGGGAGACTGGCCGCCTACTTGCGGAATGTTTCAGAGAACACCTCTGGGACACCCGGACCAACCAACCCAACCACCCCGTGGCTCAACACTCCAAC
>NC_057739.1:34612128-34676297 GCF_004010195.1 Chiloscyllium plagiosum | reverse complement strand
ACTCCGGCCTATCACCCTCACCTTGACCTCCTTCCACCTATCGCATTTCCAACGCCCCTCCCCCAAGTCCCTCCTCCCTACCTTTTATCTTCGCCTGCTGGACACACTTTCCTCATTCCTGAAGAAGGGCTCATGCCCGAAACGTCGATTCTCCTGCTCCTTGGATGCTGCCTGACCTGCTGCGCTTTTCCAGCAACACATTTTTAGCTCTGATCTCCAGCATCTGCAGTCCTCACTTTTTCCCTTCATCTACCATACTTTGTGGCAGTGCATTCAGATCCTAGCTACTCACTGCGTGACAAAATTTTTCTGCAAGTCGCTATTGCTTCTGTTGCCAATTAGTTTAATTTTGTGTTCTCTATTTCTCAATCTTTCCACTAATGGGGACAATTTCTCTTACTTACAATATCCAAGCCCTCATGATTTTGAATGCCTCTTTGAAATCTCCACTCAACTTTTTCTTTGCCAAGGAAAATTGTCCGAACTTCATTAATTTTCCTACATAACTGAAGTTCTTCAACCCTGGTGAATCTTTTCTGCATTGTGTTTTAAAGTATGATGCCTAGAACTGGACACAATAATCCAGTTGAAACCAAACCTGTATTTTTGGAGATCCTTTGGTCAGAAATACAGCCACTGTGTCACATGGCAAGGACCGAGTTGGAAATCATGCTCGACGGATTTATCACATGGGATATTTCTTTGTTAACCATCCCAGAAAGCTGATCACTTTGCTGGAACCCTGCCAAGTTATGAGCAAGACTCCAGCTGTTTCAGTCGAAGAGAAGTGTTTTCTTTTTAAAAATTAGCTTTGTAGTTTATTTAGAAAGCAGAGATGAGCTTTAAAACAAATCAACCCCAAATCAATTATGTTGAATCAGTGACTGCACCAGGAAAAAATATTTTTGCTCCAGAAACCTGTTACCAGGTAAATTCATGATGTGGAGGTGCTGGTATTGGACTGGGATGGACAAGGCCAAAAGTCACATGACACCATGTTATAGTCCAGCAGGTCTATTTGAGTTCACAAGCTTTCAGAGCACCGCTCCTTTGTCAGGTGGCTTGACCAGATAAATTCAGAGTACTTCCGCCAGATCAAACTTGGAGTCATGTTTAACTGTACATGGTTCAAAGTAGTGTTAGAGCCATAATTTGTGTTTGGTTGGAGGAATCAATTGACGATCCTAAATGACTGATGAAGTTTATGCTTATTGTTATGAACCCAGGTGATGTTATTACTGGACAAGTCAGATTCAAGTATGAAATCAGGCTTGATTAGTCATAATTTATTTGTTTTTTTAGTTTTAATAAGATGTTATTTCACTGAAATACAAAAACACAGTGCTACAGATTTGGATTTAACAATAAAATAGAAATTTATTTTGCAAAATAAATGAATAATAGAAAAGAATAAACCAAACCAGTAACATATGGTAGAAGTTTGAAGATTTTGGCCGGACTAAACATTTGTGCATTTGGTTACACCTCTAAATCCCAATAGTATATTTTACAGTACACACTCTAGAGAGAATTTCCTTCTTTATCACACCCACAAGGCTTTATTTAAATGTGCTTTAATAGTGTGGTCTTGAGAATCTAACCACCTCTTCCTTGTGTTCTTTATGCAACTGAGCTTAGACTTTCTCAGCTTCAGATAACCCCTTTCGGGTTTTAACCAAATATTTATGCTCTGGAACCTTCAAACTAAACTCCTTACACCAAGGCACCCTGTTTCTTTATAGTTCTAAACTATCTCCCTGGGATAACTGTTTTACACATCCAACTTCAGCCAAGTAAACCAAAACTGTCCAAGCTAAGACAAAAATAACCTACAATTTTTGGACCCTTCTAACTGTAACCTAATGCACAAATGTTTAGTCCGGTCATAAAATTCATACAATGAAAATAAAACCAGGAAGTCTTTTATGCTGCATTTTAAAAGAAATCACTATGGCTACAGAAATATTAATAACTTAAACATTACATTCCTTCATAGACACAGACCCAAACCACAAGCCACTAGTTCAAAATACAAACTTTAAAATAAATAATATTAAATCAAATATAAATCATGCACATTATTATCCCAGTAAAGAAAAATTATTCCATCTTGATGGAATTACTTTTAAAATCCACAGTAATTGTCACTGTCAAATATCTGAATCATGCTTCGGAGTCAGAACCTTAGGAAACTCTTGGAGAACATAATAATTCACATTCAAAAATGAAGGCAGTCATATGACACAAGCCAAGAAATAGCATTCAAAAGCAGTGATCTCACACTTCAGGAGCAGACTAAAAATCAAGAGCAAATTAGAAGTATAAAAATTCAAACATCAATCTATTTAACAGCAATTCGATTTTGTAGCTCTAAACAGTGGGATGATGAATTCTGCAATATGTATCACAACCTTAGAATAAATATTAAATTAAAATAGTGCCTGTTTACCTAATACAATGGCAAAGCAGCCTACTGAAGTTCCAAAATGGCATGCAGGAAAAATACTTCGCCCATTTTCAGCCAAAAAGCAAACTTGCCGTGATGCTGGGTGAAAAACAACAAAAACTAACTGTACCTTAGCCATGCCTGAAGGCGGCTTTAGGACCTTTGCAAATGCAAACATTGAGCCTGGGGCTTATTTGAGGTCCAATAACCAACTTCCTTTTTTTCCCTGAAGCATACAATGTAATCAAGGCCAACACTTAGGAAAACTAGTTCTAAACAACGCCTGCAAATAAAAACTAAGCAACTTGTATGATAAAATAGAAAATTCTCTCCCCTCCCATGTAGATGGATAAGTAATTAGCCATAGCTCACAAGGAACTATAGGGTATCTTTGATAAAGAGACACAGTTAGTTCAATAAATGTGGGACACCACACCACATTAAGTAAGAAACATGTCCTAAGTCGACTTCAGCCAAGATGGGAATTGAAACCACACTGTTGGCATTGTTCTTAATGACACATTAGCATCTAACCAGCTTCAACCTCTCCTCCCATATATTATTAACTAAGCACCAAACAGCTTACTGGATCTTACCAATGATACTTTGTTATTAATCCACAGGTACGAGTGAAAGAGCCTAAGACATTACTTTTTGTTAGTTGGCACCCCTAAAGCACGACTCAAATTGGAATTCTGTTGGATAGGAAACTGAGAGCTGTTATATTGCTATACCGTGAACATAAATGCTACACCGTATGGATCAACATTTTAATGCACCAATGCAAATGCTATTGGAGTAACTGTACATTATCCACCCTTATACTAGTTGTGTTGTAAATCATAATTGGAAGATTTCATCTTTGCATTATTAAGTTAATCTCCATATGCTTTCCTACATCTGCATTTGACTATGTACTGTATCAGTAAAAAGATTCCATTGATTAGTCCATGTTAATATATGGGATAGAATTTTTCCAGGCCTTGAATGATGAATCATAAGACAGTTGGGAAACTTGGGAAAGAATGAAAAAATGAGATTCTGGACATCAACAAAAAAAAGGTCTTATTTTCCACATAAGGTTTCATAGCCTAGGTGAAAATCTCACTAATAAGTGGCAAGGGTCTCATTTCCAATTAATTAATTCTTTGCCTCAGTTATAAACAGTTAGCTACTTTTCCTAGGCAATGAATAGAAACTAGACAGCACCAATTTCTGACATAAAAGTCAAAATGATTACTTGGTAGTGTTGCGACACAGGGTACACCCTCCTGCTTAATTTAAAACCAGCAACACAGCAAAGATTTATCCCGTGCAGTAATCTGTAAAAAATCAAGTGGCCAACAACTACTTAAAGTAAAAATTAACAGCTTTATTTCTTAAAGTATAACAGAAAATAATTAATTAACAACTACTTACCATTCCTTACTCTAACCTATCTATTACCTTCCCTTCTATAATACTAGTCCAATAAGACTTCCAATCAAGATTTACAAAACCACCCCTCTTCTCTCAAAACCAGACAGTTTTCATTCTTCTATTCAGATCTTCCTGTGTCTTCTTTTTCTTAGGAATTTCTGCGTCACAGGTTACCGATCGAAAAGATACTTTTAAGAAAGCTATTTTTCAATCAGTCTGTTTACATGCTGGGCTTGGCAGTTCTCCTCTCAACCATTAAAGTTTCCCCGGTCTTGTACCCCCAAAGCATTGGATTGTGTCATTGGCTCTTAAGATTGTCAATATACTCAATTCAAATTGGATTGGAGTTTCATATTTTTCAAGGTATAATTTAAACTGATGGCTGAATTCAAATTTGTGTTTTTGTCTCACAGAAACTCAGCAAGTGCTGTTTGTTCTGAATCAAGTGTTACTTTGTAAATTCTCCAGCACTCGGTGTACTTGCCAAGTCCTTCACTCTCTTAAAGGTACACCCACATCTTCATAATAGTAGTCGCAGGTCACTAGCATCTTCTCCGGGTATCCGTCTAGGACAGCATCCTCCAACATCTTAGGGTACACTGCATGGGCAGCGACTGCCTGCACTCTCCAAACGGGGGGGGGAAGTTTTGGAAAAGCCAACCTCACCACATCATCATGGCGTATCTTGGACTCATTTATAATACATTTCAGTAGTTCATTACTACAATTTGGAGCTCATTGACAGCTTTCAGGGTAATTCTGCTGCTAGGCTGCTTTATATTCTGTGACATATCCATCTCAAACATTAGAACAGGTTGCATCTCAGAGCTTTTAGTTTGTTTTCTTAGAACTCATTTGCTTTGCGTTGACTTGGATGCTCACAACATCTCTGCCTTACTTTTTGTGCATTGGTGCTACTGAAAATCTGCACGCTCAGAACAGTTCTGTCTTTCCTTGCGTTTTAGTACAGATGGAAAGCCAAGCAGTTGGTCATGTTGGCCAACCACAATTAGTCAAGGGGACGGTCATGCTGCTGTACAGCACTGTGTTAAGTCAATATCATACCTGCAGCAGGTGTCAACAGCTTATTGCAGCAAACACTCTGAACATACTTCAACAAAATGAGCATGTCACACTACCTAAGGGGACTAGTCACACAAGAATAGAATTGATACGATGCAGAAGGAGACTGTATGGCTCATTGTCCCTGTACTGGTTCTTCAAAGAACATCATTATCTTGGATCAATCTCCTGCTTTTCCTCATACCTATGCACACTACTTCTAATCAAATAATCATCCAGTGCCTTCTTGAATGGCTCAATTGAACCTGCCTTCACTACATTTCCAAGCAGTGCATTCCATAGCCTAACTACTTGCTGCATGAAAAGGATTTATCTCACATCATCCTAGCCTCTTTTGTATGTCACTTCAGCGTTGTTGGGCCAGAATCCTGGAGTTCTCTCCCAAGTGGCATTGTTGATCTACCTACAGCACATGGACTACAATGGTTCAAGAAGACAGCTCACTTCCACCTTCTAAGGGCAATTAGGACAGACAATAAATGCTGGTCAAGTCAGTGACACCCACATCCCACAAGACAATAAAGAAAAAAGATCTGTCTTCTGGTTCTTGTTCCTTTTACGAGTGGGAGCAACTTCTCCTTATCCATTCACTGGAGCCTGTGCATAATTTTGAAAATCTCCACCAAATCTCCTCTCAGCCTTCTTCTGTCCAAGGAGAACAGTCACAATTTCTTCAATTTCTGTACACAGTAGTCCAGCTGGGGTCAAACAGGTGTCTTATGCAAGGGCAACATCACCTCCTTGATCTTGTTCTCTATGCACTCATTAATAAAGCTGAGGACACAATATGCTTTATTAACTGTTCTCTCCATCTGTCCTGCCATTTTCAAAGGTCTATGCACATATACACCCAAGTCCCTCTGCTCCTCCATCCCCTTTACAATTGTACCCCCCATTTTATCTTGTTTTTTAATGTTCTTCTCCGCATTGAACCTCATCTGCTCCTTCCACCAAATTGTTCATGTCTTCTTGGAATTCAACATTCTCCTCCTCATGGTTTACAATTCTACTTCGTGTCATGTGCAAACTTTAAAATTGTACCCTGCAGATCAAGATCCATAAATATCAGGAAAAGCAAGGTCCCAAAACTGACCCCCTGGGGAACTCCAGTACAAAGCTTCCTCCAGCCCAAACACTATACATTGTGTATTACTCTCGGTTTTCTATCACTCAGCAAATTTTGTATTCATGTTGCTACATTCCCCTTTATACCTTAACCTAAAACTTTCCTCACAGGTATATTATATTCTATAGTATTAAATACATCCTGGAAATCCAAGTATATCACATCCATACTGTTACCCTCATTGAGCCTTTCTATTTCCTCCTGAAAATACTCCAGAAAGTTAGTTAAACATGATTAGATAAGATTCCCTACAGTATGGAAACAGGCCCTTCAGCCTTTCAAGTCCACAACGAGCCTCCGAAGAGTAAGCCACTCAGATCCATTCCCCTATTTACCCCTAACGAATGCACCTAACACTATAGGCAATTTACCATGGCCAATTCATCTGTGCTGCACAACTTTGGATTGTGGGAGGAAACCGGAGCACCTGGAGGAAACGCACACAGTCAAGGGAGGAGAATGTGCAAACTCCACACAGAGAGTTGCCTGAGGCTGGAATCAAAGCTGGGTCCCTGGCGCTATGACGCAGCAGTACTAACGACTGGGCCACTGTGCTGCTCAAAAACCTATCAGTTTATAAACTGAATTATTTCCAACTTTATATATGCAGATATAGTTGAAGGGAAATTGATGATCAATGAACTTGATCTATTGTTAATATTAAATCTAAGTTTCATAAAGTATTTTTAGACACAGAGAGAATGTGCAGACTCAACACAGACAGTCAACCAAGGTAGGGATTGAACCTAGGTCCCTGATGGTGTAAGACAGCAGTGCTAACCACTGAGCCACTGTGTCACCTGTAATTGCCCATAAGTCCATAAGACATAGGTCATTCAGCCCCTAGCCTCTGCTGTACATTCAGTGAGATCATGAGTGAATTGACAATCCTCACCTCCACTTTACTGCCTTTTCCCCATAACCCTTGATTCCCTTGCCGATTAAAAATCTATTTCAGCCTTGAATATACTTAATGACTCAGTCATAACAGCTGTCTGCAGTAAAAAATTCCATAGATTCACTATCTTCTCAAAGAAAAAATCCTCCTCATCTCTGTCTTAAATGTGCAACCCCTTATTCTGAGACTCTCCCAGAAAGGGAAACTATAAGACAATAAGAAATAGGAACAGGAGTAGGCCGTTCGGCCTCAAACCTGCTCCATCATTCAATATGATTATAGCTGATCTAACATTCTTAATGTCCACTTTCCTGCCCTTTCCCCGTAATCCTTGATTCCTTTACTGCTTAAGAATCTATCTATCTATCTCAACCTTAAATATACACAACGACTCTCAGGATTTCTAAAGGCTCACAACCTTCTAAGAGAAGAAATTCTTCCTCATGCCAGTCTTAATTTGGCACCCTTTTATTTCTGAGACTATGCCCTCTGGTCCTAAATTCTCCCATGAGAGGAAGCATCATCTTAGCATTTACTCTTGTCTCGTTCCTTAAGAATCCTATATGTTTCAATTAGATCACCTCTCATTCTTCTAACTCCAGTGAACTTCCTACATCATTGGACCCAACCTTGAGTTGACCATGCCTCTTAGCAATAGAGGCCCATGCTTGTAGTTCATACACAAAACTTTGGTCCCCAAGCAAATTGACTCTCTCACTTAGTGGAGTCTTATGTCAGGCATTGGCATTTCTGATGTTTCATCCATTTCCCCTGGGTCCAGGAAGATCAGATTTAACTTAGTGCTGAGTCTTCTCCCTATTAGCAACTTTGTTGGAATTATCCTTGTAGTTGCATGAGAGGTGGTCCTATAATCAAATAGGAAATGGGACATTTTGGTAACTAGTGAAGCTGTAGGCTGTTTCTTTGAGCCAGCCTTCAAAGTTCGGATTTCTCTTTCTGCCAGACCATTGGATGATGGATGGCATGGAGTTGTCATCATCTGTCAGATGTCATTTGACTTTAGCAAATTCCAGCTGGTAAATGGTGACCCGTTACCTGTGACCAACATTTCCGAGAGTCTGTGTATTGCAAAGGTTGCACACAGTTTTTCTGTCGTCATCCCCGTGTTTGATGAATGAACTCTATGCACATCCAACAACTTTGAAAGGCCGTCCACAATGACTAAGAACATTGAACCCATGAAATGATCGGCATAGTCAACGTGTAACCAGGTCCAGGGTTTACCCAGCCATTTCCACAGTAATCTTTGTCCTTGATGGCACTCTGGACACTGCCTTACCAACACGGCTATGTCTGCATCCAATTCTGGCCACCAGACATAACTTATCGCCAACAACTTCATTTTGGAAATCCCTGGATGACCCTGGTGGAGTGCAGCCAGTATTTGGCAGCAACCTTTGCTCGGGATAATCACTCTTGCTCCCCATAATAGTATGCCGTCTCTACTGTGATCTCGTCTCTTCAGGTCCAAAAAGATTTCAGTTCTGGTTGTGGTGGCCCATTGTGACTGTAAGTGTGTCCAAAAAAATTAAAATCATTATGAACTCTTCCAGTGGTGGGACCAGTGGTGGTGTATCTGCCAGCTGGAGGCGGCTCAATGCATCCACATTTGCTACTTGGCCACCCAAGTACCCAATTTGTAATAATGAGCACTTAGTATTAGAGCTCACTGCTGAATTTGGCCTAAAGCTATGGGTAGCACTGCCTTGTTCTCTTTAAGAGACCTAGCAGGGGTTTGTGAGTCTGTTACTATTTCAAATTTACATCCGTAAAGGTATTGGTGGAACTTGCTTATTCCAAATATGACCACCAAACCTTTCTTCTCTACCTGGCCATACTTACACTCTGCATTAGCCAAAGTCCTGAATGAGTACGATATTGGACATTCCTCTCCTTTGGGCTACCTAGGAGCTAATACTACCATACAGAGAGGCATTGCACGTCAATACCAGATCTTATTTGGGATCATAGTGTGCTAACACCTTAGAAGATGGTAACTGTTTCCTCACTTCCCTAAAAGCTATGGCTTGGCCATGTGACCATTTCCAAGGTTGACTCTTTCTTAAGAGACGATGCAAAGGTGCCAGGATGGAGGCCAGGTCATGTATGAACTTTTTTGTAATAATTTACCAACCTAAGGAAAGACCTAAGCTCTGGTACTGATGTGAGAGCAAGGCATCTTTGACCACCCTCACTTTATCTTCCAATGGGTGTAACCCAGTTTTTGTCGATTCATTAGCCATAGTAGATCATTTAGGGTGTCTGAAGCACACATTTTTCCCTTCTTTGGCTGGGAGAAACATCCAAACATGCTTTAAGTGCTCCTTATTGGTTTTCCCTGTTATTAGCATGTCATCAAGATAAATGGTGACCTGGATCAGACCTTGTAAAACTTTCTCTATCATCCGCTAAAAATTGCACATGCTGGCGATACCCAAATGGCAGTATCGTATATTGATATAAATGAGTATTAATTGGAGCATTCTTCTGGGAATCCTCACCTAGTCACAATTGCAAGTACGCATGGCTCATGTCCAGCTTCATGAAGGACAGCACACCCCACCTCCCTCCCCCACCCCGTCCCACCACCCCATACCAGCTTTGCATATAAATCCTCCGTATGGGATTGGATATTTATCCAACTGCGAAACACGGATTATCATTTCAAAATGCACACAAAGGCAAACCAACTGTCGAGTTTCACAATCAGTACTACTAGTGCTGTCCTGTTTTAAACTGGACTGATTTAATGATTCCATCACTTCCCAGCCTTTTTTCTGCCTGTATTTTTGCCCATAAGGCAAATGGCACTGGGTAGGCCTTGCAGAATCGTGGAATTGCTTCCTAGTCAACATGCAAGGTACCCTTGACTCCCTTGATAGTCCTTTTGTGAAAAACATCCAGGTATTGATTAGAATTTCACTCAGGCAGCCATTTTCTAATTGAAACATGTTCAGTCAATCGAGGTGAACCTTTCCAATTTTGCCCCATAATGCTTGGGCCTGAGCCTTTTATTACAATCTGTGGTAACTGAACCAGCTGCTTCTCATAATAGACTGAAACTGAGGTTGTACCATTAAGGTTCCCTGGCATATGTTCTGAGTCTAGCTGAGGTCTTGCACAAACTTAAGGATTGGAATCCACAGTGAATTTTGTTAAAGACTAGTTCTGCAATCATTGAAACAGCCACGCCAATATCAAACTCCAGTAGAACTGGGTGACCATTTAACGAGATGTTTATTTTGATTGGTTCTGATTTGGATGTTGCTAAGCAATTTAGCTATTCTAAAACAGATGCAGATGGACTTTCTAGGGTGTGCACGCTCCTGGATACTGGCCTAGGAGGTCTCTTACTCCATTTCGGTCGAGTGAGACTCTTCTGCTGCCTCGAGTCTGCATACCAGCAGCAACTACAATAGCTTGCTGGCCTGGATCTTGAAGAAAATTTTAACTGTTTGGCCTGGGCTTGGCTTTGTTTTGGAGTTTTACTGTGGGCTGACCTAGAGTCCCTTTGTTCAGGATATGTCCTGAGTCAGGCTATGCAATTGCCTTCACTCAAGTGGTTTTCCCCAAACCCAGTCAAACTGCTGAGGGTGTCCACTTCCATTGAATAATCTGCAACTCATATGCTCCACTCACCGCATTTTCCAATGATACAGCCAGTTGTGGTGGCTATTTAAGTCCAATTGGGCTTCAGCTTGTAAGCTGTTTTGCATGGTTACATCATTAATCCCATATACCAAACAGTCTCTCAGTATCTCATTAAGGGTTAAGCCAATTCACATGCCTCTGTAAGTCATCTTAACCTAGTCAAAAATCTCAATATGAAATTCTTGAATTGCTAAATAAAACAAATAGTATCTCAGAATTAGAGGAGGTTTGAAGTTGTAATATTTCTTAACTAAATCTGAGAACTCTGTAAAGGTTTTATGGTATCTGGTGCTTCAGGGAAAGTTAAGCTCCTAAAAACTGAAAAAGCTGCAGATCCACAAGCTGGTAGGAGAATTACTCATTGCTTTTCATCTGC
This sequence comes from Chiloscyllium plagiosum, assembly GCF_004010195.1. Classification (NCBI taxonomy): domain Eukaryota; kingdom Metazoa; phylum Chordata; class Chondrichthyes; order Orectolobiformes; family Hemiscylliidae; genus Chiloscyllium; species Chiloscyllium plagiosum. The sequence continues at coordinate 34,665,277 of NC_057739.1, read as the reverse complement.
CCAATGTCATTTGCCTGGAAAAAAATAACGTATTCTTTCCACATACTGGACTCAATCTTTGAAGGTAAGATTGAAGAGTCAAGCTTTCCAAATAATGGCATGATGCCGAAAGGCCTACCCCAATTCAAAGACGACATTCCTCCAGACAGTGGACATTTCACCTGATTCCGGCCAGAGCCTCAGACCAGGCTGGCAGCATTTGTCATGATGTACAACTGATTTTTATACATAGAGTTCTCAGCATGAACATAGAAGGTTCCAGCACTGGCAATCATTTTGCTGTTGCTATTTACAGGATAGGGTGAGAGTGGCACCATGAAGTTGTGGTGCATACTTAATGAGGTGAAGCAGCAGAGAATTGTGTGAAGTAACTTGCTAGAGCTCACAGAGAAAACCCTTCATGAAACTTCCCAAAATAGAGTAAGATTAGGACTAATCAAAGATAGTAGTGGAAGGTTGTGTGTTGAATCTGAGGATATAGGGGAAGCACTTAATGAATATTTTTCATCAGTATTCACATTGGAAAAGGGCAATGTTAGTGATAACATGGAGATACAGGCTATCAGATTAGATGGGATTGCAGTTGACAACAAGGAGGTTTTAGCAATTTTGAAATATCTGAAAATAGATAAGACCCCAGATGGGATTTATCCTCGGGTTCTCTGGGAAGCCAGGGAGGAGATTGCTGAGCCTTTGGCTTTGATCTTTATGTCATCATTGTTGACAGGAGTAGTGCCAGAAGACTGGAGGATAGCAAATGTTCCCTTGTTTAAGACGGGGAGTCAAGACAACCCTGGTAATTATAGGCCAGTGAGCCTTACTTGGGTTGTGGATAAGGTATTGGAAAAGGTTATAAGAAATAGGATTTATAATCATCTGGAAAGGAATAATTTGATTAGAGATAGTAAACATGGTTTTATGAAGGGTAGGTCGCGCCTAATTAACCTTATTGAGTTCTTCGAAAAGATGACAAAACAGGTGGATGAAGATAATGTGGTTTCTGGGGTGTATGTGGACTCATAAGGTGATTGATAAGGTTCCACATGGTACACTATTGAACAAAATACAGAGTTTCGGGATTGAAGGTGATTTACCAAATTGGATCAGAAATTGGCTAGCCAAAAGAAAACAGAGGATGGTGGTTGATGGAAAATGGGATAAGATGGGATTGCAGTTGACAACAAGGAGGTTTTAGCAATTTTGAAAGATCTGAAAATAGATAAGACCCCAGATGGGATTTATCCTCGGGTTGATGGAAAGTGTTCATCCTGGAGCTCAGTTACCAGTGGTGTGCCACAAGGATCTGATTTGGAGCCACTGCTGTTTGTCATTGTTATAAATGACCTGGAGGTGGGTGTAGAAGGATGGGTTCATAAATTTGCGGATGAAACTAAGGTAGGCAGACATCGATAGTCCCGAAGGATGTTGTGGGTTACAGAGGGACGTAGATAAGATGCAGAGCTGGACTGAGAAGTGGTAAATGGAGTTTAATGCGGAAAAGTGTGAGCTAGTTCACTTCAGAAGAAATAACAGGAATGCAGAATACTGGGCTGAATGGTAAAGTTCTTGGTAGTGTCGATGAACAGAGAGATCTCGGTGTCCAGGTGTATAAATCCCTGAAAGTTGCCACCCAGTTTGATAGGATTGTTAAGAAGGCATATGGTGTATTGACATTTATTGGCAGGGGAATTGAGTTTTAGAGCCATGAGGTCATACTTCAGCTGTACAAGACACTGGGAAGGCCATACCTGGAGTATTGCATACAGTTCTGGTCACTGCATTATAGAAAGGATGTGGAAGCTTTGGAAAGGGTTCAGAGGAGATTTACTAGGATGTTGCCTGGTATAGAAGGAAGGTGTTACAAGGAAAGGCTGAGGGAACTGAGGCTGTTTTCGTTGGAGAGAAGGAGGTTGAGAGGTGACTTAATCGAAACGTATAAGGTAATCACAGGGTTAGATAAAGTGAACAGTGAGAGCCTTTTTCCTCGGCTGGTGAAGGCTAACACGAGGGCGGCACAGCAGTTAGCACTGCTGCCTCACAGTGCCAGAGACCTGGGTTCAATTCCTGCTTCAGGCGACTGTGTGGAGTTTGCACATTCTCCCCGTGTCTGCGTGGGTTTCCTCCGGGTGCTCCGGTTTCCTCCCACAGTCCAAAAATGTGCAGGTTAGGTGAATTGGCCATGATAAATTGCCCGTAGTGTTAGGTGTAGGGGAATGGGTCTGGGTGGGTTGCCCTTCAGGTTGGTGTGGCTGAAGGGCCTGTTTCCACACTGTAAGTAATCTAATCTAATCTAAATTGAGGGGTGATAGATTTAAAACAGATATCGGGATAGTTTCTTTACTCAGCGACTAGCAGGGGCATGGAACATCCTGCCTGCAACAGTAGTAGATTTGCCAAAGTTAAGAGCATTTAAATGGGCATTGGACGAACATATGGATAATAATGGAATGGTGTAGGTTAGATGGACATCAGGTTAATTTCACAGATCGGCATAACATCAAGGGTCGAAGGGCCTGTACTATGTTCTATGTTCCTCAGTTGATGCTTGTCATGATTCAACACTATGAAGATCTTGCACTATTTGAACTGGGGCACAGCTGGGATTTAAATACAGTATCGCAGTAGGTAATATGATGACAATATAATATAATACCGAAGGATCCCAGCACCAACAAGCACTCCCATCACTGGTCAATGAAAGATAGTGCAAGAGCCGTGTGATGCATCCTTACTGAAGTGAACATTGTAAGATTGCACAAGGAAACTTGCTAGAACATTCAAAGAGAAACCATCCAAGAAACACCTCAAAATTGACACTTAACCAAATTTTGAAGAAATTCAGCCCATGTGTCTACCCATTATACTATGAAAGAACATTTTAATCAAGGTTCCATATCTATAGAAATGTTGAATAAGAAGGTACTTAGATGCTGGGTCAGATTGAATTGACTTAACATCGGCTGCACCCTGATCTATTTGATGGTGTTGATTTTAATTCTACTGGTTTTCGTATATCCACATTTTGCATTTGTAGGTCACCCTTGTAAAGAATTATCAAACCCGTGCAGCAGTGCTGAGTAAAGCTGTACCGAAAGTGGACCCTGCACCAATAGTACATCCAAAACGCTACCAAAAGGTGAGATTGTTGTTTTCTGTACAGTATTTAGAAAGCTTCTATGCTTATTATTCATTGCTTCTTTCTTTAGTGATGCAGTGAACTATAAATGTGTGATTCCTGTTTCCACTACAATCTACAGAGATGCAATAAAAGTTTCTGTTAAAGAGATATATGTGTAACATTCAGTAACAACTCAGTATGGGTACATGAATTTGCAGCATACTTTGGTTCCTCCGCAGCCTTCCCACAGCCTTTATGACAATTATGACAGCCTTTCACTCATCATTGTAATATACGATATTTACTGAAGCACTTGATTCCATGAATTGCACAAATTAAATATATTACACGCCTTACCAGTACTGGGGGGAGTAATATAATGTGGATGATACAAAGGTTGGCCAGGTTGTTGACAGTGAGGAGAAGGTCTTATGTTAGAAGAGCATACAGTATAAACAAATTGATCACGCGGACAGATGGAATTTAAATGGAATTTAGGGTGGCATGGTGGCTCAGTGGTTAGCACTGCTACATCACAGCACCAGGGACCCGGGTTCGATTCCAGCCTCGGGCAACTGCCTATGTGGAGTTTGCACATTCTCCCAGTTTCCTCCAGATGCTCCAGTTTCGTCCTACAATCCAAAGATGTGCAGGTCAGGTGAATTGGCCATGCTAAATTGCCTGTAGTGTTCAGGGATGTGTAGGTTGAGTGCATTAGTCAGGGATAAATACAGGGTAGGGGAATGGGTCTGGGTGGGTTACTCTTCGGAGGATCAGTGTGGACTTGTAGAGCGGAAGGGCCTGTTTCCAAACTATCAGAATTCTAATTCTGTAAGGATTCTAATTCTAATTCTAACCCCGATAAATGTGAGGTGTTGCACTTTGGAGGAAGTGACAAGACAAGGAAATACTGTGAATGGGAGGACACTAAGAAGCTCTGAGAAAATCAGAAATAGTAGGTTGAAAAGACAGGTCAGGCTGGAACACAACAGGGTGCAAGGAATACTTATTGGGTTAAACTGCATTTATTTCAATGCAAAGGGCTGACAGGTCAGGGCATGCATAGGTACAGTATATGGGACTGGGATATTATAGCCATTACAGAAACATTGCTAATGGAGGGACCTTACCGGCATCTTAATGTGCCAGATTACAGGTGCTTTATGCAGGATAGAGGTGATGGAAGGAGAGGAGGAGGAGTTTTTGATTCAGGCGAATATCACAGCAGTAGTCAGAGATTAAATAACTGAAGGATCATTAGTGAGGCTTTGTGGGTGGAGCTAAGAAATAAAGAGGGGATGGTGACATTATTTGGGTTGTACTATAGGCCCCGAATAGTCAATGGGAATTAGAAGAACAAATATGCAGGGAGATTGGGGAGACTTGCAACAGCAATAAGGTTGTCACAGTAGGGGATTTTAATTTTCCTAACATAGGCTGGGACTGCCAGAGCTTTAAGGGCTTAGATGGTGTGGATTTTGTTAAGTGTGTTCAAGCAAGTTTCCTCAAGCAGTATATAGAGGGTTCGACTTGGGAAGGGGCAAAACACAACTTATTCTTGGAAAATAGGGCAGAAAAGGTGATGGAGGTGACAGTGGGAGAGCATTTTGGAACTAGTAACCATTTAAAATAGTTATGGAAGGGGACAAAACTCATCCACAGGTTCAAGTTCTAAATTGGGACAAGGCTAGAGAAGAAATTGCAGAGGCCCTGGCTGATATTTTTGCATCATCGTTAGCCACTGGTGAGGTCCCAAAAGACTGGAGGGTGGCAAATGTTGTGCCATTATTCAAAAAGGGCTGCAAAGTAAAGCCTGAAAACTATAGACCAGTAAGTTTAATGTCTGTGGTGGGTAAGTTACTTAAGAATTTTCTGCATTTGGTATACACGCATTTGGAAGGACAGGGTTTGATTCAGAGTAATCAGCAAGGCTTTGTGAGTGGGAAATCATACCTCACAAATTTGTTAGAATTCTTTGATAAAGTGACCAGGAAGGTTGACGAGAGCAGGGCAGTAGACGTAGTCTATATGGATTTCAGTAAGGCCTTTGATAAGGTTCCACATGGTAGGCTGCTCTGGAAGATTAGATCGCATGGAATCCAGGGCAGGCTGGCAAATTGGATACAAAATTGGTTTGATGGTCGGAAGCAGAGGGTAATAGTGAAGGATGCTTGTCAGACTGGAGGCCTGTGACTAGTGGAGTGCCTCAGAGTCAGTGCTGGGCCCACTACTGTTTGTTATCTATATCAATAATTTGGATGAGAATGTATGAAGCATGATTAGTAAGTTTGCTGATGACACTAAATTAGGACGTATTGTGGATAGTGATGGGCTGGGTGCTGGCAGGTGGGACTAGATTGGGTTGGGATATCTGGTCGGCATGGAGATTCCAAGAGGGATCTTGGAATTCACATTCACAGTTCTCTGAAAGTGGAGTCACATGTAGACAGGGCAGTGAAAAAGGCTTTTGGCACACTGGCCTTCATCAGTCAGGGCACTGAATATAGAATGTTGTAGTTGTACAAGACATTGGTGAGACCGCACTTGGAGTATTATGTTCAGTTTAGTCACCTTGCTATAGGAAGGATGTTATTAAACTGGAAAAAGTGGAGAAGAAATTTACAGAGATGTTGCTTGGATTTAATGGTCTGGGTTATAGGGAGAGATTGGACAATCTAGGGCCTTATCCTTGAGAGCATAGGAGACTGAGGGAGGACCTTATAGAAGTGTATAAGATCATGAGAGGCATGGTTAGAGTGAATGCACTCAGTCTTTTTCGCAGGGTTGGGGGATCAAGAATCGGGGGCATTACTTTAAGGATAGAGGGGAAAGAATAAAAGGGAACCAGAGTGGCAACATTTTTACACAGAGGGTGGTACGCATATGGAATGAACTGCCAGTGGAAATAGTTGAGGTGGACATTTAAAATTATTTGGACAAATACATGGATAGGAGAGGATGAGAAAATATGGGCCAATGTGCAGGGAAATGGGTGGACATTTTGGTTGGCATGGACCAGTTTGGGCCAAAGGGCCCGTCTCCATGCTGTAGGACTTTATGACTCAATGAGGAACAAAAGGATCTTGGGGTCCTTGTCCACAAACCCCTGAAGGTGGCAGGGTAGGTTAATAAAGTAGTTAAGAAGGCATACGGGTTATTTGCCTTTATCAGTCGAGGCACAGATTATCAGAGCAGAGAGATTATGTTGGAGCTGTACAGGTTGGTTAGGTCACAGCTGGAGTACTGTATGCAGTTCTGATTACTGCCCTACAGAAAGATATCTGATTACACTGGAATGTTGCAGAGGAGATTCACCAGGATGTTGCCTGGGATGGAGCACTTTAGCTATGGAGAGGGGCTGGATAAGCACAGGTTGTTTTCTTTGGAGCTGAAAAGGTTAACGGGGCTCCTGATAGAGGTGTATAAGATGGTGAAGGGCATGGACACAGTGGGTAGAAAGCAGCTGTTCTTCTTAGGGTCAATAACAAGAGGGCATACTTTTAAGATGAAAGTCAGGATGTTTAGAGGGGAGTTGCGGAAAATTGTTTTCACCCAGACAGTGGTGAGGATCTGGAATGCATTGCCTGGGAGGGTAGCAGAGATAGGTAACCTCAGAACCTTTAAAAAGTATTTGGATGAGTACGTAAATGTCGCAAATTTAAAAGCTCTTGGACCAAGTGCTGGAAAGTAGGACTAGTGTAAATTTAGCATAGTTTTGGCAGTACAGAATCGATGGGCTCAAGTGTCTTTTCTGTACTGTTTGATTCTATAATTCTGTACAGATTTCACAGCATATTGAGACCTTACCTACCTCCTGACTCTCTCTCCCCATTATTCCAATTGTTGCATTCTGTCCTCCCCTCCCATTCCCACAGAATCCAATCCTGTATCTAGGTTTCAGTTCTTTAGGGCCGTTGTATTACCAGCCATGATTTAATCAAGGTTTCCTCTGGATTGTGCTGTTTGTGCAGTGATAACTCCATTGAAATGAAGCTTGAGGCCCTATTTGGTGACATCTCAAGCCACAGCATTCAGATGGCAGGTACATATCAAAATTTCCACCCTGTGAATTTGTAGCTCTTGCTGATATTGTAAAGTCTGTAACGACCAGACTTGGACAGCTATTAGTCACACTTCAGGCCTGACTGATGCCAACTTCCATGTCTGAACTCAGCACAGTAGAGCATCTGTATCCAGATGCAATTGTTAGGCCTTTCCAGCAAGATAAATTACTCTAATTTCAACAAAATATAGTTATTGTACAATATTCTTTTAAGAGTCTAAAATTCATAAAAGACTGTATAAATTGAAATCATTTCATTCTTGGCGTTCTGTCCCTTCCTCACCAAATTTTATTTCACGGATCATGAGTGTTAAAACAAGTGACTATTCAGCCCAACACATTAATGCCATCACATTTGATTATTCACATGTTCCTTTCTCCTGTTCTTTCATAAATCATTTCAAATTTTAATTTTCCATTTATTTGTCCTTCACTATTAACCACAGCTCGCACTTTTAATGCCCTTGTCTTCACGCTACTCTCTATCTCTCACTGTAACAATTCCCTGGTATAATTCAAACCTTCTGTAAAGACTGTATTTCTTATTATTTTTCTGTACTTTTGATTGTGGACTGAATGGGAAAAGATCTGTTATAAAAACCGAGAACTGTAGAAGGGACTGCTGTGCTTTTTTAAAAAAGCAAGTTATCAGTAGGCAGCACAGTGACTTAGTGGCTACCACTACTGCCTCACAGCACCAGGGACTCAGGTTTAATTCCAGGATCAAGTGATTGTGTGGAGTTTACACATTCTCCCCGTGTCTCCATGGGTTTCCTCCAGGTACTCTGGTTTACTTCCACAGTCCAAAGATGTGCAGGTTAGGTAAATTGGGCATGCTAAAATGCCCTACAATGTTCAGGAATGTGTAGTTAAGTAGGTTAGTCATGGGAATTGCAGTGTTAGAGGGATAGAATACAGGGGTTAGTCTGGCAGAAATGCTCTTCTGAAGATCAGTGTGGACTTGATGGGCCAAATGACCTGATCCCATAGAGATTCTAAGTATTGTAAGTGCTGTTTGCTCAACCAGACAAACTGGTACCATGAGTGGATACAAATGAAATTCAGCTAGCAACAATTGGCTGATTAGTCTCTGGAGCTTTGACCAGTTTTTAATAACAAAGGCCTTCTGCTTATCAACAACTATATGATTGTTTCCTATAGCTGATCAGCTTATTGACGTAAACAGTATAGCTAGACGCCATTAGAACTCTGGAAAGGGAGATTCTGTCTTTCTCTCAAAAAAATTAGAGTTTAAAGAAAGCCAGTTTATTTTTGTCCCACAACTGTAAGGTGTGGCTTTTAAACAATTCCTCAGAGACTTTCTAAGAACCAGCCTGTCTATGCCACCTGCAAGCAGGTGAAAGTAGCTTGAAAAGTTAGATCAAGGAGCAACAAGTCCTGCTAAACCAAAAGGATCAACTCATTAAAACCTCTGGACAGGGAGCATTGAACTGCCTTCCCAGTTTTTCCATCCACTCAAAATACCAATGTTTTTCTGTGTCTTCTGTGTACTTAGAAGGGGTTAGTTAGTTAGAATTTTAATTAGCAGAATTTACATCAACAGTTCATAGTTATTTCCCTGTATTTGTAATAGCAGTCTGTTAAGTACAGAAACTTAGTCCACGCTTTATGTCAACCTGGGTATAAAAAGACAGAAAAATTGTGAGGAGTTTTGGCATTCTTTTATAAAATCTTTAACTTTTGAGATGCCTCCGTGTATAGCAGGGCTTGATGTCCAATACATTTGCCCAGTGAGTTGTTATACTTCACACTTTTAAGTTCAGAGATTAGTGCGTTTGTTTTTGTTCTGGTCTTTGCTGTTTCAAAACCTCTTCCTCAACCCCTTTAACATCATTTCTAGCTTCAAGAATAAGTATACCATTATTTTTTCCATCTCCAAGTTTGAGACTATCTCTGCAGATTCTTAATGTTCTTCCTAACCATTGCCCTTAACCCTTCATTTACTTACGCCTGACCCTCTGATATTGTGTCCTTCCCTCCCTTTCCCTCCACCTTGACAAGCTGTTCTCTTCCACAGAACACACCTCCTGTCTCCCACCATACAGTTAAGCCTGAATCCATATCCATACCAGCATGAATAAATAGCTTCCTTGGCTCAAAACACTGTCAACATTTTGTTCAAAGTTGCAATGCTAACTTCTGCGAATGTGCCCATTATCTCACCTTGTTCTCCTGATTTCATACATATTTCATCAAGGAAGAATCCAGGCCTTTGTACATGTTGCCTATACATGTAAAAAAATTAAATTTTGCTGTTGAATTACGTTATATTGAATTCAGGTTTACTCAGCATTCAGTCTCTAGAAATGTCTGGTATGGAGCCTGAGTGAATGGAGGACAAGATGGTTTATAAACAAAATAATTAAACTTAATTAAACTAAAATATTGAAGCACAGCAACTCTGACTAGTATACTCCAAAATGCCATGCATTCATATCATATTTCATTATCATTTGCAAAAACATGTAAAATACTGTCACTGCAACACACATTTCTGCATTTGCTAAAGTCACCATAGTCCCAGAGGACAGTAGGGCTGCTTTCTCATTAGAGAGCATGATGAGTTTAACTTGAGGATCACCATGCTTTGGGCAAGGGTGAGGGTGAGAAGGCAGGACCTTCATAGTTTTGTGTTAGAGGGGTCATCAACTCCTTAAAAGCCACCAAACTGTATTACAAAATTTAAAGTGTTTGATGAGATTAGATTCCCTACAGTGTGGAAACAAGCCCTTCAGCCCAACAAGTCCACATGAACCCTCCCAGACACATTCCCCTAACACTACAGGCAATTTAGCTTGGCCAATTCACTTAACTTGCACATCTTTGGACTGTGGGAGGAAACCCACGCATACACAGGGAGAATGTGTAAACTCCACACAGACGGTTGCCTGAGGTAGGAATTGAACCCAGGTCCCTTTTGCTGTGAGGCAGCAGTGCTAACCACTGTACCGCCCCTGACTTGTGGAGTTTTATGGGAACAAGGTAGTTATGTTCCCTTAATCTTCAAAATTTTAACCAACAATGCAGGTCAGCCAAGGTAATATGAAGAAGTTTCATCATGGTAGCTGGTGTTCTTTACACAATCAATGAAAAGCAATTTCAAAGATTTTTGGAAGTCGCAGGAATTTCACTACATTAAAAAAAAACATTCTTAGAAAAATAACAAACTAGTCTTAACATTTCAAAAGTACTAACAACACACTACAGCAGAACAAACAATGGTACCTGGTGACATAAGTAGATTCTAAAACATTATACATTTTCTAAATTGGTTATCAATTGTGATGTGTTTTTATATTATATAGCAGCAATTAGAACAAAGACCTTTTATTTAAAGATATATAATACAATGTATATTCCCAATACTATTGCTATGAGTTTGACTGTAAGCAAAACAGCAATTTTTATTTGGAAGACTAGAAGTGCTGCTCATGTTGGAGAGGGGATGTCATTTGGGAATATTTGTTATTACTTCAGATACTGTTTTATTTCTCAATATTTTAATGAAATGGAAATTCGGGCAGTGAGTACTATGGCTTCTCAGCACTGTCTATTGAATATGATAGTCACTCAAAAAAAATGTTTTAAAGACTGCTTTGCAAATCCTTTTCCCCAAACTGGCTTCATGGCCAAAAGGATGTTTTTCTATGAATATTAAAGACTTACCACTGGATGGCTCCCAATTTTTTTTTATGTTTTAATCAAGGTTAGGTGGTAAAACGGCTTAAAAAAGTCCCCAGTTGGTCTGAGAATACATTGGCATCAGTGGTAGCAAAGGGACTCCCATAGCAGGTATCATTGGAATGTAGCTTGTCGCCGGTTGAACACATAGAGGACAACCAGCTCAATGGAGCAGTTCTTAGGATGCATGGCTACTTTTTAAAATAAGTATTAATGTTTTCTTTTTAAAAAACTACAGGCAAGGGATGCATCTTGGATCCACAGAAACAATAAGAATTTCCTTCAGCTTTAATTCTGGCTCAATGAAATAAAGGGAACACACTTTTCTCAGTTATTCAGTTTATTCTTGGAGGGGAGGATGATATTGCATTTATTTATATAGAGTGTGATGGATACAGAACAGTGTCATTATGCATGGGATAATCCATCTTGTATTACAAAGCATTTATTCATACATGAGAAAATGCAAGTTTATTAGTTTTAAATAATGTTGAGTGGCATAAGGATTCCTTGCTTTATCATGTGCTTGGTTTAGTATTTTTGCTTATTCCTGATGGCATGTCACTGAAGGGAGAAATAAAGGCTTTGAATTTGGTTCATATTATCAGACTAGAGATGTAATATATTATAAGATTGTGCCTCATAATTTCATTGCAGTAAAGTAATACTGATACCCTTCTTGGTCTAATGATGTAAGGTGAGAGGTGAATCTCTGCTGTTGTCTGTCATATAAATATGCATCTCAAATTTATCAAATAATACCATAAACAGTAGTTGAATGCTTTTGAGCAATGATTTAAAACTCAAAATTAGATTAACATGGTAATTTTCTTATTAACACATATCATTCTTTATTTAAACATTTCTTTTGTTTTCTGTGTAGAAAAAACTGTTAGAATATTCTGCATTTATATTAGAAAATAATGCTCATACAAGAAGATTAATGATTCCAATGCAATCACACTAGGATTATCAAATAAAATGTGCAATCCATTGCCGTAAACTCCATGCCTGACACACATATTGTGTGTCTGTATGTATGTATATATATATATATATATATATGTATATAGGAACTACAACAGCATATACTTAAAAAGTGAAGTAAATAATCTCCATGATTGTTGTATCCAGTGGGACAGACTGAGGTTACGAATTGGGTCTCTGAACATATTAAGATTTCCCAAGGTCTTAGTGCCTGCTGCTTAAAAAATATTGGGATTATTAATTCAAGTGACATTTACCTTCAACTAAGGTATTTAACAGAGTGAGTTGATGTGAATTGGGGTGGAGACAAAGAGCAAGGAACAAACAAGACCAACATAATTCACCTAATTATCCAAGTAGGATCCATACCTGGTTATAATTCTGAATAAGAAAATAGTTTCACACTATACATAATATACATTAATACAAATTTCACTAGGCTAATTATTTTAAACTACAAGCCTCAATTTATTTAAGTGTATTGCTTCAAATTGCAAAGCAGAAAGAGTTTGGAATGTAGTACAGCATAAATGAAATATTACAGGCTGATTTTATTAAAATCTGCTGCTTGCATTCATTACACAGATTTAAACGCATTGAGTGGGAACAAAATAGATGAGGGAAACGTAAAAATAAAATAGAATCTTCAAAATTGATGTCATTGGAATATTCTTTGAAGGAAACAGGCTGCGTCCAAGCCCCATTCAAAATATCTCAGCGTGTTACATTTTTCAATTCCTAGGACACCTAGTATGTGCGTGCCCCATTAGCATATGTCAGTAATCATTTTACAAGTTGCCTGTCAGCCCAAGGCTGTTCTACCAGGTAAAGTCAAGGAAAGAACACGACCCTTCAATGTTCAGCAGATTGTGTGAATCACTGGAGATCTGAGGGGGCATCTTACACACTGTACTCAATCCCTCACCCTCTCTATCTTTACCTCTACTTTTTTGAGAATCATAGAACTGCTGGAATGCAACCATCTGCATTTCCTGTTGATGGTGTTTAAGTCTATCCTGAATAAAGTAGATGACAACATTGCCAGTGATCAACAGATAGAAAATGTATTTGGCTTCTTTAAAGATCAGGCCTGGATGCACACTGCATCATTGTGCCAGTATTAAATTGTGTAATTCAGAATTAATAAGTATACAATGGAAACTCTCAGCTATATCATCAACATAGCTACATTGAAATTCAGTACCTTTGGAATACTGGGATACTGCATTATTGTAGTGTTAAACTGGTCCATTCATTCTCCGGCAATGCTGAGTTTTCAGTCTCAGCTGCAGTGTTGCCTTGTGGAGTCCAATTAGGAAAGGAAAGGAAAATCAGAAGGCAAACTCTATCCAGGACAGACATCATTGGGAAGGTCTTAGTCCAGATCATGAAAAATGCTGTCAGACAGTATAGAAGAGGCAAATCCATTCATGGTCTTCAAAACAGTATAGATAATTATTTGAAGAGAAAATATTTACAGGGCTAATGGGAAAGGAGGTTGAGACAAGCTAAACTGCTGTTGCAAAAAACTAGCACATACACAATAAACCAAATGACTTCCTTCTGTCATATAACCATTCTTCAACATCCTATTTACTGAAGGTACGTGAGCTGGTCAGAGTGAGAGTAAGGAATAAAGCAATGCAGAAAAGATTAGGCAACAGAATAATTAACAGAAGAAAAATAAAAAATAGTTAAAAATTAAATAACCAAAATCAAAATAGATTTCCAAATTTCTGGCTGACTTATTAAATTGCTACAGGTTTTGCATTATTTAAAACTAAAAAGTGAATTCAGAATGTTATATCAGCCTATCAAGAAAGGTCATTATAAATGTCATTTAAACCTCAAAGGGAAACTACAGTTGGCTAACTCCAAGAATCTTTTAAAGCTTGCCTGTCATCCTCTATCACCATGATACAAAAATATCACCATTACAAATTGGATCTTTTTCTATCCCTGCAAGCAGTGTCAACCTGCATGTTAGATGTCTTCATTATATGAGCAGTTAACCTGCAATTTAATTAATGAGTAACATAGTCAAACAACATTTTCAGTCTCTTCCTTTGTGCAATAACATTTCACAAGACTAGTCCTTCTGATCCATGTTTACACACACAATTCACCAGCTATTACCAGTCACATCTATCTATTTAATACGAGAACTATTTATTTGCAATACATTCTCTGTCCAATTCAGTTTTATGTTTTCAAGAATTACTTTAATGTTCAGATCCTGGAAATCAAATCAAATATTTTAATGAAATAACACGACACATTAAGAACAGGCAGGCATCACGTCTGTTGGAATAGAAGCAGAATAGTTGCAGCATTATTTAAAATCAATATTTACATCACAACTCAAGTCATTAAAAACTGCCAGTCAGGTTTTATGATTTTCTACTGACTTAATTAATTGCCCAATAGCTAAGGAGATATAATATGAAATGCATTTGTTAGGACTTATCTTGCACCTCTGAAGAATAGACCAATTTGAATTGACCATGATCACCATGTGACTATCTATGTGAGACAAATATAATTTAGAAAGTGTTAATTGATGTAGGATGTGACAAATGGAGTCCTCAGGAGACTGTGCTGTGGACTCAACATTTTAGAATTTAAATCAATGCCTTAGATGGGGGATATGATGGCAAAGTAGCTAAATTTGCAGGCAATATCAAGATAGATAGGAAATTATTTTATGAAGAAAACATAAGGAAGTTTTAGAGGATGTAGATAGGGTGAGTGAGTGGACAAACATCTGGCTGATGCAGCACAATGTGGGGAAATATGAAGTTGTTCGCTTTGATAAGAAGAATAAAACAGAGTATTACTCAAATGAAGAATGACTCCAAAATACTGAGATGCAAAAGTTCATGCATGAGTCACAAAATGGAGATGCACAGCTACAGCATGAAATCAAGATGGCTTACGGGATGTTATCCTTTATTATGAGAGGAGTTGAACATACAGGTAAGGATCCTATGCTTCAATTATACAAGGCATTGGTGAGACCACATCTCAAATACTTTGAGCAGTTTTGGTCTCCTTATTTAAAAAAGAATGTAAATACATTAGAGGCAGTTCAGAGGAGATTTACTCGAACTGAGTGAGGGGTATCTTCATTAAATAAACATAAAGAACTACGCATACTGAAAATTTGAAACACAGAGTGCTGGAGAAACACAGCAGGTCTAGCTGCATCTGTACAGAGACATGTCACTGGACATAGCACATCAACCCTGTTTTCTCTCTACAGACAGTACCACACGTGCTGTATTTCTCCGGCACTCTCTGTTTATGTTTGTCCTCTTTTTTTTGGGTCTTCACCATCTGCTGCAGACCTAGTCTAGTGTGAGGGCAGGGATACTGGATGGTGATCAGTAGGAGACTTTTTTGCCATGTTTAATCTGAGACTTCATGGGCTTCTGAATGAATGTTGAGGATTCTTAGAACAGCTCCATCCTGCCTGGAATGGTGATGATGATATCTGGGACTATCTATAAGGTATGATATCATGAGTATGACAATGCCAGACTGCCACTTGATAAGTCTGTGAGATAACTCTCCTGATTTTAGCATTTGTGCCCAGATGTTAGTAAAGAAGACTTTGCACGGTCAACAGGACATAGTTTGCCATTGCTGTTTCTGATGCCAAGAAATTCATTCAGTTTTATTCCTTTAAGGTAGTTTACTGATTTGATACAACTGAATGACATGCTCAGCTATTTTAGAGGTTGCTTCTTTTGCCAGTCTTCAGTGTATGTGTAATTGAGCTATACAACATGATCAATGCAGATTGCTACTTGTTGCTGTTGAGAAAATGTTTTGGGCTTTGAGAAGTAGTTATTAGAGAAAGGTGTCCAAACGTTGGCCAAAATTTTGATTTTTAAAGAGTGGAATTGCTTAATATCCCATAAATATTATTAGATTCTAATAATTTGTGCTGGTAAGACCAGACATTTTGGCAATCTTCAACCTTTCTGGCTTTAGTTAAGTTGTGACCACATGGACACAATTCCATCAAGCAAACAGAAACTTTGCCATTGCTGATATTGCAGTAACTTATTTTCTGGGAGTTAAGTAAGGTTATAGGTTGAATTACATGTTGCACATCTGATTTAAAAAAGGCAGAGGGAAAACGTTTTGGCAGTGCTTGATTAAATTGAAAATTAGTTGAAGGACCATAAACTGTAGACTAAAGAGAATGATTCGATAAATAACTGATTAAGTATGAACATAGACTTCGAAAAAAAGATAACCTGATAACTTTTTCTGCTACCTTTACTTGATAGGCACTTTATAGTCTTCTGACGCAATTGTTTCAGATCATAACCACCATGCCCATTATTTTTCAGACAATTGGTGCCGGTAATGATGCTGCTTTCTGAATCCAGCTTTTCTTTCTCTACTTGTCCCATTATTAACTCCTTTGGCTTTATCCCAACATGTCTTCTATTATTTAAATTTCTCCTGACTTTTACCCTGTCATAGATCTTCCCTTTGTTCATGTCTCCTTCCATCTCCTCTCATTTCTCTGCACTTAAAACCTGTTACATCTGTACCATTTTCCAGCCCGACGAAGGGTCAGGCCACAGACCTGAAATATCTCTCTTCGCAGATACTGCCTGACCCAAGTATTTTCAGTATTTTGTCTTTATATTTCAAGTGTCCAGTATCCACTATTGTGCATTTTGTAATTGCAACTTGTTTGGAAGTGTACCAGATCAGATTCGATGAACACATTTATAAATGTCCAGGAAAGTGACACATGATTCATCATAGTGTTCAAGTTTAGAATTCTGAGATGTGTTCTTTCAGCTGCATGATTACAGGTGATCAATGGTTTTAGCAGTTGTGGTTTCGGCCAAAGCTTTGTAGGAACATAAAAACAGGAGTAGGCCATTTAGCCTATCAAGCTTGTTCTGTCTTTAATGAGTTTATGGCTGAACTGTTGTTAAATTCTATATAAGTGCCTTTTCCCATTGCTTTTGAAATATTTGATAAGAATCCATCAATGTTCATTTTAAAAGTAATAATTGATCTAACATCAATTGCCATTTGCAGAAAATAATTCCAACCTTCTACTGCTGTTTGCATAAGAATATAAGATTAGGAGGTGTAGATCATGTGGCCCTTGAGCCTGCTCTGCCATTCAGTAAGACCATGGCTGAGGCAAAAGCGAGGATTGCAGATGCTGGAGATCAGAGTCAATAATAGAGTGGTGCTAGAAAAGCACAGCAGGTCAGGCAGCATCCGAGGAGCAGGAAAATCGACCTTTTGGGCAAAAGCCCTTCAAGACCATGGCTGATCTGATCACGGCCTCAACTCATTTGTTTGCCTGAATTAATTCTTAATTTGACTGCTGAAAAGTCTGGCTCTAATTTTTTTGACCATGCAGCCTAGCTCGACTCCCCAGTTTGGTGGAATAGAATCCCTGTGGAAGCAGGCCATTTGGCTCACCAAGTCCACACTGACCCTCTGAACATCATCCCAGCCAGACTCACCCCCCCGATGCTGTCCCTCTAACTCTGCATTTCCCATGGCTAGCCCACCCAACCTATAATCCCCGGCCATTTAGCCTGGTCAATCCATCTTTGGACTGTGGGAGGAAACCAGACTATCCAGAGGAAATCCACACCGACATGGGGAGGATGTACAAACTCCACACAGATAGTCACCCAAGGGTGAAATTGAACCCAGGTCCCTGGTGCTGTGCTAACTACTGAACCACCGTGTTGCCCCTAAGTAGCGGTGGCAGGATTCAAACCCACACCCACAAAAAGACGGGAGCCTTAATCCAGCATCTTAGCCTGCGAGGCCACGCTACCTGATAAATTAGTTTTGACTGCTGTGTCCCTTAAAACCTTGAAGATTTTAATCGTATTGCTCATTAACCTTCCAAATTCCAGGGAATTCAATTCTAATATTTTCTCCTAATTCAACTCTTGGAGTCTAGGTAAATCCAAGCTGCAATCCTCCAAGGCCAATTTTTCCTTCCTAAAAATTGCTCCCAGGTCTTTGCTGAAAAGTTACATTGACCCAGCTATATTATATTCCTCTTGAAATAAAGGCCAGCAATTTAGTACCTATTTTGTGTATTTTCTATAACTGTTTATGACATTTTAATGATCATTGTAGCTAAATGCCCCAAGAATGTTGGATCTCCACTCGTTCTAGCTATTCATTTAGAAAGTAGCATATTCCATCCCTTTTAGGTCAAGTGGATGACCTCAATTCCTACATTGGAATCCATTTGCCACACTTTTGCCCAATCACTTAATCAATAA
Organism: Chiloscyllium plagiosum; assembly: GCF_004010195.1. NCBI lineage: Eukaryota > Metazoa > Chordata > Chondrichthyes > Orectolobiformes > Hemiscylliidae > Chiloscyllium > Chiloscyllium plagiosum. The sequence continues at coordinate 34,647,114 of NC_057739.1, read as the reverse complement.
ATATTCCTTTGCGGTGTTAAACATCAATTTACTTTGCCTATAAGCCAGGTATTTGTACTGCTGGCTAATCTGAACAAATGACTTTCTATCCTATTATCTAATTTTCTAATGACTATCATGAATAGTTGAGGTCCCAACACCGATCCTTACAGAACACTACATTCTATCAATTAGAGTACTTGCCCCTCTCTATGTCTCTTTCTGCTCAACCAGTTTCCTAAACAGGTCAATCTTTTGCCTTCAGTTCAACTTGAGCCAATAGTACGTTCCAGGGCTCATGATATATGTGATGGATAATTTGAAAGTTAACAAGAGCTTCTAGAACTTTAGAATAACCAATATAAAAATAATCAGCTGCTAGGTAGAAAGGTAAGTGGGATATTTCTTAGAGATTTGATGAATTTTTAGAAGTACTGTAGAATTAACTTGAATAAATTCCAAATGAGAGATGGATCCAGAGCAAACATATTGAATAGGCAGTAGTTAACAGAGCTAAGTTTCAGGCACACATCTGAAGGATGACAAAAATGAAACCATTGGAACTAGAGTTTTTTTTATTTCAAAGAGCCCTGAATATGTAGACTTGGCAGCAAGAAGGCATGATATTGCTAGTAATAGTTGAATAGAATGAAGCAATATAGAGGTTTGCTTCCAATCTCATCAAGGTTTAGGGAAGAAAAAATTACTGACATTTTTTGGATATTAGAACATTCTACTAGAAAGATGATGCCATGGTCCAAACAGCTCAGCATGAGAAAATAAATCTGGTGTGGAAATTAGGGTAGATTGAATATGAGCGAATCTATTGATCTTAGCAAAAGAAAAGCATTAATACTCACTGACAAATGGATGAATAGAAGTGAAGCTACTGTTGATGGTGATTTAGCAGAAAAGATATTAAAGTGGTTATGTTTGATTCTAATAAAAGATTGATAAGTTCTTGAGAGTATACAAGTTGCAAGATGAAAAGAAGATCATTTTGTATGGTTAGAGAAAAGGAGTTATAGTCACATGTTGTATTCAGGGATCTGAGCATATAATCTATGCTGACATCTAGTACAGTGATATGCTACTGTCCTTCACAAGAAGTGTGACACCAAAACTCTATCTTTCCAAATGACTGAGAAAAATGCCAACATTCAGAATTGAGAAGTTGTTATCAGACTCAACATTTAGCAATTTTTGAGAAGATTTGTAGCTCAGGTTGATGGTAAGTATGTAAGTTAGCTTGCTGAGCTTGAAGATTTATTTTCAGATGTTGCGAGACCATACTAGGTAACATCATCAGTGAGAGTCTCCAGTGAAGTGCTCGTGGTATGTCCCGCCACTCTATTTATAGATCTTGGTTACTTAAGGTGGGTGATGTCATTTCAGGTTGCTTTTTTTTACAAGGGAAGGTAGATAGGATCTAAATCAATATGTTTGTTGATGGAGTTCTGGTTAGAATGCCATCCCTCTAATAATTCTCGTGCGTTTCTTTGTTTCGCCTGTCCTAGGATGTGTGTGTTGTCCCAGTCAAAGTGGTGTCCTTCTCAACATTTCTCCCTCAAAAACATCACTATGGTCAAATTCAGTGCTGTATATAGAATTGTACAATGCACAAGCCTTTTTTTAAAAATTGATTCATGGGATGTGGGCATTCCTAACTTGTTTGTTCCTCTTTTTGATGTTCGAGCACAGTTCTTTGGGACAAAGTCAGAAGAGAGACTAGGGACGTTGAGCTGTGGGGAAGGTTGGGAATATTTCACTCCCACCTAATCAGCAGTGTCATGGCATTAGTTAGCTTAGGTGGCTGGACAAACGGTTTACAATGCAGAGTGGTGCTAACTGCGTGAATCCAATTCTGGGTACCAACTGAGGTCACTATGAAGGTCACATCTTCTTGCCGGAGGCTTGGTGACCCTCAGACTAAACTCATCACTGGTTATCTCTCTTTAAAGGGAGGGCAGACTGTGGTATTTTACACTTTTCATGCAGTGCCATGCCCTGTGCAGATATATTAGGAAGTCTTGGAAATCTTCAAGCAACATAGTGATGTGGAAACTTGATGCAACCAAGTCTGGGAACTGAAAATCCCTCTAGAATAAAGAAGAGAAAAATATACTGAAAGAATGTTTTGAGGCTGTGGTTTTACTTCTTAGGGATAGTAATGTAATGCCCTTAAAATACACTTAAAACAATGAGGTCTTTAAAGTAGCAGAGAAAGGAATGTCATGTGAATGCTTTAAATGCTCAGAAACCTGGCTTACCAGAACAGGCACAGGCAGCTGGATTTTGTGATCACAGCTGGATCTGACTATCTGGCTGTCACCAATCTGATGTTTGTACAATCTATTACATACATATTGGTTATTGTATTAACGGTTCAATGCTCACACCTCTCTGTTGACATTGGTCCTTTCAGAACTGTTAAATGTGTACTATTTCCCCAGCTATTGCATGATTAACTTGAAAAGAGAGATCTCCATCAAGAACATGGAATTGAGCTAGAAGAGTGTTCTAAAATGAAACTAAATATTACAATCTGCTCACAATCAGGACAGTGGTGTGCATTATACAAAAAGTAATAAAATCCAAAAGAGCAATATCAGAAGTTTTTTTTAAAAATATGTTCAGAAAACCCATTACCACTCAAACTAGCTTCTTTTATTTCTAAACTGGGGCATTTCCACATCAGCAGTGCTAGAAATGTTCCAGAAATAAGTAATTGATGCATTCATGCCATCAAACATCCTCTTATTCTCATAAAAACAAGAAACCTCCAGTCATAAGTCAACAGCTGCTTGGTGCCTGACAGAAACAGCAATCTGGGATTTAACTGTGTCTGTGAGCAGGGAGGTCTCTTGGAATTGCATTTACAGCATCCCAGAGCAGTCCTGCTACTGTTCTGCCTCTTGATATGGCCTTGCACCGAGATGAGAGCAGAGATGAGGAAGAACAAGATCATAGCTGTATGTCTCCGAATTCCAGTAGCTACAATCCTAGTAACTAGCTACAGGATCTAAATACCCAAATGCCCATTGATTATCAAGATTTGAGTAAGATGAGGGGAAATATATTTCTAGTCTTCACTGAACTTCTTATGCTATTGATATTCTGGTGTCTCTAGGAATCCTCAAAGACCCTCTGGGCTGTAGAGAGCTCATTCTGGATTAGTGGTGCTGGAAGAGGACAGCAGTTCAGGCAGTATCCAAGGAGCAGCAAAATCGATGTTTCGGGCAAAAGCCCTTCATCAAGAATAAAGGCAGAGACCCTGAAGCATGGAGAGATAAGCTAGAGGAGGGTGGGGGTGGGGAGAAAGTAGCATAGAGTACAGGCGTTCTTCCTCCAGGCGTCTGGTGGTGAGGGAGCGGCGGTGGAGGAGGCCCAGCACCTCCATATCCTCGGCAGAGTGGGAGGGGGAGTTGAAATGTTGAGCCACTGGGCGATTTGGTTGATTGATGCGGGTGTCTCTGAGATGTTCCCTAAAGCGCTCTGCTAGGCGGCGCCCAATTTCCCCAATGTAGAGGAGGCCGCATCGGGAGCAACGGATACAATAGATGATATTAGTGGATGTGCAGGTAGAACTTTGATGGATGTGGAAGGCTCCTTTAGGGCCTTGGATGGAGGTGAGGGAGGAGGTGTGGGCACAGGTTTTACAGTTCCTGCGGTGGCAGGGGAAGGTGCCAGGATGGGAGGGTGGGTTGTAGGGGGTCGTGGACCTGACCAGGTTGTCACGAAGTGAACGGTCTTTGCGGAAGGCGGAAAGGTGTGGGGAGGGAAATATATCCCTGGTGGTGGTGTCTGTTTGGAGGTGGCGGAAATGTCGGCGGATGGTTTGGTTTATGCGAAGGTTGGTAGGGTGGAAGGTGTGCACCAGGGGCGTTCTGTCCTTGTTGCGGTTGGAGGGGTTGGGTCTGAGGGCGGGGGTGCGGGATGTGGATGAGATGCGTTGGAGGGCATCTTTAACCACGTGGGAAGGGAAATTGCGGTCTCTAAAGAAGGAGGCCATCTGGTGTGTTCTGTGGTGGTACTGGTCCTCCTGGGAGCAGATACGGCGGAGGCGGAGGAATTGGGAATACGGGATGGCATTCTTGCAAGAGATAGGGTGGGAAGAGGTGTAATCCAGGTAGCTGTGGGAGTCGGTGGGTTTGTAAAAAATGTCAGTGTCATTAATGGAGTAGAGAGCTCATGCCCTGGTGCTGGTCATTTGGGCAAAGTCAGTGCAGAATAAGTGAGATAAGAGTGCAAATAGATGCTCTCCCCCTTATTAGCACAGTTGGTTCTGTGATAACGTGTGTTTCTTCAATGAGTATTGGCTTTAATGCTATTGAAGAACTTGGACTGTTATTTGTAAAACGCGAACATTCCTTACCTCTATTGGCTATTAATGCAATTCAGGCCTCATTAGTTTAAATGGTGCAGTTATTGCACAATTTCTTATAACGCAAGATTGCACAAGAACGAAACTATCACATTATATCAGAATCAACTGCACTGCCATAGTGGGCCTGTACCACACTTCCAGAGGTAGGACCAATGCTGCCCCCCTATTTGGAAGCCTTGGAAATCATAGTTCTGATAGTGAGGCTAGAGACATGATGCAATATGTCTCCGTCTCTTATTATTTTCACTAAGCCTGCAAACTGAGAATTTCTCTCAAATAAAGAAGAGGAATAGTTACTGAAAGGATGACTTTAAGCTACAGTTTTTTGAGGATAAATAATAACATTACCTACAATCAGTTAGGTATCGTCTCACCTTATACCTTTTTGCCTCAGCTTCTTGTGTATATTTTCAATCAAACCGTTCAGGCATGTTGTGACACATCTCCAATGTAATTGGGCTTTGGACCTTCTAGCCCAGAGTTAGGGACACTACCACTGTGCCATTTGACCCCTATAATATGTCTATCTCATGTCAAACCTGGACATTTCACAGAAAATTGACCGTGATAATCACTACATTACAGAAGCAGAATGCTGAAGTTTTTATAAATAGACAGGACTTGTGTAATTGGTTCTGATTGCATCCAGTTATATCCTTTAATTGATGGAATTAGTTCTGCCCTACAAATGATCAGACTAGTTCTAGTAGATTCCAGAATAATTGATCAACTCTCACAACCTCCAATTTCATTGAAAAGCCAGATTTTTGTTGCAATATACTAACAAGCTGACACAGGGAATGAAATGCTAACTGTCAGCTTGAAGTGTGATGACTAACATGTATGCAGCACTAATGGAATTCTGCACTGATCCAACTGCATTTTCACTGCGCTTAAAAGAGGTTATTATCATAAAATGTAAAACTAGGCATCCTAACCCCTTTTTTAAATGTTCATGCTTGTAACACCGTTTTACTGTAAATGCCTGTTGCTAGTTAGTTCTCCAATTACACAATTTACAAAGCACACGATAGGAATAGCAGACATTTAATTTTTGGTGTCAGATTTTCTTTAGAGACAACAAAGTCTATTTAACAGTGTTGTTTTGACACAATTTCCTCAAAATGAAAGCTCTTTAACTCCATCTGCACGCAGTTGTACCAAAATCATTCATATATTTATTGCAGTGGTTAGTTGAGTTACAGCCAAGCAGCCAAGTATTTTGATCTTGCTGGATAAACTGGCTGAAGATAATCAAGTGCCCATCATCTCTGCACTCAATATGAACCAATACCATTTAATTTTCACCCCAAATTATTTTTCCCTTATAATTAAGAACTTGACCAGATCAGTCACAGTTTTTCATTCTTTGCCATCTGATTCACTAGGAATGCAAGAGGTGTCAAAGAGCACAAACTTGATCAGCAATTTCTACTTCAATTTGAGAGGATTTGGATCCAAGTATCCTCATGTAGGCTTGGGGTCAATTCTGTAGAGATCCATTTGGCTCCTGAAGGCAGCAAGGATTTCATTTGGAGTCAAACAGTCTTGATTTGGTTTGCTCACCTCAGTAATGCTGATCAGTTTTGAAGCCTAACAGTTCTACTTGTGGTATGAACATACAGATGGTTAATCAAGGCCTTGCAGGCTGGAGGAAAAAAATATAAATCACCTGCCAAGCTTTTTGTAGTCATATTGAAAACACTTTCCAGTGTGAGAAGAAAACCTTTCAATTTTGTCAGACAGATTTTGAAGTAAGCCATAATCATCAATAGGCCCAAAGAAAGTGATGAGGCTTCTCACCTGGGCTCCGAGCGCAAGCCTCCAATTAAAGAAAAATTGTTTGTTTTTAATGGTCTTTTACACTGACAAGTGGGCAATCATTCCAGCACCGGTAGCTGTCAGGGATCCAGGAAAATCCTCAGTTGATAATGCCCAATGCTTCCAATTAGGAGCAGAGCCGCTCCTGGAGCGCTAATGATTCCCCAGTCTCCACAGGCCCTCGATCAGACTTTTACTGCAAATTACTGACACAAAACAACTTGTATTGATGGCGGAACATGTCGTCCGTGGCTGCTGAGTTTAATGAGGCGATGGAAGTTTGGTTTTGCTGAATTTCTTTGTTTGACAGCTGCTTGGGAAGAGGAGTGTTGACCTTATAAAAGATTTAGTGATTCTCATTATATTCTGTCAAGTAGTAGAGTGATGTGTTTCTAAGTAATTTGCATCTAAGCTCCTTGTGCATATTTTTGCAGAGCATTTCTATATCAAAAAAGTAACTGTTGCAATCTTCCTGTCAGTTTTTGTTTGGAAAATGTTTGTCCAAAAGCTGCTTTTTCATGCAGCAGGAGTTTGGGGATGGGGGGTATGCAGGACACGGAGAGAGGGAAGAAAAGAAAGAGTTGTATCCATGTTGCAGTCCATCTAAGAAATTGAACTCAGTAGTTTTAGATTTTTCCTGGATATATTATGAAACTACCAACACATTGTGGCAGATGGTGGACCCAGCAGGGAATACTGGAGATAAGAGTGGCTCTATATCTGTGACGCTTTCTGACACAAACCTGGACCACTTGCTGAACAAGATTCTAACTATAATAGGTTTTGTGGGTGTGATTATTTTTAACAAGTTGTCAACAGCTCTTGAGAGTTCTTGATAATTTTTCAGTCCGACCTCCCTTTTGTTTGTTTTCCTGTATCACGGGCTGCACTAGATATCACTAACCTGTGACAACACTCATTCACTTTTCATGTGGTGAGGAAACAAAACAAAGGAGTACAATTAGTGAGATTGAACAAGGTGTAATGTTCTTCTCTTGACTATTTAAATGACCAGCACTGTTTCTACAATCACATGAATGATTGTTTCGTCTGCGAACCACTCAGGTGGGTGAAAGATCTTGCAGGCCACCCCACCCTGTTCCTACGCAACCGCTTTAACTTGCTACTGCAAAAAAATCATCAAATGCTTGCTAGTAAATGTAATAAAATATTGTGGATTTTTAAATATGATATACAAATTATTCATTTGTGGCAGAAACAAAAGTATAGAATTTTCTTATTACAAACATTAATATTACACATCAAAGAACACATCAAAGGATTCCATTGTGTTAAATTATCACAATAATCTTCAAAATTAATTCATGTCTTACATCTATAATAATTAATCAAAATCAATAGTAACAGAAATCCTGCAAATAAACTATATGGTTTTGTTTATGACAACTCATGCTGTGCAAATGAGAACTGGTCTGGTAGTATGTTTTCAAGAAGGGTTGTGAACTTGATAGTCTAGTCTGGTCTCTTGTATGGCCTTAATGTACATCAGGAACTGCATTTTGGACCAGCTTTCTGACCACCTGGAGGACCCTCATGGACTACCAGTGATGCCTAGAGCACACTAAGAGCTATAGATTGTCACAGTGACATGATTTCGGTGTTTTAAAGGGCTCAAAGGTTATGGGTAAGCTCAGTTTGGAGGATATCAATATTTTGCCCAAGTTTTTACAGTATAGACAGGCAAGAGACTGGAAGAACACAGCAAGCCAGGTAGAATCAGGAGATGGAGATGTTGACGGGTGTAACCCTTCTTCAGGTCTCCACCTGCTGATACTGCCTGGCTTGCTGTGTTCTTCCAGCCTCCTGCCTGTCTGTTTTGGATTCCAGCATCTGTACTTTTTTTTTGTCTCTAACCAAGTCTTTACAATAAGTATTTCATTTGAGAAATGCTCCATTCCTCTAAACTTATATCTCTATAGCTTTCAAAAATTACAGCATTGATTAAATTTCAAAAGTTCAGCACTGAAAATAAAGCTCCTTGGGGCATCCTTCTGTCATGAAAGATGCTGTTTACTGCATGTTTTTCTTTTCTATCAAATCTGATCACCTACATCTGCAAGTGTAACTTGTAATGATATCATAGACATTGTAAATGTGATTACTTTGTTCATGCTTGGAAGGAAAAACACTAAAATTTCATAATTTGAATATTGCACCTCTTAAGATTTGTATGAGATTTTGTTTAGAACATCAGAGGTAATTTCTGAGTTTTAAATTGTCAGAGTACACACAAATTTATGGCCCTTTTGGAATGTCATTTCAATCATTTTTGAATTGGATTTCCGAGCAAAAAATGGGGAATAAGAGAATGACTAATCCACAGAATCAGGGATTAAGTTTATCCAGGTGTTTTAGGGGTTTCTAAATTAAAACAAATTACTGAAGACAGAAGAGTTAAACTCCTTCTCTGTACATGGTTCAGCAAATATTCCAATCATTCATTGAACCAGAATCTGAATCTCTGTTTGCCAGTTATTCATAATCAATTATTACGTGCAATTATTATAAAACTTAATTGGACAGTGGGCGCACCATCACCACAAAGAATACTAAGGCTTGAAGGTGATTCACCATCACCTACTCGAGGGTTACTTTGGGATAGGTGATAAACATGGGTCTTGTCAGGGACACTCATATTATGTAAGTGCATATAATAATCAGTATGAATATCAGAACACAATGTGCAGGCGAGACCCTTTGCTCTGAGAAAAATAACTAGTTTAAATGTAACTTAGTGGAAGTCTTAAATTATGAAGGAGTTTGGTAGTTTTAACTTATAGGGATGTCCATAAGTTAGGATCATAAATGTAATATGGTTGCTAATATATCTAATAAAGAAATCAAGTTTTTGTTTTACACAGAATGGTTACAATGTGAAACTATAGATATGACTCTAAGGAGAAGCTAGGTATGTACTTGATGTTGACAGTATATGCAGATGGGATGAGATGAAATAAATTAGAATGATATGGCAAAGTGTGAAGGGGAAAATCACTTCTCTTTTTAACTCTCTCTTGGTTAGTCACAACAAATACTCTTCGTTCTTTTTAGTGTGTGGTTATCGTACTTCAATTAAAACAGAGTTTGCTGGAAATGAAGGAGCCAATAATAAAAGTTTTCTTGAGTGAAAGAAAGAGGAATTTTAATACGTAACCCCAAAGATTACAAAAATGCAGCATCAAACACACAGACAAACAAGGATAATAACTATCAATAGAATGTCTGGTATAGACAGAGAGAATAAGGATTACAGAGTTTAAGAGTCCTTCCAGTCCTTGAAGTGTTTTAACATAAGACCACTGTTGTTTGATTGTTGACTGGTATCCTCAGCAACAGCGAGGTTTGTAGATACCTTTGCATTCTTGTTTGCATGCTCACGTAGTTCAATATCCAGCTAATTCACTTCACTCCTTATAACATTCAGAAACTGCTGAAGACATTGACTATAATGACACTGTGGATTATGGCAATAATCTATATAACAGGATTGGTCACCTCCCAGTCAAAACTGTGCAGCACATTTATGATTTTGACACATGCGTAGGTAGAAAATATACAAGTACATCCTATCCACACACAAAAAAATGAATCTAATCTTGCTGTCTATTGATCTATCAACATCAATGTGGATGGTGCCTTTAACAGTACCATCAACTGCCATTAGTGTAGCACTGTCCAGGACCACCCGAACCACTTGCTTCACACCTCATTAGTGTAAATTCAATTATGGTTCCACTAGGATAAGAACAGACAAGAGCTGAGAGTAGATGCTTTTTGGGTCGAGGCAGCATTAGAAGTATGACATCAAGGAATCCTCAGAAAATGGAGATCAATAAGGCTCAAGTGGAAACATTTCCAATATCTGAAGTCATACTTGATATTAAAAAAAAGCTTGCACTTTCAGATATCAGCCATTACAGCCCCAAGATATCACTGCAGTGATCCGCCAGTGTAACATCCTGGACCCAGTCATTTTCACTCATCTATTATGTTCAAATGAGCCATTCTCCTCCACTCTACCTCTACCCTGTCTGTTTGATCTTGTGCTACTTAGACATTTAATACTATGTATCTGTCTAATGCTCCCTCCAACTTATACAGGGTCTTGGTGATGCCACACCTAGAATACTGTGTGGAGTTTTGGTCTCCTTTTCTGAGGAAGGATGCTCTTGCTCTCTAGGGAGTTCAGCAAAGGTTTACCAGGTTGTTTCTGGGGATAGCAGGACTGACGTATTGGAGAGATTGACTTGGTTAGGATTTTTGTCACTGGAGTTCAGATGAATGAGGGGGCATCTCACAAGGGTTTGGTATGTTTTGGCGCAGCCGGTTGGGTGCCGGCATTTTGGCACAGCCGTTTGGGCGCCAAACCTATTTGGGCGCCAGCCCATTTGGCGACAGACGTTTTGGCGCTAAGAACATTTCGTTATTACAGTTACAGTTACAGTTTTTAGTGATTAACAGATTTAATGTTTTTATTTTTCAATAAAGTTACAGTTTTAAAACTTTTAAAAGTTCTTCCTTTGAATGATGATGAATCAATCAATATTTTCTTCCTAGCAAAATGTCCAAATGGGCTGGCGCCAAATCAGCTGGTGCCCAAACGGCCGTGCCAAAATGCCGGTGCCCAAACGGCTGCGCCCAATCGTCCCATTCCGATCTCATAGAGACTTATAAAATTCTAATAGGACTAGACAGGGGAGATGCCAGGAGGATGTTGGATATGCCCAGAACCAGGAGTCACAGTCTGAGGATTTGGGTATTTAGGACAGAGATGAGGAGACATTTCTTCACCCAAAGAGTGGTAAGACTGTGGAATCATTACCACAGGAAGTAGTTGAAGCCAAAACATCGAATATATTCAAGAGGCGGCTAGATATAGCACTTGGGGCAAATTTGGATCAATGGTTATGGGGAGAAAGCAGGATTAGGTATTGAGTTAGACAATTAGCTATGATCATGGTGAATGATGAAGCAGACGCAAAGGGCAGAATGGCCTCCTCCTGCTCCTATCTTCTATGTTTCTATTCCTACTTTCTATCTGGAAATATTGTTTTTTTGTTCTGTGTAATCTGGTTCTTTTAAAGATATATAGATAAATCATTTCATCCAAATTGAAACTTCTGACAGGTTTTATTTTCATTTTCATGATTCATTATTTTTGACAAAAAAACTACCATTCCATGGAACTAGTATTTTGTTTCCAATTCTTATGAAGATATGTATCAAAATGAAAAAAAGATGATGAAATCCCTCCATTTATGATTTTAAAATATGGTGTAAAGGAAAACAAAGTTCAAAAGAAATGCCATCAAAACCTTTCCTCTTAAGAAGGAAGGGTCAAATCTGGATTGACTCATTCTTTGTTAAAGGGCATTGTTGATCAAGAGCAAACACTAACATTCCACGAGCATTAGTTGAATTAAAGCTGCTTGTCATTTATTTTAACTCAAAAGTTTTTTTTTGTAAATTTAAAATAGCTAAACATCAATAGTTTAACTTGCAGTTCATGCTGTCTACACAACATTGCTCTAATAGTTAGATTAGCCACAGATTCTGGACAATGTTCTTCAGGTTTGAGGTTGGAGATTATGCTTCAGGCACTATAGTTTTTGAAATATTGTCCAAATGGATTATTGCCTCTGACATTTCCTTTGGTTTGTTTTGTGCAGATAGGACCTCACCTCGATACCTTCCGGAGCATGAAAGCTCGCCGTGCAGCTCTTGAAGCTAACTGGTTGGATTCTGCTGCAAGGAGTGGCCCCCATGGACATGGTGTCTATGCCTTTGAATAAATCACAACCTAAATTGATAGTTTTCTTTAACTTGCAAATTAAGTAGAGGGATTGTAATTGTGCATATTTTCAAATGCTTGAAATATGTAGCAATTTTAGTACATAACTGGAATTAAATTAATCTTTTAGCTGTCTAGATTGCATCTGTTGTGTTTCAAGATCCAACACTAGATTCAGGAAGAAACTCAGTTTAATATTCTGTATGTAGGCAATCATCATTTTCATCCCTCTGTTTAGAGAAAATAAATGATCATCTACTGTACATTAACATCCAAGACAATCTGATGGAAACTACCAGAAAAGGTCTCCGAAGTTAATCAATTAAAAAAATATTATTCTGTAGCATGCTATTACTCAGAGCTTATGTAAACTCAGTTCCCACATGACAGGCCAAAGGAAAAGGTGAGGACATTGGGTGCTTAAATAATCATAAAGACAAAACTGAACTGAAGGTACTTTGGCTTGCCATTATAAGGAATGGGGTAATTCTGTTTACTTGTTAACTAGAAGTGAAGAAGCACACACTTATTCCACATTCATACATTGTGTCCACGTTTACAGAAAGATTACAACTGTATGCTGAAATCAATGAAATGTAACAGTTAGTAGTCAAATATGGTCCCCCAAATAGTTTGCTGAATAACCCAATGCAATTGTGACATGAGACAGTTATTAGAGCTCAGGTTTCTGTGCTGCTATTTGTACATTAGAACACTGATTACATTTCAAAGAAACCCCATAGGGTGTAAAGCACTTTGAGACATTCAGTGAGTAGAATGCTATCAGTTCTAGGACAGCTTAGGCTATGGAAAGAATTCTGGGAGAATTGAGAGAGATGTTGGGTGAGACGTTTCTCAACATGTCATTGCATTTTGTAATATTTGAGTTTATCATTAGGGATCTATAAGATGCCTACTAATGGGGATTATTGCTCATTCCCATTCAAACACCGAATCTCACCTCATTAATAAACAGGCTCTGATCCTACTGCCCACCACTTGTAAACTAAACAAAGAGAATTCCTGACAAGAAGATCAGGGCAGCTACCTACCCACTGCAGCTCACCACTTGTTTCTCCAAACTGCCAATTTGGATACCCAGTACCAACATCTCAGGGCATGTTTCATGACAGCTTCATCTGCCACTGGCCAGCTTCTCCAAACCATAATGGCACAACTCCTTTCCATTTACAGCATGTTTCTGCACTGTAAGGCTTCCCTTTGGACATATCATTGGAATGCTGGAGCAAGGATTCATAGCTTGTATGGACAATGCATTGTTCTGTGAGAAACGAATCTGCACGTTAAAGCTGTATAGGCCCCTGATGATCTTTAGACATTAGCCTACTGTGTATAGTCCAGTGACCAAAGCACTCTTACACAATGACTGAAATTCTGGAAAAGGATTGCAATAATACCTTGCTAGCTGTTATTATCTATTGCCAAAAGTTAAAGTGGTGTGTTTCAATTTGTTTAATTATTCAAGTACAATGTTTAACAAAACTAGCAAATTAGTATGCTAAAAATATAAAATCACAGTTCCAGTAATATATCCCTTTTAGTTTTGTGTTACACTTAGCTATTAGTCACTATTCAGTAGGCTATCCATTAGCTTAAAATTTAGGAACAAGCGTTCCTTAGAATGCAAAATCTTTCCTCACTTTAGAATCTTTTGTTTATGCATTGTGGAGAAACATTTCCGGATGCTAGGAGGTAACTTGAAATAACTGCACAGAGGCTGGTCGCCACATCATCCTTTGTTAGTGAACAATAACAGTGGCTGTGGCGGGACAACTCAGATCTGTCCTCAACTGAGGAGATTCTAATCTCCTCGGTTTTTTTTAAAATTCTGATCAACTCCTGGGTTTTTTTTTAAAATACAGGCTCAGGCACCAGCAACAGTATTCAGGTGTAGGCAAGGCCCAGGCTGCGGCAGTAGCTGCTTGTGCAGCTGAGTACAGCTCAAATTAGAGAAAAAGAAACACAGAAAAACAATAAAGAAAACCAAAAGTTAAATGTCTACCATAGACAGAAGGAAAGAAAAAGAAACTCTCCTCCTTAGCAGAGGCCAACAGCAGCAGTAACACACTGACTGTGACTCAGCCAACACAGAGTCTAAACTGAGGAGATTCTTAAATCTCTGGATTTTTAAAAAAATGTTCCACCATCAGGAACAAAACACCCGAGTGGCCAGTGACAAGCAGTGCAATGCTGAGTGATCAAACAAAAAGTTGTTCTTTTTTCACAACCAGGGGAGATTCCAATCTCCTGGTTATACATTTGTGTATGTGTGTAGACACAGTGAAAGACTACAGGTGTCTTAAGTCTTTATTCATTGTCCACCACCAGGAAGAAAGGAAACACAGGAGTGGCCAGTGACAAGCAATGCCCTTCTCAGAGGGCAATGCTGAGTGATCAAAGGGTGAAAGGGGAAGGCAGGGACTTAAATCAAAATAAAAACACTCCATGCCCTGCAGTGCCCACCTCTCCCTGAAAATCCTCTGCTCATGTAGTATTGTATAACCACCACCGATACATTTAAAAATCAGTTATTGGGAGGATGACGGAGGGGCACAAAAATCCCTTACCCTCACCAGGCCTGCACCAAGGAAGTTTGTACGCACTTTCACTAATATATGTCCAGCCCAGGTGCTTGGCGAGAAGCCTGGGCCGATCAGTATAATAGCTTGAAGGAGATCCAATGGTCGTGTGCCAATTGGGCTCTATCCCAGTGACTGCAAGTTTCCTCTACAAAGTCCTGGAGTTCCTCGATGGGGTTGAGGGGGAGCTCAGTGGGGGGCACTTGGGACTCAAAAGCCTCGCTGGAGATGGACTCTGTGTCATCCCCAATGCCCACCACCAAGCCCTGCCCAAACCCTCCTCCGAGAAGTCACCCTCAGTCACTGGCCTCTCCCTCACAGAGTAGGGGCTGGTCTGGCACCACCAGCTGGCCTCAAACCCGCAGCAACCCCACCCCCAGGGTCACTGGCAATAACTTATTCAGTGCACCCCTTCCCAGAATGCCCAGAGGTCAGGTCAAGTGGTAGAGGCTTGGGGTCCCACTTAGTGTAGATTAGATGGGCTTCAGATTGGTATGGCAGATTGGCGCAAAATCGAGGGCCGAAGGGCCTGTACTGCGCTGTAATGTTCTATGTCCTATGTTCTATGTCCCCTCCCGACACTGGGACACCCGACTCCTTGGGGAGAAAGGTCCTCTCCCAGACCCAGGGCGCCTGGAAAAACACAGTCTGGGAGGGAGGAGTATGCATAATACCTTCCTCTCCTCCACCGCTCAATGACCTAGTGATATTAAAATGATTGCAGCCCACATGGTGGCCTATGTGGGGCACAGGCTTATCCCCGGGGCTGGTGGAATGGCAGTAGCAGGGGAACCCACTGCAACCCCGGTAGGACAGGCAGGAAAAGCAGAAGATGCCACTGTCACATCCCCTCAGGAGGGGTAGCACTGGTGTACTGTAGGAAAGTCCTCCTTCTCTTGGGGGCAGCATCTCTTCCCAGAGGAAGTGACCATTATAAACGCTGTCCCCTCCCCACCTGCCCTGGTGGTGATGAAGGCAGAGGCTCCTTCTACCCAACTTTTCACAGAATGTGATTGGCTGGGGGAAGGCAGGGGGCTCGGCAACAGCAGGGTGAGCCAGTTGTGTCACTTCCTGTCCCACCCCTGGGCTATCAGGTGATGGTGGGTAGGGCAGGAGCCCAGCTTCCTGCCCAGGACCCAGAGACACAGTTACTGCATGATGGAGGGCAACAGCAAGTTCCCCAAGGTCAGAGCTGGGGCCTCGTGGAGTGGGGCAAGGTTCAGGCTCAGGGATTCTGGGGTCAGGTGCTGCAGGGAGAGGGTCAGGTATCAGTGCCCCAAGGGTCACCACATCAAAGCAGGGTTCAGGTCTAGAATCGGAGGATGAAGGGTCAGAGTTCCCATGCTGGGGCGATGCTGGTGTGGCCATAAGGGTATTGTTGCACCAGAGTGGGTCAGGGTGAGGGTCCAAGCCCGGGGGGGGGGGAAATGGGGTTATTTCCATGGGGCAGGCTCAATGTGCTTAGTCTTCTTCCGTACCTTCTGTCCGGCCAAATGCTCACACCCCCTTCCTGGGGAGTGGTGGCACTAGTATCCCATGGCTTAGACCCCGCTGACGAGGCCTTTGGTGTTGTCTTGGGGGAAGGGTGAGTGGGTACAGTGGTGATACCTGTGGCTACCATTGTGGGCTGGGCAGTCTTCTGGGTGGGGCAGTTCCTTCTTATATGCCCCACCTAACAGCACCAGTGGCAACGCATGAGTCTGCTATCCAGGAGATGTGGGAGGCCACGCCCTCGTGGAGGAGGGTAAAAGGAGCCCTCGGTTGCATCCTCCCAGGCCAGGCAAATGGGCTTGGTGCCAGAAGGAGTAAACATGCTTGAGGGCAGGGTCCTTCAGACCGAGCAAGAGCGGTTGCACACCAGACTGGATTTCCCCCAATGTTTGAAGATGGGGTAGAAGGAGCTCGCTGGCAATGCAAGGCAGAACATTGGAGATCATAGCCCTCTAAGCTGTGACCTCCGAAGGGTCAACAGTAAGGAAATCCGCTCAGTTCGAAGGAAAAATATGACCTTCCCATACATCCGGGCTGCAGCGATGTTGGCCAGTGGGCTGACCACACTAGCCATGGCCGTACTGCAGGCCTTGATGGTCATGGTGGAATGGGATAAGCCTTAGCCCCCAGGCATTTAGTCAGGTACCTGAAGGGGGTTGGGGTTGTAACCAGGGCTGGAGCAGCCGAGCCTAAGGCAGCAGCTATTCTGGCATAAGTGTGGCTGGGGCCTGCTGTCTTAGGGCTCACTGTGTTGAGCTGCTTTATAAGTGTTCTTCTTCTTTAAGGGCCTCAGGTGACGATGACAAAATGGATGACCCGGACAGCAGCAGCAACAGTCCTTAAGCCTGAGTGGGCCCCAGGCAGCAACAGTATTCAGGTATAGTCAAGGCCCAGGCTGCAGCAGTGGGAGCAGGCCCAGGCTCCAGCAACAGCAGAGGTGGTGGTGGTAGCTGCTAGTGCATCTGAATACAGCTCAAATTAAAAGGAAAAAAAACCAAGAAAACCAAAAGTTAAAGAAAAAGAAACTCTTCTCCTTGGCGGAGACCAACAGCAGCAATAACACACTGACTGTGGCCCACCAGCACAGAGTCAGTCACCTAGACTGAGGAGATTCTAAATCTCTTGGTAACTTTTTAATTTTATTAAACAATAGTGTAGAAAAAAGTTAACATTAACAGCTGTATACAGAGAAACAGCAATTTTACAAGGGAGAGGAGCAGCAAAGCCAGGCACCAAACCCCCACGTTCAACCAGTTTTCAGGGAAATGAGGACAAACCTCATCCCACTAACAATCACCACAAAACCGTAACAGTAGCAAATAATTAAGACAGTCCAGTTAGATAAAACAGTGCATAGAATACAGACCCCCCCCCCCCGACCCCGGCCCCCAAGCAACCTACCCATCCCTCACTATCCAGCCACACTAAGGCAGCCTGCCCCAATGCCTCTTCCAGCTCTCTGTCCACCCTGACACACCTTCTGTCCACCTCTAGGACAGCCCATCCCGATCACCCCTTCGAGATGACAGTGCCCAGAATGATCTACCCACCTTATGGTGCACAGGACGGCCCATGCACCCTCTGGCTCTCAGGATGACAGCTTTCAGGATGACCTGTGAGCTTCCCAGCTCACAGTAAGGCCTGCCAGACCCAGAGACACACAAGACAGTGCAGGTAATAAACCCAACAACCAAGAAGACCGAGTCAGAGTCAATTACCAACAAACAGAGTCCTTTCTCTTACAGAGTCCATTACCATGAACAGTTCTCTTCAAAATGCAGAGTCCATTCCCAGGAATGGAGTCTGCTCCAGTAAGCACACTGTATTGTCAGAGATAAAGTCCACAACCAAAGGCAGAGTCCACTCCAAATGCTCACCTCCCAGCACATACACAGGTTTTCAGCCCGCCCCTACCACTCTCAGTCCGCACCATGCCCCTTCCGGGTCTCGGTCCGCCCTGACACCTTCCGGCCACCTCTAGGACAGCCCGTCTTCTTTCCCCAACACCCCCAGGACGACAGTGGTCAGGACAGCCTACCCACCTTCTGGACACCTCTAGGACAGCCCGCCCCGGTACCTGCCCAGGGTGACAGCACTGAGGACGCCTTACCCACTTCTGGCTGTCTGTCTGCACCTATGTACCATCTGGCTCTCGCCCACTCCAACATCATCCAGCCTGTGAACTGCCCTGACACCTTCCAACCACCTCTAGGACAGCCCATCCCCTTCCCTGGGACAATGCGCATAGGGCAGCCCACCCGCCTTCCAAATCTCGGCCTGCCCCTACGGACCTTCTGGCTCTCGGCCACTCTGACACCTTCTGACCACCATTAGGACAGCCCGTCCTGATTACTCCTTCTAGGGACAACAGCACTCAGAACGGCCTACCCACCTTCCAGCTTTCAGGGCAGCCTACCACCTTCAGGTTCACAGGATGGCCTACCCACCCTCCGACTCTCAGGGTGACAGCTTTCGGCCTACCCACCTTCCAGCTTTCAGGGCAGCCTACCCACCTTCAGGTTCACAGGATGGCCTACCCACCCTCCGACTCTCAGGGTGACAGCTTTCGGGATGACCTCTGAGCCTCCCAGCTCACAGTAAGACCTGCCAGACCCAGGGACACAAGACAGTGCAGGTGATAAACCCAACAAGCAACAAGATGAGTCAATTATCAACACAGTCCCTTCTGGGACAGAGTTCATTATCATAAACAGTTCTCTTCAAAATGTAGAGTTGATTCCCAGGAACAGGCTCCACTCTTGTATACAGTGCATTGTCAGAAATAGAGACCATTCCAAACTGCAAAGTCCATTGCTAAAAACCGAGTCCACAGCTAAGGGCAGAGTCCACTCCTGAAGGCAGCAAATGCACACTCCCTTACAGGGAGAACCAGGCCCACTCACAGGAACACAGTACATTGTGAAGCTGCAGTTAACTCACAGGAGTTTGGTCCAGTCCCAAAGGCAGAGTCCACACAACACACACACAGGTGTTCAGTCTTCAGAGGCCTGATCCATACAAAGGGACAGGCCTACCCAGGATGCAGCAATTGCTCACATTCCAGCATACAGACAGGTGTTCAGTCTTTACAGAGGCCTAGTCACCCACAAAGGGCCAGGCCTACCCATACAGGGCCAGCTCAACTAGAAAGATGTATTTTCTCACAAGGGCTCAATCCAATTCAGTCCAAACACCAAAAAAGTGAAAACACATTAAAAGAAACCCAGAGTGCAAGGGTTAAGCTTTGCCACAAAATCAACATAGTCCCTTTCTCAAAGTAAAAGAGAAAAAGAGTAACACACAGGCTATAAAGCCAGTGAAACAACAATTCCCTAATGAGAACTGAATTACACCCATAACACATTGACTATGTGGATCAAGCAGTTTAGAAATCAGTCCTCAATAAATAAGGCATACCAGTTAACAAACTGGCTAAACAATTCAGGAATCAGGTTTCCCCCTAAAAAAAGCAGGAACACACTGACTATGTCCCAGCCAGTACAGAGTCAGTCCACTAGACTGAGGGGATTCCAAATCTCCTGGTAATATTGGTCAGCCAGGGCTTTCCTAATTGGCCAGGTAAACAACCCAAATAAGTATCTCGTAGTCAACTTGGTCCAACTGCTCCCAGTCACTATATAGCTCCAAATGCTCAATGCATCTGAATCCTGCAATGTGCTTCCAGTCTGCACTGCTCTCTGCCGAGACTGCTGAAGATGAACATTTACTCCTTTGTGACTCACTGCAAATTTCCTTGGGGCCCTATTAACAAAACATTACATTCATAACAGTCTTTGTACTTCCTATCAACATATGATAAACAGCACTTTTGTGTAAGTACATTCATAGTGCAAACAATTACTTTGAATAAATATACCATCTTGAGCATGTGGCATGAAGAAATAAGTGGATGATTTGATATCCACAATTCTTCATCAAGATAGATAGAGTTTAAACCAGTTTCCACACAGCTTTTAGCAAAAAAGCACAAGAGCAATTGTGGGAATAGGCTATCTGCCAGCCTCCCTCCGTAAATAAATTCACATCAAATCTAAACAGGTGAACAAAACCCAAATGTTAAAGACAACATCAAAGAAAATAGATGACTTGTAAGAGTAGGCTTTCAGTGTTAGAGATCTGACTTGGGTGTCCTGGAGGGGATTGGGACAGTCAGCTAAATAAGGCTGCTAGCTAAGGATATTGGCAATGTTTAAAGGCGTGCAATTGCTTTTGAGTAAATGACACATGGAGCCTGTGTTGGCCTTTAAAGAGGCTGAAGGTATTTTCAAAATACAGGGTTGTGCATCATTTCTCATGACTTTGGGGTTTGGGGAAAAGAGAAAAATGATGATTCCTACTCAGTAGCTGGCATTATATCAGGAAAGAGAGTGTTCAGATCAGTGATGGAGCTTTGATGTTTTAGGTCAAGATTACATTAAATCGGTGCAAGAGTGTCACTTGGGTCAAAATGGTAGCCAGGGTGAATATTGCACACTGCACTTAACTAAACGCAGGAATGGATGTGGGGGAAGATCACATAGCTCAAAGAAATTGTTAATGGTAAGCCTGTCGTCTGTTTCTGTCTCCCACATATGCAGTCCACAAAGAATTGTTATGGGATCTGGTGCACATTTACTGTTGCTCTATGCCAAATATTCACCCAGTCATATACTCCTTTCATTGCTCCCATCCAAAATCTTATAGCACAGATTACAGCTGTCATTTGCAATAACAACCCTGACACCAATTTCACAATTTTCAAGTCTGAAACCTACAATGCTGTCATCCAATCACACCCAGGACGAAGTGCACCTTCAGCACATTCTGATGATACTCCTACAACTATCCAACATGTCAGGATTAGTACTCTGCTCGTAGTAATGTCACTAGGCATCTGGGATTTGCTAAGACTGCCTCAGTTTTTCCATTGAACACCCTGATGTCCCAATAATTTGTTCCAAATAATTCAAATAACCTGGCATGTAGTTTAACCCTCTTTATTGAAACCATATCAGAGATTTCTGTCAGCACTGCATTCGTGTCTCTTCTCCCTTCCCTTCAACTTGCACTCCATTTACTGTTGGCAAAACCTCAAAACAGAAACCTTGTTGGCTGTACTCTACTGTCTCGAATGCTGCCCACTCACTGAATTATCTTGCATGCACAGAAAACCTTTTCACTGGCATACAGAGACAAGTGCTGGGGAGATATCTCACCCCAACACCCTTCCAAAATGGACACATTCTCAATAGAACAACTCTTCACTGCCTTTGATGGCTTGCCTTTCAGTGCCCCCAATGATCCAATGAAGGATTTCATGGAGGAGAGGAGTAGGGCTTGAAGGGAGGAGGAATCCAAGGGAGAGTGGGAAGTCAGCAGCAAAGGCAGTGGAGGTGATGTGTAGAGGCTATTGGGAGTAATTTATAAGAGATCACAGAGGTAGTTAAACCCATGCAGGAATCGGCACCTTATTGACAAAAGAGGATTAACAGTGGTGCCCATCAACAACAAGTCACACATGAAGGGGTGGACAATGCCCACCAGTAAACTGCCAATCAATACTGAAGAGGATGGTGTCAATTTGATTCAACAGGACAAGTTCAACCAAACCTCTCATTGAACATTTGTACGTTTTCTTTCCTGCAACTATGGGCGCAAACAAAATCACCCACATTTACGGCTTAAAACCCACCTTCTGGCTCAACATTTTCATTGTTACACCCGGTGTGCGAAAACTTTTAAATAGATATTGGTCTTACCACTGTACTTAACACAGTAAATTAGAGAGGAATAGAACATCGTGAGACCTTGAAACAACCAGACACTTGGTTTGTTTTGAGTTTAAAGAAAATGAGCCAAAAATGTCATTAAAACACAAGTCTGTGGTTTGCAACTGCTGTCCTCATTAACTGACTGTGTTAACAAGGTTCTCAACTCAGGCTAGACACATGAGTCTTTTGATACAGTGGCATTGTCCCTAGCTCTGGCCAGAAACTCTGGATTTGGGTCCACCAACTCAGGGTGTGATGGTCACGGAGGTGTGTCATAACATACTGAAACAGGGTGATTTAAAAATATATTCTGGCTGGACATATTCAATTTTCCTCCAATTGCTCTTCACTGAGACACCTACCATTGGTCACCCAACAAGTGCATTGCCATGGAGCCTTGCCTTTCCAAGGCTTTTCGATGTGTTGCACGTTTGACCTTTGTCTGGTCCCCTTAGAGACCCAAAGAATTAGAATTAGAATTTCTACAGTGTGGAATCAGGCCTTTCAGCCCAACAAATCCACACCAACCCTCTGAAGAGTATCCCACCCAAACACATTCCTTACATTTCCCCTGACAAATGCACCTAAACTACATATCTCTAAACACTATGGACAATTGAGTATGGCCAATTCACTTGACCTGCATATCTTTGGATTGTGGGGGAGAAACGTGCAAACTTCACGCAGACAGTCGCCCGAGATTAGAATCAAACCTGGGTCCCTGCTGCTGTGACGCAGAAGTAACCACTGAGCCACCATGTCGCCCCAAAGCAGAGGAGAGTTCAGAAATTACCACTGAATTTCCCTGAAGGAAATCGTTCTGATAAACAATGCATAAGATCATTGAGACGTCAAGAGATGATGAAGCTGGGAAATGTTGTCAAATTGAGGAGTTAAGACAATCTGCAATTCACAAACTTTTATGAAAATGCAAAATATGCTGATTTTTTTCAGGTCATTTTCCTCCTTTTTTTATTGGCCAGGTCTTTGAATCCACTGGGTCTTTAATCTCCTCCAGTGGGAAACAGGCTCATCAGTTCAGAACTATTTTAGTACTGTTACTAACAGTGAAAATGAATGGTGACCTGAATTTAACATCTGCTTTCTGTTGTTCTAAAAGAACATAACACAACACATTTAAGACATACTTTAATGATAAAGTGACTATTAAAACTAATGCAATTTAATTGTGCTATAATGCACGGTTGCTTGACATGTTTTCATATACCATAGCAGACCTTCAATAAATGTTGTTGTAAGATGGAAATCTTCTATCCTGGATTCAATTTGTAACAGTCCCTTTCCCAAACTTTGTAGTTTCCCCATCCTTGCTGGAAAAATTCAGCAATTAATTTGTGCACAGGACTAGTGTCACTCTCAATCCAGTAACTTATATTTGAAATATCACTTCTCAACTAATTTAAGCCTTTAAACTAAACCAGTCGTAACTCTTCTGTAATCTGTTACTGTTGACCAAATCTTGTGTCACATAGGCAAAGCAAGTTTCCTTCCCTAAAGGGCATCAGTGAATCGTAGACACAACCATTTTATGCTTACTTTCTCTGGAACTAGATTTGAATTGCTTGTTTCTTTAAAATCGGGACAAATTGTTTTAATTAAATTAGTATCCTTAAGTGATCATAGTGAGATTTGAATACACGTTCTCTGGAGTGGCCCTTGGAATATTAATCCAGAATTTAGTTACATGCTTTGAGATAATTCCAAGTGCTTTGTAAAAATGTTCTATCTTTGCCATGTCAGTAGAGCCATGAAGATATCACACATTTTAAAACGGTATTTTCTTTTTTAAATGGAGACTGATGAACTGTTAAGATAGCTGCCAAATGTTCAGATGATCTGTGCAACTTCAACACCAAAGTGTGAAGAAACAGCATTTACTTACTATTAGATTTTAATTGTCTTTGACCGTGAGACTGCAACTAGTCTTCAGATACTGAAATATCTTCATCTACCTTGATGGTGAGGTGCTGATGTTGGACAAGGTCAAAATCCACACGACACCAGGTTATAGTCCTTCAGGTTTATTTGAAAACATTAACTTTTGGAGCGTGGCTCCTTCATCAGATGTAATGATGAAGGAGCAACACTCCGAAAGGTAGTATTTTTTAATAAACCTGTTGGACTGTAACTTGGTGTTGTGATTTTTTTGACCTCATCTACCTTACCTTCTGTATCAATGGACATTAGTAATGTGATTGAAACTAGTTCTCTGAGACCAAAGTATTTTATCCCAGTCCTGGGCCATCACAGAATAATATCAAGAATACCACAGCTAGAGAGAAGGGCTGTACCACCTTTGCCTTTCAAGAACTGAGAGACTTAAAAATATTTTGAAAAACCTTCAGTCAGATTTAAAAGTTGCAAGTTCATCTGCGAAGTATTTGGACATCCTGATACAGTAGCTATGAGTGCCTGTCTCCATGCTACATTATAGGATTCTTATCATGCCAAACAGTGGAAACAGCAGAACCCTGAAGTAGACTGGATTAATGGATCCCAGAACCATTCAATCAGATTGAAGCTCTGCAGTCCTGCCACATCCTGTTGTGAGCGGTGGTGGACAATGAGAGAACTAGCAACAGGTGGAAGCTCCACAAATATCCCCATCCACAATGATGTAGGACACCAACAAAGGTAAACAAAACTGAAATATTTGCATCCAACTATAGCCAGAAATGCCAACTTGGCCTCCTCCTGAATCATAGAGTTATACAGCATGGGAACAGACTCATTGGTCCAGTTCATCAAGGCAATCATATATACGAAACTGATCTAAGTCCATTTGCCCATATCCCTCTCAACCCTTCCTCTTCACATACCCATTCAGATGCCTTTTAAATGTTGTCAAGTTCCTACGATTGCAGATGCCAGTCTTCAATTAATTCAACTCACTCCACTCCATGCAACATCAAGAAATAGCTAAATATTACCATGGGCCCTGATAACATTTCTATAATACTTTGAATTTCTGAAGATCTGTGTTCCTGAATGAGCTATGCCTTTAGCCAAGCTATTTTAGAATAGCTACAACACTACCATTTACCTGACAATGTGGAAAGTTGTTCAGGTTGTGGACAAAAAGCAGGACAAATCCAGTTTGACCGATTACTGTCCAATTAATCTACTTTCAATCAACAGCAGAGCAATGGAAGTGGTTGTTGACGGTTCTATTCAGCAGCACTTGCAAAGAAACAATCTGCTGACATCCAGGGCCACTCAACTCCTGAGCTTATTACAGTCCAAGTGCAAACATGGACAAAAGAGCTGAACTCCAGAGGTGAGGGGAGAGTGTCTGCTTGAAGGCTGCACTTCATTGACTGTAGCATGAAGAAGCCCTGGCAAAACGGTAGTCCATGGGAATCAGGGCTTCTTTTAAATTACGTTTTAAGTTAAATCACTTCGAAAACACACTGCAGTCAATCCAGATATCCAACCTCCAACTATTGGAACTAATCTGAAATATAAGTCAAGAGTGAGAAAGGTGCTGCAGTAGATACTCAAAAACATTTGAACAATTAATTGGTTTTAATACTTGTAGAAGTATACCACTTGTGTTAATTGGGATCTGGAGGTGCACAACCATCTGATGAAGGAGCAGCGCTCCAAAAGCTAGTGCTTCCAATTAAACCTGTTGGACTATAACCTGATTTTTAACCTTCTTTAATTGTATCATTCTAAAAGAGTCATGTAACTGACTTAGTTTTCAATTCATCTGGGATGGGTACTTGAATAAATAATCCTTTTTATTTAAACCCACGAAAGTCTATTATTGCCCACATACTAATGCGGATTAGAAATGTACACATTCATCTTTCCAAAAATAAATCATATGTACTACATCCAGAAGGGTGAGGAATTGGATTTGCAGTTTCTCTTCTCTCCACTATGTGTAACATCTTGTAAAAGTAACGAATATAAAGTAAATGATTGTAAAAATAAAGAAGTGTTGTTACAATTATATCAGGTCTTGGTGAGACCACATCTGGAGTAATGTGTCCAGTTTTGGTCTCCTTGCTTAAGGAAGGATGTGTTGGCACAGGAAGACATTCAGAGGAGGTTCACCCGGTTGATTCCAGGATTGAAGGGGCTATCATGTGAGCAGCATTTGAATAGCTGAGGCTTGTAGTTGCTGGAGTTTAGAAGAATGAGGGGGTGATCTGACTGAGGTAAATGCTAAAGGGGATTGATAAGGTGGATGTTAAACAGATGACCCCCTTGTGGGAAAGTCTTGAACAAGTTGGCATAGATGTAGAGTGAGAGGAGGTCAAATCAAAACTGAGATGAGGAGCAATTACTTCTCCTAAAGGGTTGTGAATCTGTGGAACTCACTGCCAGAGGCAGAATCAATCAAGAGGTTCAAGAGAGAAATAAATGTTTCTGATGAAATGTGGGATAAAGAGCTATGGAAAGCATGCAGGGAAGCGAAGTTGAGACCAGGATAAGATCAACCATGATCATGTTAAGTGACGGAGTAAGCTCACAAGATTGAATTGCCTACTCCTGCTTCTAATTCTTATGAGGAATTCTTATAAAGTCACATTTATAGAATCCCTACAGTGTGGATTCAGGCCATTTGGCCCTACAGGTCCACACTGACCCTCTGAAGAGTAACCCACCCAGACCCATTCCCTTACAACTCTTCATTTACTCCTAACTAATGCACCAAAGATACACATCCCTGAATACTATGGGCAATTTTTACCATGGACAATTCACCTGACGTTGACATCTTTGGACTGTGGGAGGAAACTGGAGCACCTGGAGGAAACCCACACAGACATGGGGAAAATGTGCAAATTCCACATAGAGAGTTGCCCAAGGCTGGAATCAAAGCTGGGTCCCTGGTGCTCTGAGGCAGCAGTGCTAACAACTGAGCTACTGTGCTGCCCAAAAACCTATCAATTTATAAACTGAATTATTTCCAAATTTATACATTCAGATATAGTTGAAGGGAAATTGATGGTCAATCAACTTGATCTATTTATTAATCTATTGTTAATATTAAATCTGAGTTTCATAAAGTCTTTTTAGCCAAAGATATTAAGAGCTACTGAGCAAAGATGGGTATATGGAGTTAATTCATGGATCATCCCTGATTTTATTCAATACCAAAGAGGCTAAATGGGTTAAACAGATCGTGGTGAACCCACTATCACAACTAGAAAAGTTGAAAAGTCAAGTCGTGAAGCAACTGTTAGAGATCATTTTAAAAGAGAATGCAATGCTCTTGGCTGGAAAGTATTTACCTCTTGGCATGTTCTGTTTTATTTACACAATGACTTCCACAAAATTATGTGACAAAGGACCTGTTTCCTTCATGTAAAAGTTAAACATGTATAAACTGACATCAACCACATTAAATGTTTCTGCTATTCAGCATTAACCCATCTTGTGTTTAATACATTTCATGTCAAGTGGGAATTGGCTTTCCTTCATTTATAAAACTTGTGACCTGCAAATTATTGCTATGCAAAATATAAAGATAAAGATATCAACTATTGTGCAGTAAAGTGTTTTTCAAAGATATCAGTGCCAACCTTACTCAGAACATCTGCTTGACATTTTATTGAACTTAAAATGTAACATCTGCTGGAGTTTATGTCAGCAGCATGTTTTAAATAAACAAAAAAGAGCCACTGGAATCACGTGAAGTAGGTAATTAACTACCTTTGACAAATGCCTACATGCATTTAATAGTGTTAAAATATTTAGCTTCTGATTTAATCAATAATTAATAATTATGACTGTAAAATAGATAATGAAGTTATGATAACCTAAAAGATGACTGACATGATTTGCATGATATATTACAAATCATAGCATCATAAAATTGTTATAGCATAAGAGAAGACATACATCATTATACTATTGCCTACAGATTTAATTGTAAAATATTACAGGCATGCCACTGAATTCTCACAAGCAGATATGAATTGTTAAGCCATATGAATCTTGATAACTATTCTAATACCACTCCAACTAAACTAATATAGCAACATTATCATTTCAGTGTACATTATCTTCATTACTGTTCCTGAGGTGCTCATTCCTAATGAGGCCCTTAGGGTTTATGATGACTTTAATGCTCAAATAAAGTATGACTGATCAGCAGTCCAAGCAATATGTATAATTTCTAATTCTGTGTCTGCTTTCATATATTCAGAGATCTAGTTGAAATAATTTTTGATGTTCTGCCTTAACTGACCTCAGAAGTTGTGCATCCATTTATCATCTCCAGGACATAATTTCAGGTATTAATCACTCTCCCCAAAGAAATGATTCCTAAAATCAGTTCTGAGTTTGCTTTTCACCAGGTTAACCCTCTGCCTTGCCATATCACGTATTCCACCCATGATTTAACTATAAACTCTTCTTTTTTGGTTAGAATCTCATTCGTGTTTAGGAAGTTTGTCTCAATTTATTTTCAGAGATAAAATGTGCAAGATTTTCTAACATTTTCCAAACTTACTATTAAATGCATGTAGGCATTTGTCAAAGGTAGTTAATTACCTACTTCACGTGATTCCAGTGGTTCTTTTTTGTTTATTTAAATTTTCCAGAGAATCAGACTCAAAGCCCTGTTCTGCACTGACAGCTATTTATGCCTCACCTGGAAATTGGGGCAATCGACAATTGAAGATTGGGTGGTGGAGGGGGCATCCTCAGTCATCCCATGTTTACTAAAAGCCTGCTAAATGTGATCATCAGATAAATCTGTAAATGTGTATCAGCTTGCTTTCTGAAACAGACAGGACAGTTCTTAAATATGAAAGACCAGGATTATTTTATTAAAAGTACATGGACTTGACCGTACATTACCCACTGCATTCACGTGTGCCTGGCATGAGTGATCTAACCAGTGGTCCTTTGCTGGACTGATGGAGACCACACATGAATGTGCAATGATTATTTAATTATTTCTCATGACAGTGATCTGTCTGGGCCTATGGTAAATTGTCCAGCTCACATCTTATCAATATTTCCATTGTGGCTTGTAAGGATCAAAACATTGGAATTAGTACATTGGAATTAAGAACATCGATGGCTACATTGGACTTTTTTAGAGCAAAGCTCTATTACAAGAGATACCTTGTAACTTCTACAATCACAAGTGATGTTTAAATGTTTTTTAAAAGCAGTAACCAATCAGTTGAATGGCTAAGTAATCCTCCAATGATTGTCACTTAGCTTTGCACAACAAAGATGGGTTTTGTTTAATGCTTTACAGTCCAACATTCATTTCTGAACTAGCTTGCTTGGGATCTACACAAAGGGCAGGAAACAATTTTACAAAAGATACCTACTGCAGTGCAGGTGAATGCACATAGTTTGACTTTATCTTTCCATTTGAATCAGCCCTTGTGTTCAATAAGTCTCTTAATTGGTTCTCAGTTTTCCATGTTTCTTAAGCATCTTCTTCATGCAACACATAAGGTTGGCGTTAACTTCTTTCAGCAAGATTTATCATTAGGTGAAAATCCCCGCCATTCAATATCAATAAACTCAGTAATCATTAAATGACAGACACCTAACATTGCAATTACAAATCAAAGTGCTATCTTTGGATATTACAGAAAATAATATTAGATTAGATTAGATTACATTACAGTGTGGAAACAGGCCCTTCAGCCCAACAAGTCCACACCGACCTGCCGAAGCGAAACCCACCCATACCCCTACATTTACCCCTTACCTAACACTACGGGCAATTTAGCATGGCCAATTCACCTGACCCTGCACATCTTTTGGACTGTGGGAGGAAACCAGAGCACCCGGAGGAAACCCACGCAGACACGGGGAGAACGTGCAAACTCCACACAGTCAGTCGCCTGAGGCAGGAATTGAACCCGGGTCTCAGGCGCTGTGAGGCAGCAGTGCTAACCACTGTGCCACCGTGCCGCCCAATGATGTTATAATTGAAAAATATATGGCAAAGACTGCATTCCAAACTAAATCATTGTGATTCATCTTTGATTTTGGCACTAAGGTATAAGTGGTTGAGAATAACCCAATACAATTTCAAATTCTGCATAATATGGCAAATATATCAATCCCCTTAACTGATAATTGAAGGCATTCAACTCAAACGTCATTGTCATTCTTACATGCCTTATCTCTGAGTTTTCACAGAACCCCTGCCTGTTGTAGATGTACCTCCAGTTCCTTTGCCTTAATTCTGCATTTCTCCTCCTCTGTTTAGAAGTTGTTGCCTGTTTTTTCGGTTTACATTCTGGATCTAGGCCTTGGAGGCCTTGTAGATTTTTGAAAAAAAGAATTATTGCTGTCTGCTCCACTTGCTTTAAGCTTGATTGGCCTGCTGATCTTTATATAACCACACAAGGCATGTTCTTGGAGTAGTTCATTAATGCACATTTGCATTCAGTAATTGATTTATAGTGCCCTTATAGTTCGTGAGAGTATCAGTTTTAAATTAGCCAGCAATTTTAAACAAGATAAAAGGTTAGTTTATTGCACAGTTGAAACTTTATTGCTGGAACAGCACAGCAGGTCAGGCAGCATCCAGGGAACAGGAGATTCGACGTTTCGGGCACAGCAACGTCGAATCTCCTGTTCCCTGGACCTGTGCCCGAAACGTCGAATCTCCTGTTCCCTGGATGCTGCCTGACCTGCTGTGCTGTTCCAGCAATAAAGTTTCAACTTTGATCTCCAGCATCTGCAGACCTCACTTTCTCCTCCTAGTTTATTGCACAGTCATTGCTGAAAATTATTTAGATTTTTAAAAAGGTGTTAGCTAAAGTATGGATACAAACATTTAAAGATAAAAGATCCAGTATTTATAAAAATGAATGCAAAATCAGAATGTATGATTGTTGCAGGTCTGTTCCTTGTTTGAGGATTCTATTTCCAAGCAAAGGAGTTGAAAACTTGAAGTCAGATTCAGAACCTATGAGATAAAACAAAAATCTCAAAATGTTAACTCTATTTCTCTCTCACCAGATGCTGCCAGACCTGTCGAGATTCTCCAGCAGTTTTGTTTCAGAAGCTATGATGCTTCTGTAGTCAAATAGAGATTGCTCCCACAAGCACACTGAGCAGAACAGGTCCTAGGAGGGGATGAATGCTCCTTTAGAGTTTGTTTATGGTACTGCAACTTGGTAATCGGGTTCAATACAGCAGTCCTTTAGCTTGTTTGCCTTCCTCCCTCTCTCTGCTCGGAACCATCTTTTCAATAGCACCTCTCAGTGTTGTTCCTCTGGTTGCTCACAACTTGTTTTAAACAGACAAAAGCTTAAAATGACTGTTATCCCAAACGGTTGCATCCTGCTTCAATATCAGGGATCAGATAGGCCTAGACCCCAGATACAGACCCATTTATTATCTTTTGGTTGACATAGTTAACATTTCTCACTGCAACAGCCAATAGTTTGGATTGCAAGTAAAACACTGTGTATGCTGGAAATCTGAAAAAAATACACAGAAGGTTGGAGAAACTCAGCAGGTCTGGCAGCATTGTGGAGAGACAAACAGAGTTAAAGTTTTGAGTCCAGCATGACTCTTCTTCAAAATCATACCAACTTAAAATGTTATCTCTGTTTCTATCTCCATAGATGCTGCCAGACCTGCTGGGTTTCTCCAGTATTCTCTATATTTAATTATAATAGTTTGGATTGCTGTCATTGTCAGGTGGTAATGAATTAGGAAGAACTATTTACACCTCCAAAGGAATCTCTGTCAAAGAGTTTCAGTTTAGCCTTGTTCATTCAGTTTCAAAAGGTGTCTTGCGATTTCATCCTTGAGATAAGTACAGGCCAATACTAACTGAATCCACAACATAGTTATGTGACAACTAGACTCATTTTGTGTTTGTCCATTCAAAAAACAGGTTCAATTTTCTTACAAAATTGATATTATAACGATGCAGTTGTGATGTCTGTAGAAAGAACCTCTGAAATAATGGATAATTACTGCATGAGAAAAGAAGTTATTTGACCCAGTGATGCCTATGCTGATTCTCTGAAAGGACAATTATGCTTAATCTCATATTCCTAATTTTTGTCCGTAACCCGTCTCACAAACCCCAGATACCTTTCCAACTCCATTTAAAATTGCTGATGGAATCAGCATCCATCATCTCTTCTGGTAGAGCAATCCATACCCGACAGCAATGAAAACATTCTCCACATTTCTGTTCCAAATATTTTTCCAACCAGTCTGTGATTGACATTAGATCAAGCAACACTGTTGCTTTTTTTACAACTGCAAAATCCCATCTGCACCGAACTTCCAAAGAGCATCCCATTCAGATCTAGCCCCTGCCCCTATCCCTGTAACCCCATATTTCCCATGGCTAATCCACCTTGCCTGCACATCCCTGGACACTACAGGCAATTTAGCATGGCTAACCCGCCTAATCTGCATATCTTCGAATGTGGGAAGAAACCAGAACATCCAACAGAAATCTACATAGATGCAGGGAGAATATGAAAACTCAGTGCAGTCACCCAAGGCTGGAATTGAACCCAGGTCCCTGGCATTGCAAAGTAGCAGACTGTGTCTTTCAATACTTCTTGCTCAGATTCATCATCTCAAAACTAAATACATAAATGTTACAGGCTTTGTGACTCATAGCACTTGCAGGCAGTGAGTTCCAGACTCTCACCACAATCGGAGTAAAGTACTTTCTCCTCAACTCTCCTCCTTTCCTGAAATCCATGTGCCCTGGTAATTGACACCGCTATACATGGGAAAAGTGCCTTTCTACCCATCTAATGTATGTCCTTCATAATTTTCTACTTCTGTATCAGGTCCCCTCTCATCCTTTGCGGCTTCAGGGAAATCAACACCAGCCAATCCAATATTCTCTCATATCTCAGCCCATTCGGCCAAGGCAATACCCTGGTAAATTTCCTTTGCACTCTCTTGAATGGAATCATATCATTCCTATAAGGTGGTGACCAGAGTGGCACTGACATCTCAGTAAGATTCTCAATCCTCATCCTTGGCTAAACTGTAGCTCCAAACTGCAAACTTGGTCCAGGTCATGGAAACTGGAAGATTGCACTCAATATTGGTCCATTATTCATATGGAACCATTGGTTGGAGCCTCAGTAATTGGATCAGAAATATCCATTTACAATCAGGGTATCCGCTTTGGAAATATGGCTTGGATTCGTAATTAGAAAAAAATTGTTCCGTTTTCAAAATTCACTGAGCTACCAACCAGTGAGATCCTGAAGACCCTGCAACCCATTGTGTCTGTGTTGGCCTTCACCTCAGCAATGAAACCAAAGGTAGACTGCAGGCTGAGAGCTGTCACATTTCGGCCGGTTTGGGTTTGAGGTTGTTCACTTTCCTTAGGATTGGGAAGAAGGGTCACTAGACCTGAAATGTTAACTCTGCTTTCTCTCCCCAGAGCTGCTGGGTTTCTGCAGCACTTTCAGTTTCATTAAGGATATGAGCTGCTACCAGTTCCTGTTTCAGACAGGACGACAAAGTCAGTGTGGAAATATACAAACCTCAGTCAGGAAAGGAGCCTCCTGGAACAGTGACAAACCAAATACATACCTGTCCCCAGCCTCTCTTCCTTTTAATGAAGGTTCAGCCCAGCAGCAAATGGCACCTGCGGAATAAGAAATATCCCGATTAGAAGGAATTTTAGTTCCAAGTCGATTCTCACGTTAGAAGCAAGTGGAGGAAGCTCAGAATTGACAGAGCTGGCTGGTGCTTATGGGAACCTACATAACTAGTGAAATACTTCATTTCTGGTAACAGTTTGCTAACATTTACTCTACTTTTCCAGGTAGTTCATCTAGTTTTCAGCTGTGAACTGGAGAATTGCTTGAAACTTTCCCCATTCCTCTGACAGAGCTGGCTCCTCTGATCGGACCCTCTCACTGCTGCCTGCCCTAGGGAGAAAGTGAGGACTGCAGATGCTGGAGATCAGAGTCAACGGGAGTGTAGTGCTGGAAAAGCACAGCAGGTCAGGCAGCATTGAAGGGAGCAGGAGAATGGACATTTCAAGCATACGCCCTTCATCAGGAATGCCTGATGCCCAGGTTGCCTGCCAGCCCCAATCCCAGCCCCAATCCCAATCCCAGAGCCATTCCCAACCCCAGCCCAACCTAAATCCCAATCCCAGACCATTTCCTAGTCCCAGTCTCAGCCCCATTCCCAGTCCCAGGGCCAATTCCAGCCCCAGATGCTGTCCCATTTCTAGTCCCTGTCCCATCCCCCCAGCTCCATTTCCTCTCCCAGTCCTAGTCACATTTCCAGTTCCAGTCCCAGTCCCAGTCCCAATCCCAGTCCGAATCCCAATCCCAGTCCCTGTGCTAGCCCCAGCCCCAGCCTCATTCCAAGCCCCAATCCCAGTCCCAGCCACAGTCACATTCCCAATCCTAGTCCCATTGAAAGTCCCAGCCCCATTCCCAGCACCAGGCCCAATCCCAGCCCCAGACGCTGTCCCATTCCCAGTCCCAGCCCCAGTACCAGCCACAATCCCAGCCCGAGTCCTGTTCCAGTCCCATTCCCACTCCCAGTCCTAGTCACATTCCTAGTACTAGTCACATTCACAGTTCTAGCCCCATTCCCAGTCCCAGCCCCAGATGCTGTCCCAGTCCCAGCCCCAATCCCAGCTTCAATCCCAGTCCCAATCCCAGTCCCAGCTCCAATCCCAATCCCAGGCCCAATCCCAGTCCCAGTCCCAATCCCAGCCCCAGCTTCAATCCCAATCCCAGTCCCAGCCCCAGCCCCAATCCCAATCCCAGGCCCAGTCCCAGCTGAGACTTAGAGATGTGCAGTGATGAGGTGACTGTAATTATTCTGAACCCCTCTTTACAACAAGAGCAGGCCTCAGACTGCTGCTATAGACAGATGTTTTGTTGTAATTTGCAGATAAAAGTACACCTCTTGTCAAAGCAAAAATATCAAATACAGGTATAACTGGCCAGATATGTGTCTATATGTGCAGACCAATACAAATGCACAGAACCTGGAAGTTATGTAAAATAGGAGAAATGAACAAAATGTCAGCTAATGACATATATTCCAGCCCCATTCCCACTCCCAGTCCTAGTCAAATTCCTAGTACTGGTCACATTCCCAGCCTCATTCCCAGTCCCAGCCCCAGATGCTGTCCCAGTCCCA